>NW_027530640.1:13277907-13630857 GCF_008692635.1 Crocuta crocuta
ATTTAGAACTCTACATCCTGAGGCCAGGGAATTCACTTTCTTCTCAAGGGCGCATGGCACATTGTCCAAGATAGATCACATACTGGGACATAAAGCAGCCTCAATAAATATAAAAGAACTGAGATCACAATAAACTATTTGTAAAAAAAAAAAAAAAAAGAATAGAGATCATACCATGCACACTTTCAGATCACAATGCTTTGAAACTTGAAATCAATCACAGNCTCACATCAACAAAATAAAAGATAAAAACCATATGATCCTATCGATAGCTGCAGAAAAAACATTTGACAAAATACAACATTCCTTCTTAATAAAGACCCAGGAGAAAGTCGGGATAGAAGGAACATACTTAAACATCATCAAAGCCATCTATGAGAAGCCTTCAACTAACATCACCCTCAATGGGGAAAAACTGAGAGCTTTCCCCCTGAGATCAGGAACATGACAGGGATGTCCACTCTCACCACTGTTGTTTAACATAGTGCTGGAAGTCCTAGCATCAGCCATCAGACAACAAAAGGAAATCAAAGGCATCAGAATTGGCAAAGAGGAAGTCAAACTTTCACTCTTTGCAGACGACATGATACTCTACATAGAAAACCCGACAGACTCCACCAGAAGCCTACTAGAACTGATCCAAGAATTCAGCCAAGTTCCAGGGTACAAAATCAATGTACTGAAATCGGTTACATTTTTATACACCAATAATGAAGCAACAGAAAGAGAAATCAAGAAGCTGATCCCATTCACAATTGCACAAAAAACCATAAAATACCTAGGAATAAGCCTAACCAACGATACAAGAGATCTGTATGATGGAAACTATAGGAAACTTATGAAAGAAATTGAAGAAGACACAAAGAAATGGAAAAACATTCCATGCTCATGGATAGGAAGAATAAATATAAAATGTCATTACTACCCAAAGCAATCTACACATTCAATGCAATTCCAATCAAAATTGCACCAGCATACTTCTCAAAACTAGAACAAACTATCCTAAAATTTGTATGGAACCACAAAAGACCCCAAATAGCCAAAGTAATACTGAAATATAAAACCAAAATGGGAGGTATCACCATCCCAGACTTTAGCCCCTACTACAAAGCTGTCATTATCAAGACAGTATGATATTGGCACAAAAATAGACACCTAGACCAATGGAATAGAATTGAGAACTCAGAGCTGGACCCAAAGGTATACAGCCAACTAATCTTTGACAAAGCAGGAAAAAATATCCAATGGAAAAAAGACAGCCTCTTTAACAGATGGTGCTGGGAGAACTGGACACCAACATGCAGAGGAATGAAACTAGATCATTTTCTCACACCATACACAAAAATAAACTCAAAATGGATAAAGGACCTGAACGTGAGACAGGAAACCATCAGAACCCTAGAGGAGAAAGCAGGAAACAACTTCCTTGACCTCCAATGCAACAACTTCTTACTTGACACATCCCCAAAAGCAACGGAATCAAGATCAAAAATAAACGACTGGGACCTCATCAAGATTAAAAGCTTCTGCACGGCAAAGGAAACAATCCACAAAACTAATAGGCAACCAATGGAATGGGAAAAGATAGTTGCAAATGACATATCAGATAAAGGGTTAATATCCAAAATCTATAAGGAACTCACCAAACTCCACACCCGAAAAACAAACAACCCAGTGAAGAAATGGGCAGAAGATATGAACAGACACTTCTCCAAAGAGGACATCCAGATGGCCAACAGACACATGAAACGATGCTCAGCATCCCTCCTCATCAGGGAAATACAAATCAAAACCACACTGAGATACCACCTCACACCAGTCAGAGTGGCTAAAATGAGCAAATCAGAGAACTCTAGATGCTGGCGAGGATGTGGAGAAACGGGCACCCTCCTACACTGTTGGTGGGAATGTAAACTGGTACAGCCCCTCTGGAAAACAGTGTGGAGATTCCTCAGAAAATTAACACTAGAACCCCCCTATGACCCAGCGATAGCACTTCTAGGAATTTACCCAAGGGGTATAGAAATGCTGATGCATAAGAGCACATATACCCCAATGTTCATAGCAGCACTCTCAACAATAGCCAAAACATGGAAAGAGCCTAAGTGTCCATCAACGGACGAATGGATCAAGAAGATGTGGTTTATCTATATGACGGAATACTACATGACAATGAGAAAGAATGAAATCTGGCCATGTGTAGCAACATGGATGGACCTTGAGGGTGTTATGCTGATTGAACGAAGTTAGACGGAGAAGGACAAATATCATATGTTTGCACATATAGGAGGATTAGGAGGAACTTAACGGAGGATCCTGGGAGCGAAGAAGGTGGGAAATAATGGGGGAAAGGGAGAAAGGCAAACCATGAGAGACTCTTGAATGATGAGAACAAACTGAGGACTGATGGGTGTGGTGGGGGAAGGGGGAGATGGGCATGGAGGAGGGCACTTGTGGGGATGAGCACTGGGTGTTATATGGAAACCAACTTGACAATAAACTATATGTAAAAAAGTAAATAAATTTTTTAAAAAGTTGCTAAGAGGCCAGATCTTAAAATTTCTTATCACAAGAAAAATATTATAACTATGTGGTGGTGGATGATAACTAGACTTACTGTGGTGATCATTTCATTTCATTCCATAGTATATACAAATACTGAATCATTAAGTTGTACTCCTAAAACTAATATGTTACATGTGAATTAAATCTCAATAAAAATAAAAGTTATGAAAAGGTACAAGCCAGGCTTTAATAAATTTCATAATTACTCCTAAATAAATATCTGAGAGTTCTGTAATTTCTGTTCCTAGTTATATACCCAAGAGAAACTCTTGCACATTTACATCGGGAGGTATATATGAGAATATATATACTGACAGTGTACACAAGAGTAGATATCAGGAAACAATCCATATGCCCACCAACTAATGAATAAATAATGGTAGACTCACAAAATGAAATGTTTTACAGTAGCCAAAATAAATGAATTACAGTAACAACATTATTGGATTTTAAAAATAAATATTATTAAGTGGAAAAATAAGTACCAAAGTATTATAGTATTTTTACCTTTGCTATAAAATTTAAAACAACTAAATGAAAAATATTTACAGAGGAGTAATACATAATACACTAAAAGAATATTCAAAAGAGCAAAGAATGATGTACATTGAATTGAGGGTGATGATTATCTTCATTTGGTGAAGGTGGGGACCAGGTATGGGGGGGCCATGTGTATGGTTAAATAGAGTATTACCAAGTCCCTAACATTTGGAGGAGATGCTGTGTTTGTAAATTCTTATTACTATTTAGATTTATAACAAGATAGAGAAATAGATGATATTGGATAGATAAGTAGATAAATAATGCAGATCATATATGGACTAATGATAGTTTATTATAATCTAATTCTGTGAACCTGAGTTCTAATAAGATTTTAAAAAAACACAGCATATGCTATAGAAGAACATAAAGCATTTGGAAGTAACAATGAAGTATTCTTGCTAAAATATTTAACCTCGACCAAGCCTTCTCGCAAGGAGACAAAGCCTAGAAACCCAGGGGCCCTCCTGTATTACAGAAGACAGGAGGGGCACCTGGGTGGCTCAGTTGTTTAAGTGTCCGACTTTGGCTCAGGTCATGATCTCACAGCTTGTGAGGTAAAGCCCTGTGTCAGGCTCTGTGCTGACAGCTCAGAGCCTGGATCCTGCTTTGGATTCTGTGTGCCTCTCTTGCTCTGCCCCTCACCCACTCATGCTCTGTTTCTCTCTCTCTTAAGAATAAATAAACCATCACACACACAAAAAAAAGACAGGAATGGGACTATGGTAGTCTCCACACTCAGAGCTGAAGACTAACTCTGTTGTGCAGCTTCTTCATAACCCACTGGACACCTGAGTCTGAGAATATTCTTATGTCTGGTGCCAAGGAGACAAGGAAGGCTTTTTGTGGGCAACATCTCCACGAACCTAGATTGGGGACCCAGAGTGCTGCTTAGAGAAGAGTAGGCCATTTCTCCAAAGCCAGAAGGAAGCCTTTCTCTGAATGCACCAAAGAGCCATTTTTCTTTCTACAGCAAAGAAGGTACATGGAAGGTTTCTCTAGTTGGGGTCTGCCAAGAGTCCCTGTGGCTGAGGAGAACCTAATGAAACTACTTTAGGCTGGAGTAGAAATACTCATTATAAAGACAACTATCTGGGGTGCCTGGATGACTCAGTTGGTCAAGCACCCAACTCTTGATTTTGGCTCAGGTCATGATCTCACAGTTCGTGGATTTGAGCCCCACATCAGGCTATGTGTTGGCAGTGTAGATTCTGCTTGGGATTCTCCCTCTGCTCCTCCCCTACTTGTGCTGTCTCTCAAAATAAATAAATAAACTTAAAAAAAAAAAGACAATCATCTGGCTTCCCTTTGGCAGAAATAATAACCTTTTTGGGAACATCCTCCCACCCCATGAGCATGCAGGATTTAAGAGACATCAATTTCTATAAAACTATTTACCCACCTGTTAAGTTTTTCACCTCAAGGTGCAGACTAAAAGTCAGTAATATCAAATGTTCTGAACTGGTTTCAAAAAGCTGTTAAGCCTGGTACAATGAACCAATCATCAGTTGACCACCATCAGCCTGAAAAAGGTCAGGACACAGGAAGATACTAATCTACCTTTTAAACATCATTGACAAAGAGTAACTGTTGGCATGAGAAGGGAGCCAAGAACACTGTGAATGGTGCAGCAACATGAGGCAGGCCACAGATTTAGATAATAGTTCCAACACTGAAATAATTAACTTTCTAAAAAGGTTCTCAGCAAAGACTTCTGGGTCATTCCACATGAATCTGGACAGATTGGAGAGACTAGAGAGTTACAGGCTTTGAAAGGTGCTAAAGTTGGAAATGCAGGCTCCAGACAGAGGGGTACTTTCTGAATTTCAGCAAAAAGTCTCCTGTGACTATTTTATGTACACAACTACTTCCTAGAAATATCATCACCTGTTTTTAGAACTCTGAGCCAGAAAAAAGAATCTACTATTCTTTCCAATTCAGCAACTTGGAGATATCTTCTTACTTGAACAGGAAAATTGTTCAAAATTTTTTCCTTGTTCAAACAAAATATCATATTTGATGCTCCATTGTGAGATATGGTCCCTCTGAGGTATCACATATACTTAACAATTGCTACAGCTTGGTATCCCATGAAAACTAGACAATGAATTTCTAGCTACAACATTACTGTAGCATTACAAGATATAGACTATCTGGCCTTGACAGTACACTGAAAGATATAATAAATATCAGAAAAGTTTTTCAAAGTTGAAGATTAAATTATGTTATGTGAAAGTGGAGTTTAAAATAAGGCAGGACAACAGATTTGACAATTTAAATCTTAGAGATAAATAACCATCTCACCACATAAAAATAAATGGTGATGGATGTGTTAACTAACCTAACTGTGGTAATCATATGTCAAATCATCACATTGTATACCTTAATTATATCTCAGTATAACTATGGAAAAAAAATACTGTGCAACAGTTTGAGGAATACAAAAAACTCTACAGTACAAAAACAAAACACAGTTAAGGGAAAGAGCTCCTTAAATTCAAAGATTTCATCACTCATTTTACATACACATACAATTTGGATTCTACTTTTTTTAATGTTTATTTATTTTTAAATATTTTATTTATTTCTAGGAGAGAGAGAGACAGCATGAGCAGGGGAGGGTCAGAGAGAGAGGGAGTGACAGACTCTGAAACAGGCTTCAGGCTCTGAGCTGGCAGTCAGCACAGAGCCCGATGCGGGGCTCGAACCCACGAACCGCGAGGTCATGACCTGAGCGAAAGTCGGACGCTTAACCGACTAAGCCACCCGGGCGCCCCTTTAATGTTTATTTTTGAGAAAGAAAGAGAGTATGAGCGAGGGAAGGGCAGATAGAGAGGGGGACAGAAAATCTGAAGTGGGCTCTGTGCTGACAGCAGAGAGCCTGATACAGGGCTTTAACTCAAGAATTGTGAGATCATGACCTGAGCAGAAGTCAGATGCTTAATCGACTGAGGCATCCAGGAATCCCTGGATTCTACTTTTTCATTTAAAATTTTACTCTAGAATATCATTCTTCTAACTGTAAAACATCTAAACCATCAGATCCTGGAGGATAGAAACGAAATACATTAATGTGTGAATACCCAGAGCTAAATATGGAGCCTGGAGCCTGGTTCCGATTCTTATTGCTCTCTCTGTCCCTCTCTTTCTCACTCTCTGTCTCTCTCAAAAATAAACATTAAAAAATTTTTTTAAGTAGAAAAATGGTTTTCTTTGAAAGAAAAACCAAATGGTACACCAGCCATTGCTCTCCAGCTCACCAACCACAACACTGAACTTCCTCTCTCCAGATGTTTTTTGCAATCCCCATTTGTCAATATCTCATTTCTCTGACCCTCTTTGTTTCTGGCACTATGGCTAGAGTTACTACAGAAGCTTCATAGATGGCAGAAAGCTAAAGGGAACTGGAGATTCCACACAAGATTTCCAATGATGATAGACACACATGGTGTGGACTATTACTAACACTGGTAGCTGGCTTACTTTCAGATTTGTAGGCTGCTTAAGAACACTTTTTATTGAGAGAAATTCTGCTAGTCTTGGAGCAGCAAGGAATAATAAGGCTTACTTTAGTTGTAACAACAATGACCCCCTAAACCATATGACCAAAACCAGTTGCTCATCTGTAAGTCTGTGTGGATCAGATGAAGTATGGTTTTTTTTTTTTTTAATGTTTATTTCTGAGAGAGAAAGAGAGAGAGATAGTGTGAGCAGGGGAGGGTCAGAGAGAGAGGGAGACACAATCCCAAACAGGCTCCAGGCTCTGAACTGGCTGTCAGCACAGAGCCTGACACGGAGCTCGTACCCACGAACCGCGATATCATGACCTGAGCCGAAGCCGGACACTCAGCCGACTGAGCCACTCAGGCGCCCCTGGTTTTTTGTTTTTGTTTTCTGTGTTTTTCTTTTATCAGTGCTTTACACATACATATGATATAGTTTAATAAAATTGCTTTTCTCATGTTTCATTGCTTTATAAAGTTACATTCCATACACAGTCATCAATAAATTTCCCTGATGGCCAATATCAAATTTAGAAGGTTACAATATTGTAAAAGAATGACAATGAGTTATAGACCCTGAGGTAAATTTTGGAATGGGTCAGCCTTAGCATTATTTACTGTGGAGTGCAAGTATTAAGTTCTGTCTGGTTCCTTCTGAGAGGAGAGAACTTCATTCACTTGATCACCAAACAATGAGCGAGTGTTCCCTTTGCTTTGGCACACTATATTCCCTGGAAGGCTTTCTGACTGCTGGAGGCAGAGGGGACAATGAATGATCCAACGTGCATCAATAGCTCCATCCCATTAATCCCTCCCTCAGTCTAAAGTCCAGTAGAGGGGAAGCTCTTTGGGAAGGTATAAGAGGGAAAATTGGTACAGATGAAGGCTGCACTACTTCCCAAAGTCTTGATGCTATAGGCTACACCTAAGAATGCAGAATATGATCCCACTTTGAAAGTGAATGCCACTATTTTAAGAATACAGCATCTTAGGAAATTGCAGGGTGCTTACTGTGAAATTTTAAAGAATATGGAAGCCATACCAGTATGCAGGTACATTGTTCTCTTAAAAACCTAAGTGGGTATTTGGGATTTCAAGCACCACACAAAAACTTTTTAAAAACTTTAATTGCCTAGTATAGAGAACATGTTAAGCAGAGTTTTAAAGAGACCCTACATCTTGAATGGGTTTAGCCATCATTTATGATCATCTTCATGAAACATGGATACCTCTTTCTGGTGATATGAGATTAAACATGGGACCAAACTGTTTTACAACAGATAACCACCTAAACTGCATGTACACTTACAGGTTTATGCATAAGCCGTGATGTAATAGATTTAGCATTCAGATCAGGTTCATAGGCCACCAGCTCACTCTGTATATCCCACTAAACACAAGAGCAGCCCATCTTCTATTTTAATACAATTATGGGTAGAAATTATATGATGTAAGATAGATCTTCCATAAAGTTTAGAGTAGAAGAAGAGATGACAAAAACAAAATTCCCATGAAGTAAAAAATAATTCCACATTGGCCCAGTACTCCATGAAACCTGAGATAAAACTATAGTCCTTTAAGGCATTTACTTACATCCAGTTCACCAAGACACTTCAATATGCTTCAACCTGGCTCATCCTCCTCCTCCTCCTATATTCATAAGTCAAAAATAGTGACCCATTGGCAGGGAATGCTCGAGTCATAGTAGCTTTCACTTCAAAATACAAGGCTGCTATTCCTTCATTTTTCACAATACTTACAAGAGTTCCCATAAATCCAGCCTGTTTTCCAGACATGGAAAGAACATGAATTCTGGATTTAATACAATCCACTGGGTATATGACAAGCCAAAGGCAAATTCCAACAGCTCCACCACTTACCATCAAAGGGACAGGGCCTAGTTCTTCTTTTGATCTCCCCGAGGCAAAAAATGATCGACTCAGTTCATAGCCACCGAAGAAGAAGAAATAGCCGGGTACTTCTTGAAGTAGAGTGCTCGAAAGTCCGTGGTAGAAGCCCAAGAAGCCATCTTTTCTTTTCTTTTCTTTTTCTTTTTTTTTTTTTTGAGTTTTCTGATCAAGAAGCCATCTTTTCTAAGTATACTCTTCACAACGGACCAGACTGTGTTCTGGCTTTTTGTTATTTTCCCTGACATTTCCAGTTCGTACATGGCCCGTAGCAGGCACTTCACATGCTCAGTGGGGCACCGGGTCAGCGCAGCAAACGCGGAAGCGAAGGACCCAGCAGTTGCGGTCTGCAGTTCACTCAGGTTCTCCTGCTTGTCCAATCCAACCACTTTCCTCACAAGCTGTTGGCAGAAGCCATAGCACATGAAGAGGACAGAGTTCTCGGCGACGGAGGCAGTCCGCGCTGGGCCAGTCCCCTTGTAGAAGCCCCGGAATCCCACTTGTGAGTACGTCTTCAGGCAGCAGTAGGTGAGGCTCTTGTACAGGCCCGGGAACGTCTGCATCTTCACTTTCACTGTGTCGAAAGGCTGCCCCGTCAGGACACATACTGTGCCCCCTATGGCTCACGGCTGTGAGGTCGATGGCGGCTTGGATGGCAGGATTGGACTTCATGTTCGCCCACTCTTCTGCTGGTCTCCGTGGGAAGAAACTCTCTGGAGCTCTGTGCAGGCGTCCCACACCCACACGCCCATTCTCCACTCTCCCTCCTCCGTGGGAGAAGCCGCTTAACCCCATGCGAGGCCTCGGGACGCGCTCCCGCGCACATAAATAACCCCCGGCCTGTTAGCTGGANCACTTATAATGAATTGTAATACAGATTGAAACCTATTTTATAAATTCTTGCAGTTAAGGCTAGAGACAATAGGCGCCGATGTTAATGTTTTCCTTTTCGGCTTGACTCCCACCTACTTACTCCCCACATTTCTTAATAGGCAAAACAAAAGGGGATATGCTCCTTGTTGGTCGAGCCTGAAGTCAAAGGGTCAAATCTAAAGACACAGAGGTTTCTAATAGAGAAGATAAACTACTTGGGGGTTTTTACATGACAATCGGTGGCTACTTTTGATCAGAAAACTGGAAAGGCAGCTCTACAGCGGGATGAGCCCCCCCGCCGCGCCTCTCCGGGTCCTGGTCCTCCTTCGACTAAGTGACTGTGGGAGAGGAAGCCGGAGGCTAGCCGATCTGCCTGCGGAGCTGGAGAATGGCTAATTTCGTGGCAACATCGCCGAGAATCCGGGGCTGAAGTCCTGGGACCTGGTGGCCCAGAGTCCTCATCATTTTTGGAGGTAGGATACGGCGTTTTTACCATTGGCTTGGAAAACAGGTATTTATATATTGATTGATAAGAAAGTTGATAGAAAAGAGCTGTGTAGTTCCAGCGCTCTATAAGGGCTTACGTTTCGTTGCAGCAGCGGAAGTTCGAGATATAAATGCCAGTAGGCGTGGCTTCCAAGGCAAGACGCGTTTTTGGACGTTAGCTTGAGGATATCGCTCTTTAGGACACACCTTCTCCTCTCAGACAGATGCTCGTAATCCCATTGGTAGTATGAATTCTCTTAAGGTTTTCATTCTAAGGCCTAGTTGGAGTTTTACTTTGGGGGTAAAAATAAAATGGAAGGGGCAGGAAGTACTCTGAAATGATTCTGCCTTCGGAAACCTTTCCATGTCTGATTATCTTTGGGTATTAGTTAATAAAGTGAGGGACTGGGACGCCTAGTGACTCAGTCTGTTAAGCGTCAGACTTTGGCTCAGGTCATGATCTCACAGTTTGTGAGTATGAGCCCCAACATCAGGCTCTCTGTGACTGAAGAGTCTGTGAGTGAAGAGTCTGCTTTGGATCCTTTGTTTCCGTTTCTCTACCCGTCTCCTGCTTGCTCCCTCTCTCTCTCAAAAAATAAATATAAAAAAATTTTTTAAAAATAAAAGTGAGTCATTGAAATAAAAAATAAATAAACGTCCATTTGCAACTAGGTGGATGGAACTAGAGGCTATTATGCTAAGCGAAATTAATCAGAGAAAGACAAATAGCATATGACTTCACTCATAAGAAATTTAAGATACAAAACAAGTGAACATAAGGAAAGGGAAGCAAAAATAATATAAAGACAGAGAGGGGGACAAAACATAAGGGACTCTTTTTAAAAAAATTTTTTTTAATGTTTTATTTATTTTTGAGAGAAAGAGAGAGAGAGAGTCAGAGAAAGAGGGAGACACAGAATCTGAAGACAGGCTCCAGGCCTGAGCTGTCAGCACAGAGCTGGAAGCGGGGCTCAAACCCCCGAACCGGGAGATCATGACCTGTCCCCAAGTCCCCCTTTCCCCCTTCCTTGGAAACTTATGCCTGCAAATATTGAGCCTCTCGCAGATTCTGTGTCAGTTGGTTTTGTCTCTCTTTGGTATACTGCCTTGTACACATTTAGCCTGTAACTTTCTTTGATCTCTGAATTTATCAGTCCTTCCTCTGCTTTGGACTTCTGAAAACAGGTTAACATTTCTCATTTACTGGTGTCTCATCTCTTACTCTTTTTGACTTTAGGGTTTCTTGTTATCTTGGCAAACTTTTTTTCCCCTAATGTTTATTTATTTATTTTGAGAGGAGTAGGGGCAGAGAGAGAGAGAGTCCCAAGCAAGCCCAAAGTGGGGCTTGATCTCACAAACCATGCAATTATGACCTGAGCCAAAATCAAGGGTTGGAGGCTTACCTGGCTCAGCCATTGTGGGGCCCCTTGGCAAACTTTTTGACAAAGAAAAGAGTTATATGAGAATACTATGCCGTTTTATACTAGAAAAAGAATTTTAAATTCTTCATGTCATATTTGAGGTATTTTTAAAAATTTATTTTACTATTTTTATTTTTTTAAGTAAACTTTACCCAACTGGAGCTGGAACTCACCACTCAAAGTTCAAGGGTCACAAGCTTTACTGATTGAGCCAGCCAGGCACCCAGAGGGATTTTTTTAAAATTATGTTTTGATATTACCCTCAGGAAAGTCAAGGAGAAAAAAAAATAAACAGCATATTATAATATTTACTGTGGAAGCCCTATCAAGTTATCTAGAAATGCTTTTGATATCTTAATGACCACTGAGTGTCAATTAATTACATCTGGTTCATTGTTTATGTATTTTTAAACATGCTGAGTTTCTACAAACACAAGACATATAGGAAACTGCAATAAATCATCAACTGCTTTTGCGTTAAGTTCATACATATGTTTTGGAGAAGCCAAATTAGTGATCACGGCCAGGAAGCACAAGGGCATTAATAGGGAAATGGCCTATACCTTCATCGAATTGTCAGACACAGTTGCATAAATAGTAGAGACAGAGATCAAGTTCCAAGACATATATTTAACTTAACAGCTAGACTTGGAGAGAACAGATGCCAGCATATATTATATCACAGACCAAGATAATAGGCAGTCTTAAGCAGGTGAAATCATTTTTTCTTACTAACCAGAATGATGATGCTTTTGTTTTAATTGTAAGCATATCCTCCCAATCATACATACCAGAAAATAATGGCAAAGAATTTCCAGCTTTGCACTGAAGACCACTACCCTTGACAAGATGAATACCCAAATCACATGCTCCCTAACAATTAGACTGAATGACCAGACAGGATTACCAGAGAAAGTGGGGTGTGAGCTGAGGCCTGAATCACAAAAAGACAAACATAATATGTGGAGACAGTTTCAGGAAAAGGGAACTGTACATGCTAAATATAGCTCTGTGGTGAAAAAGAGGTTAGCATTTGAAGTAAAGAAAAAAAAAAATCCAGTATGGCTGCTGTGTAGTGAGCAGTCTTCCTAATATATATTTTCACCTAGAATTCTTACATAGTAATAAAAGATAAAAACCAGAGTTTAAGACACAGTCATTCAGAGACATGAACTGTCACAATTTGTCCAAATTTTCATCTCAAATAAAAATTTCTTCTCCAAATTGAAAATGTCAGGCTTTATGTAACTTAAAACTGAATATAAAGATTCCTTTTACCTAGTTTGTAGACATAATGAAAATTGGAAGCCATATTGACATGAATGTTTATTGCAGCATTTGGTATAATAAAAATTTTTTATGAAACAACCTAAGTGGCCAGCAATAGGGGAGTGGATAAAATGTTTTTTTAAAAATCCTTAGGGGCACCTGGGTGGCTCAGTCAGTTGAGCGTCTGACTTTGGCTGAGGTCATGATCTCACAGTCCGTGGGTTTGAGCCCCGCATCTGGCTCTGTGCTGACAGCTCAGAGCCTGGAGCCTACTTCAGATTCTGTATCTCTCTCTCTGACCCTCCCTGGCTTGCTCTGTCTCGGTCTCTTAAAATAAAGACATGAAAATTTTTTAAAAAAATCTTTAACATGAACTGAAGCACTAAACCTACATGTGCTGATATGGAAGGATATTTATATATTTTTGAGTCATAAACTTTATAGTAGTATCTATAACAAAATCATACTTTTTTCTTTACAAAACTACATATACATTTAATTGTACACCAAATAAAGACCTGGAATGACACAGCTCAAAATGTTAACAGTTTACTCTAGAAAGTTGGTTGAAAGGAACTTTATCTTTTTTTATAAAAATCTCTGCATTGTTTAATATTGAAAGCTGTACTCATTAGCTAAGGGAGCTTTGAGAATAGTGAGTCCTTTTGGTAAATCAGGACATACTTTAAGAGAAATGGATCCCAATCTTCTTCAATTAAGCTTTTCTCTTTATATAAGAGGGTAATTACTCTTCATTATAGAGTTCTCAATATTAATAGAAAGCCAGGCTATAAGTAAATCAAGAAAAAAACAAAGTTATAGTAGTTAGCAGAGTCTATTTGTTTATGCTGCAGATTATTTGAACCAAACTTTGTTTCTGTTATAGATTCCTTATGTTTGTTTTTTGGGGGAGGGGTCAATGTTTATTTATTTGTTTTGAGAGAGAGAGAGAGAGAATGAGTTGGGGAGGGATAGAAAGAGGGAGGGGGAGAGAGAATCCCAAGCCCAGTATGGGACTCCATCTCACAAGCTGTGAGTTCATGACATGAGCCAAAATCAACCCACTAAGCCACCCAGGTGCCTCTGTAATTAGATTCTTTAATTTGAAATCAGCCACTGTAATTAGATTCTTTAATTTGAAATCAGCCACTTAAAATGGCTGTTTCTTTATACTTTTCAATCATTTTTATCATTTTTGAATTCAAAATTATTTAATCCTTATTATGTCCAGACATTAGTAAATAGGGAATAATAGTTTGCTTTTATTGTTAATTTACTATATTCTAGACATCGTTTTAAGTCCTTTAATATGTTATCAACTCAATAGCTAATAGTCAAAAATCAACAGCCCTATGAGGTACATATTATTATCACCTTCATTTTAATGATGAGAACAGTGAGGAAATAGATTAAATTATTTGCCCAAGAGCATACAACTAATAGGTCACTGAGCTAGCCTACAAACTCAGGGACTGCATCTCTTGATCTTGAGATTTTAACTTCTTTACTATTTTTTAGTAAGTTTAGTGACTAACAAGCCCAAGTGCCTACTCTCAGTGAATTTACAGCCTAGTGGGGGGATGAGCTACAAGGTAGTTTACACTTTAGTATGATAAATGCATAACTGAGTATTTATCCCAGCAGACTATTATAGAGTGCATGAGATTAATAGACATTAAATGTTTGAGTACTTCATATACAGTATTTGGTATGGCATAGCACAGTAAGTTATTTGTTGAATAAAAGGTAAACAGTAGAGGCAAAGCCATAGTGGATCTCTCTAGACAAAGAAGGCCTTGTTAGAGTTGGTGATGTTAGGGTTGAGAATGGAGATATGTAGGATTTGGCCAAGCGGTCTTCTAGATAGGGGCTAAAAATAAGTGAGAGGATGCGGTGACATGAAACTGAAAAGGTAACCAAAGCAATTATAATTTTATGCCTTCTTAAAAATGTAAACTTAGTCCTGAAAGCAGTGGTATACCTTTGAAGGGTTTTAAGCATGGGAATAACATGATCAAATATCATCTAGCTTAAGAAGATAACTTTAGTGGCAAAGTCAAAAAACTAAATTGGATGGTTTAAAAAAATGTTTATAAAAACACACAACCAGTTAGGAAGCTATTGCCATTTGCTTGGCAGGAGATAATGACTTGAACTAAGACAGTGGCAGTAGAGATGAAGTAGTGATTGAAGAGCTTTTTTATAAGCACTTTTATATAAGTATAAGGAGCCAGAGGGTGAGTAGTCAAAGGTTATGGCTTAAGCTTCTAGCTTCAGTAACTGGGATGGGTGATGGTGCCATTTATTTTCACTTAATCATAAAACAAGGAAGAGCAAGTTTTCAAGGAAAAGGAGGAAATGAGTTCTATTCTGGGACACTTGCAGTTGAATTGCCTGAGAAATACTGACAAGTGTTTCTAGTACACACCTACATATATGAAATCTGAAGCTCTTTTTAAAATTTTTTAATGTTTTATTTATTTCTAGGGGAGTGGGGAGAGAGAGAGAGGGAGAGAGAGAGAGGGGCAGCGTGAGCAGGGGAGGGTCAGAGAGAGAGGGAGTCACAGACTGAAACAGGCTCCAGGCTCTGAGCTGGCAGTCAGCACAGAGCCCGACGCGGGGCTCGAACCCACGAACCGCAAGATCATGACCTAAGCGAAAGTCGGGCGCTTAACCGACTAAGCCACCCAGGCGCCCCTGAAATCTGAAGCTCTTAAGAGATCAGAAATATGGATTTGAGAATCCGAATAGTGCTAGTAACTGAAATGGGAGTCAATCACTAGACCATTTTGTTACTGTATGCAACATCTCTCCTGCCTATTATTGATGGAATTCTGCCATCACTGGTGTCGAGACCTTTATAAGATTAAATTATTTTGATAAATGACCCACTGTAAAGGCAAGTATTGTGGGAGCTCTTCAGGTGTCAATGTTATAAGTGTAGCAAAATACCAAATGTACTAAAACAGAATTTATCTACCTACCATCCTAATATATTAAGAAAACTTGCTACTTATTTGCAAACATCAAGAAATAATCCAAAGTCTGATACTTGGGAGAAACCTTAAGCCTCTGTCTTCTGTAGTAAATTCTTTTGTTTTGTTTTATTTGTGAGAGAGACAGCGAGAGACAGCGTGAGCAGGGGTCAGAGAGAGAGGGAGATACAGAATCTGAAGCAAGCTCCAGGCTCTGAGCTAGCTGTCAGCACAGAGCCTGAAGCGGGGCTCGAACCCACGAACTGTCAGATCATGACCTGAGCCTAAGTCAGACGCTTAACCGACTGAGCCACCCAGGCGCCCCATCTGTAGTAAATCTTAAAAATTATGACAGTTTGGTAGAAAATGATCAGATAATGTGAAAGAGAAAATTAGTATTGTGAGATTTCCACCATCAGCATGT
Organism: Crocuta crocuta; assembly: GCF_008692635.1. Taxonomy (NCBI): domain Eukaryota; kingdom Metazoa; phylum Chordata; class Mammalia; order Carnivora; family Hyaenidae; genus Crocuta; species Crocuta crocuta. The sequence continues at coordinate 13,293,871 of NW_027530640.1, forward strand.
AGGATTTTAAACTTGCGAAGTCTGCAGAATTTTAACATTTCACCACTGATGTTTCCTGTCAAATACAAAATTAAATGGGCTTTAAATGTTTGCTTCATGAGGCCAATTTTCAAACGAACCTTTAGTCCCAACCTGTCAGAAGTGAATTGCATGCAACTATGCATTTTGTAAATTTTTTGTCAGTTTTCAGAATTAGCTCAAATTTAAGTCATTAGATTAGAATCTTAAGAACATGTGAAATTTAAGAATATGAAAATTACGTTCAAGAAATGTGAAATATCATAGTGATGACTTCCCTTATGAACAATTTTGATCAACTAACATGGACACATCACCTCAGTTCTGAGAATATTATTAAATGACTGCAGGATTAGAGTTGAAAATATTTAGAAATGCAATCAATTCAAACCCATGTGTTGAGTCAGTGAACAGTACTTGATATGATAGCCTTTGCTTTGTCTCTACTATTTTAACCAAGTGAGCGTAGTGCTTTAAAAGATAAAAATAGTAACTTTTACAGATAAAACTATAGAAAGTTTTATCCTAACAAAAGTTAGGATAGTTTAGGAAGTTTCTGTACCTTGTTTCATAACCTCCAAATGAAACAGGTGGCTTGGAAACTTAACATAAAGCAAAGATACCATTTCCCAATTTCTTTACCCCTGCTGTGATTTTTTTTTAATTTTTAAAGTTTTATTTATTTCTGAGACAGACAGAAGGACAGCGTGAGCAGGGGAGAGTCAGAGAGAGAGGGAGACACAGAATCCGAAATAGGCTCCAGGCTCTGAGCTAGCTGTTAGCACAGAGCCCGATGCGGGGCTCGAACCCACGAACCGTGAGATCATGACCTGAGCTGAAGTCGGATGCTTAACTGACTAAGCCACCCAGGCGCCCTGTCCCTGCTGTCATTTCTTAAAACCCAACACCTAACTGCCTCTTTTCCCTATAAAACAGGGTCAAATTGGTCAGTCATTAAATCCCACCAAGAAACCACCTCAAATGAGGATCTGATATCCACTACCCCAAAACAGCAAGACACGTATAAGGTGAAAATTAGTTGCTTTTATTTATTCTTAAAACAACTTTATGAAATGATTTGCAACTCTACATGGGGACAGATGCCTTCATTAGCTGGAAAACTATCTACCACTGCCTGCGAAAACATATGCACACTAGCTTTACTGCCTGCAGACCAGACTCTAGACATTAGTGATCTCAGATGGCACTGCAGAGAAGCAAGAGACACTTCGGGCAAATGAGAAACAGCAGCAAAGTCCTGCAGTCAAGGTGTGATTACTAAGGTTGAACTGTTCATTCCACTAATCCTACAATTTTCCTACAATCTTCCTACAATCATTTTTGAGTATACATTCCTACTTCCTAGAGAATAAACACCTAACAAAGTGGTTTTGACAAACGAGATAGCATTTCACATTTATGTTTGTAAGACAAATTCAGCAGTAGACAGTAAAGAAAATGGGAACTACTGTAAATTTAATCTAGTCCAAGTGATGAAGCCAAGATTATTCTTTCAATGCTGAGCAATCTAAGGAATGAAATTAAGTGTGAGAACTGTTCTCACTTCTCTAGGAGTGATTCTAGCTCTTCTTGCAAAGAGCTGAGCTGCTCCTTTTCTCGGTCTTCCTTTTGTTTGAGTTCATCGAGCACAGCCTGAAATCTATTCTTGAGAGCCAGGTTTTCGACTTTCATAATGAGATCCTCCTGTCGTTTTGCCCTGTCCTGGGTCTCTTGGAGTTTGCCTTTCATATTATCAATCTGTTTCTGAATTCCCATTACCAACTGATTGGTTCCCTCATTTTCTTGGTGCTGTTCATCTGATTCATTCAGCTTGTCCTGTAGCTGTCTTTCCAAATCTTCCTCAGTGTCAATGATGTTTATATCTTCTTCATCTTGATGCTGGGCCTCATCCTCATCTTCACTGCTGCTGCTGAGGTCATTGAATATCTCCCGAAGCTCATCGTGTTCTAATGAGTCATGGCCCTGCCTATGACCAGACATTCCTGGAGAAGAAATATCAAGGCCCTGATTTTCTGTTTCTTTTGTTTCATCTTCAGCAATTATTTCCCAACGAGTACTCACAGCTTCAGCATCTGTACTTAGCAACCGCTTCACTTCTTTCTCCACATCTGGAGATTCAATATACTTCTTCTTTGCTGTCTTCCGGAATCTTCTCTTTCTGACATTTTTTAGAGGCAGAGTAATTCCATGGTTCCATATAAACTTTTTCTCTTTGTCCTTATCCTTTTTCTTGCTTGCTTTGGGATCAGCAGTAGCAACTGGTTCCTCCACAGGAGGATAGAGATCACCATCGACTGTGGAGACAAGCATCTGACATATATCAGCTGTCTTGTAAAAAGTTTTCTTATCAATGGTTTTCAGGCTTTCCATAACACACGGCAGATCTACCAGTTTTGAGGCCAAAGGGACCCGGTCCACTCTGACGATTCCATGACGTCCATCAGGGTGTAACTCAATTGTCAGTCTGTCCTTCAGGTTGACATGACCAGACTGTACTGCCCGCCGCACAGTAGAGGCATATTCTGGAGGTAGCCGTAAGATAAACTGGCTCTCTAGTTCGTGAGGAGCATCATCTTTGCTCTTACTCATTTTTACTTCTTTGAGACTCACTTCTCTGACAATCACTTGTTGCACTAAATAGTTCCAACAGTTAGAAAGACCAGTTTGTTATGAGCTGAAATCCCAAGAACGAAGAGTTTTAAGCAGAACAGGTGCCAAGCGACTATTTTGTCTTAATGTTGAATCAAGGCCCAAGTCTATAAATTTGATGCAGCTAAACCCCAGGCGTTATGGACACTAATGTTAGGAAGGTGCATTTAAATCTATTAGCTGCAATGCAAGTTCCAACCTCCAGATGCCGCTGCCGGATAACGCAGAGGGAGCTAGCTAGCAGGAAAGCAAATGGCGGCTTCTGCGGAATGATTTTCGACACAGTAAGTAAGGCCCAGCAGACACTCCCAATCCACACTCTCCCGGAACAAAGATATTCAAAAAGCGGGGCGCAGTGAGCTCTCTTCGCCTTGGGTACTTACAATCCAGTGACGATTATAAACGCAGCTTCTCCGGACAGGAGCGAGCGGAAGAGGAAGCCACTCCGAGCAATACGGCCGGGCGCCGAGTCTCCTTCTTTATTCCTTTGTTCTGCCCGGCTTTTAGGAAAGCGATCCGCTACAGATTAGCGAAACGGCGGAGGACAGGCAGCACGAAATCTCCCCGAGAGCCGCAAGTAGGAGGGCCAGAGGCGGTAGCTCAGCAGGTCTCATTCCGATGCTGCAAACCTAGCGAAAAGGAAAGCGCTACGTCACCCCGCTGGGCGGGAGAAGCGGCTGTGAGTGACAGCACGACTCAAGCGGAAGTGCGCGCTGCCCCAGCGTGCGCAGGCGTAGCGGTGCAATTACGCTAGCCTGGGATTTGTCATCTCGCGAGAATTTGACCTAACGCGATGAAAACGATAATGCTTCATAGAGACCTATTGCTTTGAAAATATTTAGAGGCAAGGCTTGCTGGAAAGAGGTAGACCATATGTCCCGTTTTCCGCTCCGCTAAGCCGTGGGGCCGGATAGCTCCTAGACTTCTGAGTGATTACCGGAAATAGGGCGTCCGTGCGGAAAGCTTTTTTGCCTCTGGAAACGTCTCGGATGCTTCCCCACGGTATATACAATCTGAAGCAGATACAAGAAATTATAATTAGCCATACAGAGGATTGTTAAGTACCCAAATCAGTGGGGTGAGAAGGACAAGCTGACCACTATTTAATTCTAAGTATATATTTTATTGATTATGAAAATACCCTATGGGGACTCATGACTTAGGGACTGTGTTTTGAAGGACCTCAGGGGAACATGGGTGGTTCCTCTTTTTAATATATTTGACATAGATATAAATGGTAAACAAAAATAAGTGTATGGGGGGAACAGAGTTGTTTAGAACACAGTTGTCTGACAAATGGTCTGATTAAAGTAGAAGAAAATTGAAATATAATACTCCCTGTTACACATATCCCTGTATTTTATAAATTAGATTTTTTTTTTCATTCCACGTCCACGATTTTGAAACTTTTCTGCTCATCTTTTCTATGGGTAGTGAGGTATTCATTTGCATGTTTTGTAGTATTTAGACCTAAATAAGAGTTTCCACTTGTTCCTATTCATTTCCGTTTATTTTTTTTTAATAGGATCAGTTAGGTAAAGCATCAAGGTAATTAAAATTTAATTTCTGTCTTCCAGAATATGAACAACTATATCTAAATTTAAGAGAACTCACTTAAAATGTGATTAACACTTTTCCAAATTCGCATTATTTGTTTAGGCGCTTATTGTCTGTCTCGCTGCAGGTTGGAAGCTCTGTGATAATCTGGAGTTTTCAGTCTCCCATAGTCATCGTGTCCCAGTGCCTAGTTCAAAAACATGGGAGACACAAAATATTTGCTAATTGAGTGGAACAATTGGCCCATCTAGAAATAACATATAGTCTAATTCAGATAATTTATGAGAGAAAATATATTCCATGTCACCTTAAAATGAGAGCCAGCTTATATACATTTTCTCTCTAGTCAAGAACAGTGCCAATTATGAGTGGAAAGTTTTGCTAAAAGTATGTGTGAATGTGTCTTTGATTTAGGTAGACTCTGACACCTAATCATAGGAAGAAATTAAAATGACCTGGCACCAATTTGGGTTTGTTAAATTTGAAGGAGAAATTCGGTTCTTTCAGATAACTACATTAGTTCTCTTTGTTCTATGATGTGTTTAGGAATATTCACTGATTTAACTATAATTTCAGGATCATCTATTTCCTTTTTTCAATGGTGAACTTTTTTCAGTGTGTTTCTCCCTTAATTGTACCCGGTTTTACTTCATTTGTAGCTATAAGAGTTTTATCTGCTAGCTTCTGCATAGTACTTTATTTAAACATATAAAATGTAAGGACATGCCTATACATGAAAATAATCCAAATATTACTTTACATTTTAATTGCCTGAGTTTTATGATGCTCAAATATCTTTGTCACAGAAAGTTACTTAAGATAAATTCTATGTAATTCTGATTTTCCAAAATTATGATATATTTTAGTTAGTAAATCTTTATATGTAATACTGTCTGAGAAAATTAAAAGGATTAACTGAAGTTTCCCCTCAGGTATCTACCGCCTTCAACCCTGGAACATATTTTCTGCTTTTGAGTTTAACACATTTTATAAATGCTGATTTTTTAAGATAAAATTACATTGATCCTAAAACTAAGGGCTCTACCACATCACCCATTACTCTAATGTCTATGGCTAAATCCAGGTTTTTAAAAAGTCTATTAGACATACAGAAACAATCTAAATTGATGAACAAATTACACTTCTGTGGTTGTTGCATGGAATATCTGTGATACCAAAAGATTTGGGGAGAGCAATAAATTCCCCAGTGAAAGGCTTCCTTCCTTTAATAAAAGTAGTATCACAATCAGGCTAATGCTATACGTTTGACAATTCCCTTTAAAATTTTTAAAATGCTTTTATTTATTTTTGAGAGACGCAGAGAGACAGAGCACAAGTGGGAGAGGAGCAGAGAGAGAGGGAGACACAGAATCTGAAGTAAGCTCCAGGCTCTGAGCTTTCAGCACCTGACACAGGGCTCAAACTCAGGAATCATGAGATGATAACCTGAGCTGAAGTCAGACACTTAACCAATTGAGCCACCCAGGTGCCCCTGAAAATTCCCTTTAATAAACTTTCAAGTTCCTTACACTGTGGAGGTTAAAAATTATGAGTGATAAAAGAGGCCCTGCTTATATTTTGGAGATCAAAAATTACAGGGTAAGGAAAATTTAGACACCTCAGAAAAGTATACTTCTATACTGGTATATCATTTTATAAACAGTGAAAAACAGGTTAACAGGGGTGCCTGGCTGGCTCAGTCAGTAGAGCAGCGACTTTTGATCTTGGGGTTGTGAGTTTGAGTCCCACTTTGAGTGGGGAGATTTCTTAAAAATAAAATCCTAAAGGGGCTCCTGGCTGGTTCGGTCAGAGGAGCATCCAACTCTTTATCTTAGGGTTGTGAGTTTGAGCACTACATTGGGTGTAGAAATTACTTAAATAAATAAAACTTTAAAAAAATAAAATGAAATCTTAAAAAGTTTTAACTAAAATGTAGCAGTCTCCTGAATCAATTAGGATGTTTTCTATAGAAAAAAAGGCCAATCTAATTTACACTGATTTAAATAATTAGAAAAACTGTTATCTCAAAACCAGGTATTCTAGAGCAGCTCTGTCCAATAGAAATATAACGTGAGCCACAGATGAAAGCCACCTATGTGATAATAAATTATGTAGTGACCAGAGTAAAGTGGCAAAAAGAAATAAGGGAAATTAATTTCAATTTGATTTAGCTTAATTCAAATGATCATTTCCACATATAATCAATGTAATAATTAGTAATGATATATTTTACATTCTTACTTTGTACTAAATCTTCAAAACCTGGTTCATATTTTACACCATCAGCACATCTCAATATGGACTCACCATATTCAGATTCTCAGTGTAGCTCGTGTTACTCACCACTACTCGTGGTGTTATTCACCATGTGTAGCTGGTGGTTACTGTCATTGGACACTGCCAGTGCCATTCTTGACAGTATGGTTCCCTCTAGGCATGATAGAATCATAACCTGGTACATATTGTTTTTCTCTTCCTAATTTTGGAGAATTATAATTTATATTTTTTCTGTTATTCTTTCAGCTTTGTCCTTATCTTGTAAACATCTCAAGTTTCTGGTCACAAGAATTCTGCCAGCTGTAACCAGGGAACTTCCTTCCTTGTCCATGGTAAGTTCAGAGAGTGGCTCCCTCCAACCAAAGTTTTTCTTTCAATCTGATTGGACCAGTTTAGGCCATTTACCTATCCCTGGTTCAATAATAGTCACCAGGGGAATAGCCTGAGCCTGTGATTTTCAATATGGTGGGGAGGAGGTGACATTGGTAATGTCTGGTGACATTTTTGGTTGTTACAACTGTGGGGGTGAGGTCTACTGACATCTATTGTGTAGAGACCAGGGACCTTGCTAAATATCCTACTATGCAGAACAGCCCTCTTCCCTACAACAAAGAGTTATCTGGCTCAAAATACTACCATGGTTGAGTAAGCTAATTAAGTCTGTATTCCTAACTAAACACTGACAAGGGGAATGAGATTATCATTATTGGTTTAGATCTATCAGTACCTATGAATAGGTTTAACTTCCCATTCCAGAGGGTGGGCCTCTAAACTAAAAAAGGAAATGTTAGAAGAGAGCAAAGGGCATAGACAACTTTCTTAGTCCATTTGCACTACTGTAACAAAATACCATAAACTGAGTGACTTGTAAATAACAGGAATTTATTTATCAGTTCTAGGGGCTGAGAATCTGAGATAAAGGTGCCTCAGCAGATTTGGTGAGGGCAAGCTTCTGGGTTCATAAATGACAGTCATTTTTACTTTAACCTCACATGGTGGAAGGGGTGAGGGAGTTCTCTGTTGCATCTTTTACAATGCACTAATGCCATTCATGAGGACTGCACCCTTATGACCTAATCACCTCCCTAAAGCCCTACCTCCAAATAGCATTATACTGGGGATTAGGTTTCAACATGTGAATTTTGAGGGAACACAAATACCAGTCTATAGAAGCTACCAGTAATATCCATGAAATAGCTGATTTTTTGAGGGGTTATAATAGTATATATTGAATTACAAAAAATATTCAAGTGGACAATAGCACGTGAAAAGATGCCCAACATCACTAATTGTTAGGGAAATGCAAATCAAGACAATGAGATACCACCTTACATCCATTAGGATGGCTACTATCAGAAAAGCAAAATAACAAATGCTGGTAGGGATGTGAAATATTTGAAACCTTTGTGCATTGTTGGTAGGAATGTAAAATGGTATAGCCACTGTGGAAAACAGTGTAGAATTTCCTCAAAAAATTAAAAATAGGGGCACCTGAGTGGCTCAGTCAGTCAAGCATCTGATTCTTATTTCGGCTCAGGCCATGATCTTACTGTTTATGAGTTCAAGCCCCTAGTTGGGCTCTGTTCTAGCAATATGGAGACTGCTTGAGATTCTCTGTCTTTCTCTGCTCCTCCCCTGCTCACACATTCACTCTCTCTCTCTTTCTCAAAATAAATAAACACTTAAAAAAATTAGGGACGCCTGGGTGGGTCAGTCGGTTAAGCGTCCGACTTCGGCTCAGGTCATGATCTCACGGTTCATGGGTTCGAGCCCTGCATCGGGCTCTGTGCTGATGGCTAGCTCAGAACCTGGAGCCTGCTTTGGATTCTGTATCTCCCTCTCTCTCTCTGACCCCTGCCCCCTGTTCATGCTGCGTCTCTCTCTCTCTCTCTCTCTTTCTCTCTCAGAAATAAATAAAACATTAAAAAATAAAAAATAAATTAAAATAATTAAAAGTATGTAATCCAGCAATTCCACTTCTGGGTATATACCCAAAAGAATTGAAAGCAGGGTCTTAAAGAGACATTTGTAGGGATGCCTGCATGACTCAGTCGATTGAGCCTCCCACCTCAGCTCAGATCATGATCCCACAATTCATGAGTTCTAACCCGCATCAGCTTGCTGCTGTCAGCAAAGAGCCTGCTTCAGATCCTCTGTCCCCACCTCTCTATCCACCCCTCCCTTGCTCATGCTTTCTCTCAAAAATAAAAAAAGTACACCCATGTTCATAGCAACATAATTAATAGTAGCCAAAACTTAGAAGCAACCCAAGTCTCCATCAACAGATGAATGGATAAATAAAATGTGGTCTGTACATATAATGGAATATTATTCAGCCTTTAAAAGGAAGCAAATTTGGGGGTGCTTGGGTGACTCAGTCGCTTGATTTTAGCTCAGGTCATGATCTCATGGTTCATGAGATTGCTTACACTGCAGAACCTGCTTGGTATTCTCTTTCTCCCTCTCTCTCTCCTCTTCCTTCTCTCCCTCTTTTTCTCTCTCTCAAAATAAATAAATAAACTTTAAAAAAAATAGAAGGAAATTTTTACATATGCTACAACACAGATGAACTTTGAGGATATTATTCTTTGTAAAATAAATCAGTATAAAAAGATAAATACGGGTTGATTCCACTTATATGAGTTATTTAGAGTAGCGAAAATCATAGAAAATAGATGATGTTTTCCAGGGGCTGGAGAGAGGGGAGAATGAAGAATTAATAGGTAATGGATATGGGTTTGAGTTTTAAAAGATGAAAATGTTCTGGAGATGGATGGTAGTAATTGTTGTATAACATTGTGAATATATTTAATACCACTGAACTGCGTACTTAAAACAGTTAAGACATTAAAGTTTATGTTACGTGTATATTACCACAAAAATAAAGAATAAAGTATATATGTATTTACAAAGTGTGGACAGTCATCAAATATAATAATCACCTAAATACTGGTGATTTAAATTTTTTATCAGTATTTTCTACCTTTGTATAGTAAAATAATTTTTTATCTTGTAGAATATACAGTGAGAATGACTTTTGTAATGAAAAGTTATTTTTACAATGGCTAATTTCTTGAACAAAAATTTTTTTAAGGAAAAGAAGCTTCAGTGGTGTATCATCTTCAAAAGGAAATATCAAGCGGAAAAATTCTTTTTTTAAAAAAATGTTTTATTTATTTCTGAGAGAGAGAGACAGCGTGAGCAGGGGAGGGTCAGAAAGAGAGGGAGATACAGAATCCGAAACAGGCTCCAGGCTCTGAGCTAGTCGTCAGCACAGAGCCCGACACGGGGCTCGAACCCATGAAGCATGTGATCATGACCTGAGCCGAAGTCGGACGCTTCACCGATTGAGCCATCCAGGTGCCCGTCAAGAGGGAAAATTCTGTAGGAATTCTTTTAAGTCGATTTGAATTTTAATAAATTAAAGCACTTGGTTTAAATTTTGCAAAAAGGCTATTTTCTTATGCTTTGTCAAAAAGAAATAATGACTTGCAGCCTCTGCCTAAAATAAGTCCTGGAAATAAAGCAAATACAGTTGCCTGACTTTGAGAAATAACATGAGGTAGATATTATACCAGGCCTCTGGGTGCCGCTGTCTGCCAGTCCATGGCTAGAGTGAAACAAAGCAATACATTGGCACTCTGACCCAGCGATCGCTGCTGACACTTGTGAGATATATCTGGAGTGGACTCCATATGCCTTCTCTTCCACCATCATTTCTAAATATCTGCATCAGGAACATCAGGATGTTTAATGACCAAGAGTGAGGCGCTGCCTTTTCTTTCCAACTTACCTTTGTAACCCGGGAGCAACCATGGCAAGTTGTATTAAGATCGGAGAAGCAGCATTGAGAAGAGATAAGAAGTCCCGCACAGGAAAGGCACACCGTGCAAAGTAAGCAGTTTCCCTTACTGATGTCTTTGTTCAGCCTATTGAAGTATACATCAGATGTGCTGCGAGATTCTAGAAGAAAAGGCCAGTGGTTTAAAAGTGAGGAATCTGGGCAAAGATGGGACCAGAACTACGGGTAAGTGCTGGGAAGCCTCTTTACTGCCAGAGAAGGGAACAGGGAAGAACTGGAGAATGACATGCTAGATCTAGCAGATAATGCTAAAGAAAGTCTTTAGCCCCTTGAATCTGAAACCCTCACTGGAAATCTATTGAATGCTTTCATATGAATTTATTCATCCTGGATATAAATAATTTATGGCTTTTAATTTTTGTTTAGAAAATTATGGAAAACATCTTAAAAGGAGCATAGCTCATTCTTAACCCTGATATGTTCGGATCCTGCAAGTAGTTTTTTATGACTTTTTCACATGAATTTTAACAGCCATTTCCCCAGTCCCCACAAGTAAAAGAGATGACTAAGGCAAGAATAGACCAGAGGAGCAGAGCTGCCACCACTTAGTGGTGAGCAGGGGTAGGAACAGCTCATGGCAAGATGAGGGAGTTGGATGCTAATGCCAGTCCTTCCATACTGAACCACAAGAAGTATAGCAGAGTCTGCCTGCAGGAGTGCCTCCCCTCTACGAGATGTTTAGCATTCTTCGGGGGGTCCCCACTGACATGGATGACACTGTTAAGGTCAAGATCCGCTATACTTACTACACAGTCTCACACAGCATACAGCATATCTACCATCCAAAAATGACATCTTTGATTTTGGAGTACAAGAGATGCATCATGGAGTAGAAGAGAAGATTGGAGGCAGTTTCAGGGCCCATTTCAGGATCCTGATTGAAATGGAAGTTGAGAACTACAGTGCTGTGCAGGTGATTTTCAGCTGGGTATCTAGTCCTATTAAAGGCTAGAACTGTGATTGTCCAAGCTAAAACAATGGAGAGGTGAAAGATCTAGAAAATAATAACATACAGTCAAACAATTCACCTCTAAGAGTTACAGTGTAATTCTGTGTAACCTATAGGCAGATGTAATTCTAAACTGGCAGCAGACTGTGAAATACAGTGTCACTACCAGACCCACCAAGGACAAGCTGTCCCTCTCCTCCAGCATAAGCATCACCCTGCATCAGTACCACCAACAAAAGATGCTGTTTTCCAGCAGGCCTCTTTCTGTGGTCCAGAGGAATGGGAACACTTTCTATAAGCCTCCATTGCACACTTTAGTGCTTCTTACCCAGATGTGGGGCCCTATGTAACTATTTCGTCCTGACCAACAACCTGGCACTGTGTGCACGGTCATCCAGTATGTCAGTAAGTTCATGCATGATGTCACTAAGTGCATGATGTTCACTGCAGACTCCTTGTGATGGTGGACTACCGCAACAAAAATACACAGGCAATGCTGTGGCAGGAGCTGTAGCCAGAAGTCATGACCTCTTTAATGTGGCACCATGCACAGTGCAGCTGGCTACCTGGTCACTAAGGTGACCAAATGGAGAGCTTTGCCTGACTGTCCTATCACATGCTTCAGACCAGCTAATATGACTCTTCAATATGCCCTTGGGGCACGTGAGTGAGATTAGCACCATGGCACTGTTGGCAACAGAGATGCTGCTCTACAGGGGTTGCTGGTCACTGCACACAGTACCAACAGTCATTGTGCTGTACCTGGTCTTTACAGGAGTTGCTGCCAGAACTCAGCAATGGCCTAGAACCTGGTGCCAGGCAGGCAGAGCTACAATTTTACTTGCCTGTGTGACCTTGTCCTTGATACCTGTGCTCTTCTCCTCACAGTGACTCTGGCCTTCACCCTGCTTCTGTGGGGCTCCTCCAGCCCTCCTTTCAGTCTGGTCTCTGGTCCAAGCCTAGATTTGGAGTTGCTTCTACTTCAGAAAGTGAGATTTTCCCTATCTCTACAATCTTTGTGTGGCTTCAGATATTACAAAATCTTAATTTCTTAAAGTAACTCAAGACCCATCTTTTAACTGGATGGGTGGTGCCTGCAGTGCAACCTTAAATATTACATTGGATTCAAATGTCTACCTGCAAGTTTTAACACTTTTTTGGGTAATATCTTGTTATACATCAACCCTGCTTGGTTTTTTGTTGTTGTTGTTGGAGAAGAAACTCTGCAAGTGCACTTTCTAGTTTTTGTATGTATTTTAATTTAATTCATTAGCTCAGACAGTCCCTTTGGTGAAAAGTTTGTATCTATTAGTGTATATTCTAAAAACTTATATTTTCTGCTGAAAAGTTCTTTCCTTGAAATACTGAAGGAGGTTTGCTGAATCTTTAAGCCTTTGGGCTCCATATACTTGTTTTGAGAAGCTGAGAAACTATAGAATTGGTTACACAGGAACAGATATTTTGTTTCTAAGAACTACTCTTGTGGCCTTTGATTCCTTTATTTCCTTATTTTCTGGATCCTTGTCAGTTGTGTTCATGGGTGGACTGCCAGTATCCGGCCAAATCTTTCCTGAAATGTTAACCTCTGGAATGCAGAGAACGTTTTCCCCAACTTTTGGGTAAACATAAATCACTCAGAGCCTCAGACATTTTAGTTAGTAACCTTTTACTAATTTTGCAATGAGTAAAAGAAGGAAGGCAATCGAGTTTAAAAATCTTGCTATTTAAGAAAATCAGCTTCTCTTGGGGGAAAATTTAAGTGTGATTTTAGGAGAATGCATATTATTTAAATGGCCTGTCTAAAAATGTGATCATGTCCTTTTCAGTTTTGAAAAGAAGAGTATCACAACTTCTTGTGTCTCTTAAATTTGAAGTCTAGATACTCATATTACATTTTCCAGTAAATTCTAAGAGCCCAGTGTTATTTTACTCAAAATGTATTACCTTTGAGTGAATTAAGAGTCTTTAAAAATCTATGTAATACAGAAACTTCATAAAAGTGGTAAAATAAGATTAGGAATAAAACATGTTCTTCAAAATCCCAAGGTTTCCAATATTCAAAGCACAGTGGAAAGGAAATGGGACAGACCAATTTTTAAAAGTCTAGCTTACATTCTAAAAGTTTATTTATGCCTTGGGGTGCCTGTGTGGCTTAGTCAGCTGAGCGACCATCTTTGGCTTAGGTTGTGATCTGGAGGTTCATGACTTCGAACCCCGCATCAGGCTAGCAGTTGTGCAAGCTGCTGTCAGCGCAGAGCCTTCTTTGCATCCTCTGACTAACCCCCTCTGCCCCTCCCTTGCTGTCTCTCTCTCTCTCAAAAATAAAGAAACGTTAAAAGAAAAAAATTAAAAGTTTATTTACTTTATTTTTTTCATCTTCCAGTCAAAGGGCATTTGCTCTTTTTTTTTTTTNCAGAGAGAGAGAGGGAGTCACAGACTGAAACAGGCTCCAGGCTCTGAGCTGGCAGTCAGCACAGAGCCCGACGTGGGGCTCGAACCCACGAACCGCGAGACCATGACCTAAGCGAAAGTCGGACGCCTAACCGACTAAGCCACCCACGCGCCCAGGGCATTTGCTCTTCTATGTGGCTTGAGAAACTGTCAAAAGTTCAAGATATATTAGAGTAGTGGAGGTATGATTTGTCCCCTGTGATATTACATGAATAACAAACAGAAAGCGGATAGCTTGGGATTATGGGGATTCTACTGTATATTGCAATTTAGCAACAGTTAGATGTGATTAATTAAATAAACACAGTATTTTCTCATTCTCAGACATATTTTGTAAAATGCTTAACTATTTCCTTGACAATAAACTAAGACTTAAGGAAAGATAAGTCAGGTTAAAAGAGAAGGGAAAGTTTAAGTATTACCTAGAAGTGTAGTAACTGGTGAGGACTCTGGGCGCCGCTGTTCACCAGTCTGAGAGAGAGGCACTGCTTGCGCGCGCGCACACGCAAACACCCACCCACAGAAGAAAAAAAAATAGCTTCTTGGAACCTCCATTACCGCCAGATTGAAAACAGTCTCCCTGAAGCTTCCTAGACCCTACTTCTGGACTACTTTCCGCTCTGAAAAATCTTATGAAAATTAGGTTAATTTGGGCTTAGAAGAAAAGAGAAACAATATCCTTGGTACCGGACTGGGAGAAAACTACGAAAGGAGAGAGCGATGGTGATTCGGGAGAAGCCCAGCTGCAGTGAGCTGTTTCTGCTGTGCCTCTTTCTGGGGCTGTTGTTGGAAGCTTGGGCTGGGAAGATCCAATATACTGTGCCAGAAGAGACAGACAAAGCTTTCTTCGTGGGCAACATCGCCAAAGACCTGGGGTTACAACCTCAGGAGTTCACAGAGCGCAGAGTTCGCATCGTCACCAGAGGTAGGACGCAGCTTTTTGCTTTGAATCCTCGAAGCGGCAGCTTGGTCACAGCGGGCAGGATAGACCGGGAGGAGCTCTGTGCTCAGAGTGTGCCGTGTCTAGTGAGTTTTAACATCTTGGTAGAGGATAAAATGAAGCTTTACCCTGTTGAAGTGGAAATAATTGATATTAATGACAACACTCCCCAATTTCAGTTAGACGAAGTAGAATTTAAAATGAATGAAATAACTACTCCAGGCACCAGGATCCTTCTGCCTTTTGGGCAAGACCTTGATGTGGGTATGAATTCACTACAGAGCTACCAGCTAAGCTCCAACCCTCATTTCTCCCTGGATGTTCAACAAGGAGCTGATGGATCCCGGCACCCAGAGATGGTGCTGCAGAATCCCCTGGATAGGGAAGAAGAAGCTGCACACCACCTCCTTCTCACCGCCTCTGATGGGGGCAACCCAGTCCGTTCAGGAACCCTCCGCATTCATGTTCAGGTGGTAGATGTAAATGACAACCCTCCAGCATTTACTCAAGCAGAGTACCACATGAGTGTCCCAGAAAATGTGCCACTGGGTACTCTGCTGCTTACGGTAAAAGCTACTGACCCAGACGAAGGATCCAATGGGGAAGTAACATACTCATTTCACAATACAGACCACAAAATAGCCCAGATATTTCAATTGGATTCTTACACAGGAGAAATATCAAATAAAGAATCCCTCAATTTTGAAGAATACAAAATTTATCCAATGGAAATTCAAGCTCAGGATGGTGCAGGCCTCATGGCCAGAGCCAAGGTGCTAGTTAAAGTTCTGGACATAAATGATAATGCCCCAGAGGTAACCATGACATCTGTCACCACTGCAGTCCCGGAAAACTTTCCTCCTGGAGCTATAATTGCTCTTATCAGTGTGCATGACCAGGACTCTGGAGAAAATGGTGACACTACATGTTCCATTCCTGAAAATCTACCCTTTAAATTAGAAAAGTTAGATGATAGTTATTACCATTTAGTGACGGAAAGAACACTGGACAGAGAACTTACCTCCATCTACAAAATCACAGTAACAGCAACAGATCAAGGAATTCCATCTCTGTCTACAGAAACCTACATATCACTGCAAGTGACAGATATCAACGACAACCCCCCTGTTTTTCCCCAGGATTCCTACTCTACCTTCATTACAGAAAACAATCCCAGAGGTGCCTCCATCTTCTCCTTGACAGCCGAGGATGCTGACAGCAATGAGAATGCACTAGTCACTTACTCCTTGGCAGAGGACACCATCCAGGGGGCGCCTCTATCCTCCTACATTTCCATCAACTCAGACACTGGTATTTTATATGCCCTGCGGTCCTTCGATTATGAACAGTTCCGCGACCTTCAACTGAGAGTGATGGCGTGTGACAGTGGGGACCCCCCACTCAGCAGCAATGTGTCGCTGAGCCTGTATGTGCTGGACCAGAACGACAATGCCCCTGAAATCCTGTATCCAGCGCTCCCCACCGACGGTTCCACAGGCGTGGAGCTGGCGCCCCGATCCGCAGAGCCCGGCTACCTGGTGACCAAGGTGGTGGCGGTGGACAGAGACTCTGGCCAGAACGCCTGGCTGTCCTACCGCCTGCTCAAGGCCAGCGAGCCAGGGCTCTTCGCGGTGGGGCTGCACACGGGCGAGGTGCGCACCGCGCGGGCCCTGCAGGACAGAGATGCGCTCAAGCAGAGCCTGGTGGTGGCTGTGCAAGACCACGGCCAGCCCCCTCTCTCAGCCACCGTCACGCTCACTGTGGCCGTTGCCGACAACATCCCAGACGTCCTGGCCGACCTGGGCAGTCTTGAGCCCTCAGCGGACCCTGACTCCTCAGGCCTCACGCTGTACCTGGTGGTGGCGGTGGCCACAGTCTCCTGCATCTTTCTGGCCTTTGTGATCGTGCTGCTGGGACTCAGGCTGAGACGCTGGCACTCATCCCGTCTGCTCCAGGCTGCGGGGGTCGGATTCGCTGGTTTACCGGCCTCGCACTTTGTGGGCGTGGACGGGGTTCGGGCTTTCCTGCAGACGTATTCCCACGAGGTCTCGCTCAGGGCGGACTCCCGCGAGAGTCACGTGATCTTCCCGCAGCCTAACTATGCGGACACGCTCATCAGCCAGGAGAGCTGTGGGAAAAGCGAGCCTCCGCTGATAACTCAGGATTTACTTGGAGACAAAAAGGAAGCATTTTCTCAGGTAAACGTTTTGTAAATTTATCTAGGTAAAAATAATTCCCGAGTTTACTTACCATTCAGTTTTTTGCTACTAACAGTTCTATTTCCCACATATCTTTGTAGATTTCTGTTTACAAATTCTGGGAAATTACCAGTATGTTTATATCCAGGCATAATTATGATTGCCTTTTCATTGAAAAGCAAACTGTAAATTAACTCTAATGAAGGTGATTGGGATGAAGAGTTTTGTGTGAGGTGCTGTCTTGGTTGTGGAAAGAGCACTGCATCAGAAATAAGAAGATATGACATAATATTTTCCTGTTTTCCTTTGGCGAAATAATTTTACTTTTCTGTTTACCATTCTCTTGCCTAGCAAGGATAGGGTTTGACTATAAAAGATCCATCAAAATTTATGTGACTAATAGTGTTTTCAAATTTCTCTCAGTTACAAATACTAATTTGTTCCTAAATTTAATATAGATGTTGTCTGTCAAGGTGGTGTTTTATCTGGGGATATTTGAAGAGGTAAAGGTTGTCTAAAGTAATATTTTTGTTTGTGTTAATGATTATATAAATCCATGTAAGTTGTAAATTTTTGTTCAATATCTTAGCCCTTTGTGTCATCTCTTATTTCTAGATATTATATGTATGCTGAAGAATACATTAGATGTTTAAGTAACTTATGAAATGAGGTAATAAAATGAACAACGGAAATTTTATTGTGCAACTTGAAAAATAGTTTCTAAGTCTCCTGACTTGTATATTATGCCCATAATGGAAATAACTGACAAAAACTAGGTATATATTCCATTTTAATGTGTGTATTAACTGTTCACAGGAAATGTATCATAGATGAGTAAGTCCATGCTTTGATATACTTACTGTGCTCCAGTAAATTAAAGATATATATCAAAGATAAAAAGAAGAAAGCAAAAGCATGGTAAGGCACAAATAAAAGATATAAATGGATCAAAGATGGAAAACAAAGTGGTGAGCCAGGCTAAACCTGTGGGAATTATAGTCTTGGCTTAGATGTAGACATTGAAGATCAGGAGGTTGTTCCAGCCCTTTAGCAGGGACAGAGTGTTCGGGCTAAACAAGGGACCTGAGCCAAACTTGCTACTTGAATCCAAAGTAAGCAGGTTAGCCCCTCAGCTAGTTAAAAAAGGAGAAATTTCATTAAAATGCCAACTACCAATTCCTGTGGTCACAACTTTTTGCAACCTGCAGATCAAGGGAGAGAGGTAGATACAGATACTGGCTTCAGAAAATGACCACTAAATTTCTTGGACTTGAGCTGTGATATTCATAGTATTACAGCTGCACACCATTAAAAGACCTACTTATGGCCTGGGGCCTGGGATAGAAACAATTTAAAAACCATTAGAGACAAAGCCCTGAACTGATGAGAGAGGGAGACTGGGAGAGAAAGTAGAAGAAAAAGAGCAATTAAAAAAAACCTTTCTGGGGTGCCTGGGTGACTTAGTCAGTTTAGCGTCTCACTTCGGCTCAGGTCATGATTTCATGGTTCCGGAGTTTGAGCCCTCCATTGGGCCTTGCTGATGTCAGCACTGAGCCAATAAGAATCCTCTGTCCCCCTCTCTCTCTCTGCTCCCTCCCCTGCTCATGCTCTCTCTCTCTCTCAAATAAAATAAAATGCTCTTCCACACAGACCAAAATGTTGAAACACATTGTCTTCTGGAGTTTGTTGCTGAGATACTTTCAACAAATTATCAATTTAAAGTACCTCCATTTTCTCTCTGATGGCTTTAAAATTTTTCTCTTATTTTTGTATGTCTGAGTGTTGATTTTTATTTTTATTGTGTGTCTGGAGTATATGTTCTATTAATAATATAAGTTATTTCCATTCTGCATTTTCTCAGCTCCTGTTATTTAATATTTTGCCTGTGTATATATCTTACAATTCTATTTATTATACCTCAATAAAGATGGAAAAATTACAAAGCAAACATTTAAAAATAGTAAAAGGAAACAAAAAAATTGGACATTTAAATTTGTACTCCTAAATTACTCTTTGATTACAAATAATCACAATGGAAATAATAACTACTGTAGAAAGGAACAAAAATTTAAACATTATTTAAAATTGTGGAATACAGCTAAAATAGTACTTGGGGGGGCGCCTGGGTGGCTTAGTCGGTTAAGCGTCCGACTTTCGCTTAGGTCATGATCTCGCGGTTCGTGGGTTCGAGCCCNAACTAAAAGCAAAACAAAACATATGATTTAAAATAAGTGAATTTTGGGGCGCCTGGGTGGCTTAGTCAGTTAAGCGTCCGACTTTCGCTTAGGTCATGATCTCGCGGTTCGTGGGTTCGAGCCCCGCGTCAGGCTCTGTGCTGACTGCCAGCTCAGAGCCTGGAGCCTGTTTCAGTCTGTGACTCCCTCTCTCTCTGACCCTCCCCTGCTCACGCTGTCTCTCTCTCTCTCTCTCTCCTAGAAATAAATAAAACATTTAAAAAAAAACAAAATAAAATAAGTGAATTTAGCAAGCCACACAAGAAACAAGGCAAAAAAAAAAAAAAAACAGAAAAAGAAAAAAACCCAACCCCATGTTATATCAGCATCCACTTAATAATAGGAAAAATAATAGGAAAAATAACCAAGATAAGAGTATCAATTATTGATATGCAAACAAGGAAAAATTCTCATGAAAAAGCAATAGAAACAGATAATAAAAGTCATACTGAAACTGGTGGGGAGATATTAAAATTCTGTCAAGTCCAGTGGTGGGACTAATATATAGTAGGCAGATGTCATGACTAAAATTCTTTTTAAATATTTTAAAAGAAAATCCCATATTCTGATTAAAAACAAAGTCTTGGAAAAGGATAAAGAAAAGCAAGAGAGACTGGGGGGAAAATAAAACAACTTGATAAATCAAGCAAGAAGTATGAGTGGGAAATAATATACAGAGTAAAACCATGTATTCTCAAAGACAAAGAACAGATAATCTCTAGAGAGCTGCAATGAAGGATGTTGAACAGTTACTTAATGAGACTTGAAAGGATCAAAACAATGTTGATGAAAAGATTTAAAAAATCTAAAAAAAGTGGAGGCCCTACTATAAAACAAGGTGAGCTGATATCAATTGTTTGCAATTTTTTCCATTCTCAGAGGAATGGATAAAAGTAAAATTGGGGGCACCTGGGTGGCTTAGTTGGTTAAGCATCCAATTCTTGATTTCAGCTCGGGTCATGATACTAAAGTCATGGGATGGAGCTCTGTGTAGGGCTCTGCAGTGAGTGTGGAGCCTGTTTGGAATTCATTTTCTCTCTCTCTCTCAAAAAAAAAAAGTAAAAATGACAAAAGTTCAGTAGGGAAGAAACCCAAAGGCAAACAGACCGAAGTATACAGAAGTGGGCAATCTCACTTAAGAAAGTTGATTTAGAGGCACCTGACTGGCTCAGTTGTAAAATCATATACATCTTGATTTTGATATCATGATTTTGAACCCCACGCTGGATATAGAGATTACTTAAATAAACAAATATATTTTAAAAAGAATTTGACTCAAAATCTTAATTAAGATATTATCAAACCCCACCTACTATATATTTAAAAGCTTTATTTATAGCTTATGACTTAGTAGGGTTTATTTCAGGAATGCAAGGATATTCTAGTATGAGAAAATCTAACAATGCAAAACTCCATATTAAGAAATTAAGGATAAAAACGTATATATTCATTTAGAAAGAGACATAATAAAGCTCTTGAGACTGTTCAGCAATGATTAAAATCTTTTAGCAAACTAATAGTTGAATAAAACTCCTTTAACTTGATAAAGAGTACCTAGCAAAAACTTACAGAACCACCAAAAGCAATCTACAGATTCAATGCAATCCGTGTCAAAATCCCAATGACTTTTTTTTGCAGAAACAGAAAAAAATCCATTCCAAAATTCATACAGAGTATCAAGAAACCTCAAATAATGAAAACAATCTTGAAAAAGAAGAACAAAGAACAAACCTCCTTCAATTTCATTCTGACTCTCACCTCCAAGCATTGGTACTGAGGTTCTAGAAAACCTCTTCTTGACCCATTCCTGCCCTTTAGTAGTCATCTTCAATAATGTCTTGGAAAAGTGCTGACCCCCAGATCTAGACTGGATACCCTTCTTATTGCCTAGTGGTCCCCACCTTTGTAGCAGTTAGCACATACTATTAAAATACTCTATTTACTTTCCTGTGTCCTCTCCTGTCCTGGAAGCTTCCTGAGAACAAGGACTGTGTTCTTCAGGTTCATGATTTCTTTCTCCAGCATCAGTCAGGCAGTGGTGTCAGGTATACAGTAGTCACCCAATTAACTATCTGATAACTTAATCTTTAGAATACAGGTGTTGAAGTTAAATTCTAAGCCATGAAGCACAGAAACACAAAATGTATAGCCTTAGAAGATAAAGTAGCTAATGTTCTAAACTTGATCTTATTCCTTTTGGATATAAAATAAGTTGAAGATACTTGGAGCAAGGGCAGTGGCAGCCCTGATTAATGCCTTGAGTGTTCACTAGTCATACTTTTCCTAGCAACTACTATCAAGGTCACATTTGTTTACACATTCTTATTAATCCTGAGAAAGAGTCTCCTGACTTGAAAGAGATATTTGTAAGGCATGGTAAAACTGTAAGATTCTTCAAAGCAACTTCAAAGTTGCAAAGCTAACAAGCAAGAAGTAACTTGGGTTTCCCTTAGAGGGTGCAGAAATAACTTAAGCCTCTGAGCGTCGCTGTTCACCACCTGAGAAGTGAAAAGGCTGCAACACCTCAGTACAACATTCCGGCTCCCACAGCAAATAGGGCTGGGCATTTGGCCCCCAGGCTTCCGGGCGGAAAAAAAAAAAAAATAACCAGCCCAGCAGCCCAAAATTCTCTCTACAGTGACCTGGGTCCTGTGAAAGCTGGTCCCCACAGACCCTGAGGAATAAAGAGGAATAAAACTGGATGCTGGAAGTTGCCTGGGAGAAAAGATTGCAGCAGAAGAAATGGCGGCTCTGCAAAAGTTGTCACAACGCGGAAGGCTTATCCGGTTGTGCTTTCTTTTGGTGGTTTTGTGGGAGGCCGGAGCTGGACAGATGCACTATTCTGTGCCAGAAGAGATTGACAAAGGCTCCTTCGTGGGCGACATCGCCAAGGACCTGGGGCTGGAGCCTCTGACACTGGC
Source organism: Crocuta crocuta (assembly GCF_008692635.1). Lineage (NCBI taxonomy): Eukaryota > Metazoa > Chordata > Mammalia > Carnivora > Hyaenidae > Crocuta > Crocuta crocuta. The sequence continues at coordinate 13,315,948 of NW_027530640.1, forward strand.
AGAACGCGGAATCCGCATAGTCTCCAGAGGTAGGACGCAGCTCTTTGCTCTGAATCCGCGAAGCGGCAGTTTGATTACCGCAGGCAGGATAGACCGAGAGGCGCTTTGTGCTCAGAGTGCGCGGTGCATGGTGAATTTTAACATACTCCTGGAAGACAAGTTGAATATTTATTCAGTAGAAGTGGAAATAACAGATATTAACGATAATGCCCCTCGCTTTGGAGTGGACGAACTGGAGTTAAAAATCAGTGAAACCAATACGCCAGGATTCCGAATTCCTCTAAAGAGTGCGCATGATGCAGATGTAGGAGAAAACACCCTTCAGAAGTACGAACTGAACCCAAATGACCACTTCTCCCTGGATGTGCGAAGCGGAGTGGATGGGAACAAGTACCCTGAGCTGGTGCTGGAGCTGGCCCTGGACCGCGAAGAGAAGGCTGTTCACCACCTAGTCCTTGTGGCTTTGGATGGGGGCAGCCCGGTCCGATCTGGCACTTCCCGCATCCACGTGACTGTTATGGATGCTAACGACAATGCCCCTGTATTTACACAGTCCGAGTACCGTATAAGTGTTCCTGAGAATATGCCCGTAGGCACCCGGATACTCACAGTGACCGCCACTGACACAGATGAGGGATACAATGCCCAAGTGGCATATTTTCAAGAGAAAAATCCTGGAGAAACCTCAGAGATATTTGAGCTTGAGTCGGCATCTGGAGATATAACAATCATAAAAAGGCTAGACTATGAGGATGCCAAAGTCCATGAAATTGATATTGAAGCTCAGGATGGTCCTGGCCTTCTGACCAGAACAAAGGTTATTGTGACAGTTCTGGATGTGAATGACAATGCCCCAGAATTTTACATGACATCTTCTACCAGCTCAATTCCTGAAGACTCTCCTCCAGGAACCGTAATTGCACTTTTCAATGTATATGACAGAGACTCTGGGCAGAATGCATTTATCACATGTTCACTCCCAGAGAACCTTCCTTTCAAGTTAGAAAGATCAGTGGACAATTACCACCGACTGGTTACAACCAGAGCCCTTGACAGGGAACAGTTTTCCTTTTACAACATCACTGTGACTGCTAAAGATGGAGGAAAACCATCTCTGTCCACGGATGCTTACATTATGCTGCAGGTGGCAGACATCAATGACAACCCACCCACCTTTCCTCACATGTCCTACTCTGCCTACATTCCTGAAAACAATCCCAGAGGTGCTTCTATCATTTCTGTAGTGGCCCATGACCCTGACAGTGACGATAATGCCCGTGTAACTTATTCTTTGACTGAGGACACTCTTCAGGGTGCACCCCTGTCGTCTTACATCTCCATCAACTCTGACACTGGCATCCTGTATGCATTGCGCTCCTTTGACTATGAGCAGTTCCAGGATTTGCAGCTGTGGTTGACTGCATGGGACAATGGGAACCCACCCCTCAGCAGCAACGTGTCTCTGAGCATATTCGTGCTGGACCAGAACGACAATGCCCCTGAAATCCTGTACCCTGCCCTCCCCACCGACGGTTCCACAGGCGTGGAGCTGGCGCCCCGATCCGCAGAGCCCGGCTACCTGGTGACCAAGGTGGTGGCGGTGGACAGAGACTCTGGCCAGAACGCCTGGCTGTCCTACCGCCTGCTCAAGGCCAGCGAGCCAGGGCTCTTCGCGGTGGGGCTGCACACGGGCGAGGTGCGCACCGCGCGGGCCCTGCAGGACAGAGATGCGCTCAAGCAGAGCCTGGTGGTGGCTGTGCAAGACCACGGCCAGCCCCCTCTCTCAGCCACCGTCACGCTCACTGTGGCCGTTGCCGACAACATCCCAGACGTCCTGGCCGATCTGGGCAGCATCAGGACGCCGACCGACCCAGAGGATGCTGACCTCACGCTGTACCTGGTGGTGGCGGTGGCCGCAGTCTCCTGCATCTTTCTGGCCTTTGTGATCGTACTGCTGGGACTCAGGCTGAGGCGCTGGCACTCATCCCGACATCTCCAGTCGGCGGGGGTCGGGTTGACTGGCGTGCCGGCCTCTCGCTTTGTGGGCGTGGACGGCGTGCGAGCTTTTCTGCAGACGTATTCGCACGAGGTCTCGCTCAGGGCGGACTCCCGGGAGAGTCACGTGATCTTCCCCCAGCCCAACTATGCGGACACGCTTCTCAGTCAGGAGAGCTGTGAGAAAAAGGATTTTCTATCAGCACCCCAGTCTTTACTTGAAGATAAAGGAGAAGAAATATCTCAGGTAAACTCCCTTCACAGTATACTTATGAGGTATTGCTAAAATAAATAGATATATTTATTTACTTCGCCGCTTCCATTGTTTACCACGTGTTTTCTGTTTCACATATTTCCTTGTGAATATATCATTTTTAAGGACATGAGTCCTGGTGAATTATTTCTCAGTAGTTCTGAGAAATGTGTGTTTATACTGTGTACGGGGGGAGTGGGGGTTAGAATCATTGTACCATGAGTTTAAATCAGGAGTTACTATTGGGTGAATATTATATTTAGGTTATCAAAGAGCATTGCATTAGGAACTAGTGTATCTGGTTTCTCCTACTTTCTTTCTCCTCCCTGGGCAAATCATCTTGTCTACCTGGATCCAATAATTTTTTTCCTCTCTTAAAAATATGAGGATTGAGGAATGCCTGCCTGGCTCAGTCAGTGAAGCATCTGACTCTTGATCTTGGGGTGGCGAGTTTGAGCTCCATATGGTGGGTAGAGTTTATTTTAAAAAAGAAAGATTATTTTTAAAAAAGGAAGGTTGAATTTTATGTTTACTCAAGTGCTCTAAAATTCAAGGTTTTGTTTTATAATTTAACTTGTGAATAGTGAAACATTTTAGTTGTCTAATGCCTACACTCAGTTGCAATATTTTTCCTTCAGTTTGGCAGTGAGGTCCTTCATTTTATTTGATTCATATGGCCTTCCCTATTTAAAGTATGGAAATTTAGATATATATACTTCACTGTGTTTTAGGAAGGTATGTCATGGTATCTCCACTTAGTTAAAAATCCCACTGACATCTAAAGTAGCTCTGTGTTGGGGTGCCTGGGTAGCTCAGTCAGTTAAGTGTTGGTCTTCTGTTCAGGTCATGATCTCATGGTTCGTAGGTTCGAGCCCTGCACTGGGCTCTGTGCTGACAGCTCAAAGCCTGGAGCCTACTTCAGATTCTGTGTCTCCCTCTCTTTCTGCCCCTCCCCCACTCATGCTCTGTCTCTCAAAAATGAATAAATGTTTTAAAAAAGTAGCTCTGTGTTGGTTGATGAAGTGATTGAATTCTTGTTTGCTCTATAATAAATGGGCAGTGTAATAGTAAACACATTTCTCTTTGATATTTTTATTTTCTCATATCTGGAAACCATATTTACTTTTTATCTTTAAAAATATTATCTATCCTTCAAGGGATTCAGAGGCCATATCAAATAATAGCCCTTAAATATCCTCCGTATACATCTGTCTTCTCAAAGATTTCTTCTCAGAGCAGCTGTTAAAAATATTTCCAGTCCCTCACCTAACCCCAGTCTCCCTCACAGCCACTGTCTTCCTTCCTCATGTTTCCATGTTGGCTTTTAGTATGTCAGTTATGTTTTTAATAATGAAGAACAACAAATACACTAATAGTCTATGTAACTAGGATCACTTTAAATTTTGATTTGGAAGGAATCATATACTGAGTATTGAATTTAATGGTATTATCATCTTTCAAGGTGCTGTGATATTTTACTATATTTAAGGGCATTTGAAAAGAGTTGATCTGAGCCAATGCACTCAGTTGTGTTTATAACTATTAAATAATTCTCTATGAGCTAAAACTAGAACCCACTGTGGAATAATACATCATAACATCTTTACTTCTAAGTAATAAAGTTTAAACTGAGGAAAATTAAAGACAGAGTTCCATTTAGTGTATATAATATCTTTTCACAAGAATAAATACTTTATGGATAAGTTTATAACACTGCATGGTTGAAATGACAAATATATTTCTATTTTTGTGTCTGGAGACGAAAACTAAAACAGAGAGGTTTCTGGAACATAAAACAAAGGTTTATCTCTGCTAGTTTCAGTTGTGGCGTTTAAAAAAACACCCTCACTCTAAATTTAGACAAACTGAACTACTTCCAGTACCCTGAGGTGTGTGATTTCTCTCTTACATCTAGAAGTTGCCATACTGTTGTCTCTCACATCTAGGCCTTTTCCTTGATCCACTCCTGTTTCTTGGGAAAGCCTTTGCTAATTTCCAGGGCCAGGTTGGAGTCCCTCCCATCACCTTTGGTTTCTCCCATTATGGTAGTTGTCTCAGTGCACTGGAATTCCTTGTTTGATTGTATATCTACATAGCTTTGGGCAGGAAGTGGTTATGTTCATAACATTGAATTTTCACATACTGTCTAACACCCAAGTATATGTTTGTTTAATTGAATGGTTTAAACTACAAATATTGAGGGGCGCCTGGGTGGCTTAGTCGGTTAAGCGTCCGACTTTCGCTTGGGTCATGATCTCGCGGTTCGTGGGTTTGAGCCCCGCATCGGGCTCTGTGCTGACTGCCAGCTCAGAGCCTGGAGCCTGTTTCAGAGTCTGTGTCTCCCTCTCTCTCTGACCCTCCCCTGCTCACTCTCTGTCTGTCTCTCTCTCAAAAAAAAATAAAATAATAAACATTAAAAAATGTTTTAAACTACAAATATTGAAACTAAGATGTCAGGCTATCAAGGACAAACTTTAATAAATATAACCTTTAAATATATGGCTGATATTTCCGTGTGGTTTTTAAATTTTGAACATTTCAAAACAGTAATTCCAGCATGTTTGAAGCGATATTGGTGGTCTTAATGCTCTAGCATGACATCCTGGGGAACATGCTTTAATATATAATACTTCAACTGTGTGAAATAGACACCAATCCTGTTACTTGTGATACAGAGGATTTCAGGTGTTGGGAAACTTAAAAATTACTAACTTAAGTTTATCTGAGAGGGTGCAGTAAACCATTAGGCCTCTGAGTGTCGCTGCTGACCACTCGAGGAGGAAAACGGAGCTGGAGAGCTAGTCCACCATTTCCTTGTTCCTAAAAAGCAAAGAACCAGTCAGTCAGACTCGAGAAGATCCGAGCTGCTACAAAGCTCATCCTGTCACTCAACCAGCTCTGTGACCCATAAATTAGGACCATAAAAGGCTTAGTTCCTTGAGAAAAAATAAGATTTGAGTCCATTGTGGGCAGTTGGAGCCACATTCACAGAAAATAATTCACCAAAGAGGAAATGACCAAATATCTGAGAGTCAGACATTGCAGAGGATTGTCCCTGCTATTTGTACTTCTGTGGATGCTAAGCAAGACTGGATCCGGGCAGATCCACTACTCAGTGCAAGAGGAGCTGGACAAAGGATCCTTTGTGGGCAACATCTCCAAGAACCTGGGACTGGAGCCCTGGGAGCTGGCAGAGCATGGAGTCCGCATCGTCTCCAGAGGTAGGACTCAGCTCTTTGCTCTGAACCTGCGAAGCGGCAGCTTGGTCACTGCAAGCAGGATAGATCGGGAGGAGCTCTGCGCTCAGAGCACTATGTGTCTAGTAAAATTTAACATCCTAGTAGAAGACAAATTGAAAATTTTTGAAGTAGAAATAGAAATTAAAGACATTAATGATAATGCTCCTGATTTTCTAACAGAGGAATTGGAATTAAAAATTGGTGAACTAACAGTTCCTGGAACTCAGTTTCCACTTAAGACTGCATTTGACCCAGATGTGGGCATGAATTCTCTTAAGAACTACTATCTCAGCCCCAATAACTACTTTTCTCTGACTGTGAAGCATGTCTCTGATGGGACCAAGTACCCAGAGCTGGTGTTGGAGAGGGCTCTGGACCGTGAGCAAAAGGAAGTTCATCAGCTTGTTCTTATTGCTTCTGATGGTGGCAACCCTGTCCGCTCTGGCAACTTGTACATCCAAGTGATAGTTTTGGATGCAAATGACAACCCACCAGTATTTACTCAATCTGAGTATCAATTAAGTGTTCAAGAGAACTTGCCAGTGGGTACCACGCTGCTCACAGTGAATGCTACTGACCCTGATGAAGGATTCAATGCTCAAGTGTCCTATATTCTAGATAAAATGCCTGGGAAAGTCGCTGAGATTTTTTATCTCAACTCAGTGACTGGAGATATATCAATATTAAAAAGTCTAGATTACGAGGATGCTGTGTTCTATGAAATTAAAATTGAAGCACAAGATGGACCTGGTCTGCTTTCAAGAGCTAAGATTTTAGTCACAGTTCTGGATGTGAATGACAATGCCCCAGAAGTAACAATCACTTCTCTTACTGGATCAGTCCTGGAAGAGGCTACTGCGGGAAGAGAAATTGCCCTTATCAATGTGCATGACCGGGATTCTGGGCAAAATGGGCAAGTCACAGTTTTTGTCCTGGGAAATGTGCCATTTAATTTAGAAAAATCAATAGACCAATATTACCGCTTAGTGACAGCCAGATCTCTGGACCGCGAACAGGTGTCTGAATATAACATCACTCTCAGAGCCACAGATGGAGGAAGTCCCCCACTGTCCACGAACATTCACATCACTCTGCATGTTGCAGACATCAATGACAACCCACCTGCCTTCAGTCAGGCCTCCTATTCAGCATACATTCCCGAAAACAACCCCAGGGGAGCTTCCATCTTCTGTGTGACCGCCCAGGATCCCGACAGCATCCAAAACGCCCACATCACTTATGCAGTGACTGAGGATACCATCCAGGGGGCGCCTCTCTCCACCTATATCTCCATCAATTCTGACACCGGTGTCCTGTATGCTCTCCGTTCCTTTGACTATGAGCAGGTTAGAGACCTGAAGCTATTGGTGACAGCCAGTGACAGTGGGAACCCACCCCTCAGCAGCAATGTGTCGCTGAGCATATTCGTGCTGGACCAGAACGACAATGCCCCTGAAATCCTGTACCCTGCCCTCCCCACCGACGGTTCCACAGGCGTGGAGCTGGCGCCCCGATCCGCAGAGCCCGGCTACCTGGTGACCAAGGTGGTGGCGGTGGACAGAGACTCTGGCCAGAACGCCTGGCTGTCCTACCGCCTGCTCAAGGCCAGCGAGCCAGGGCTCTTCGCGGTGGGGCTGCACACGGGCGAGGTGCGCACCGCGCGGGCCCTGCAGGACAGAGATGCGCTCAAGCAGAGCCTGGTGGTGGCTGTGCAAGACCACGGCCAGCCCCCTCTCTCAGCCACCGTCACGCTCACTGTGGCCGTTGCCGACAACATCCCAGACGTCCTGGCCGATCTGGGCAGCATCAGGACGCCGACCGACCCAGAGGATGCTGACCTCACGCTGTACCTGGTGGTGGCGGTGGCCGCAGTCTCCTGTGTCTTCCTCGCTTTTGTGATCGTGCTGCTGGGACTCAGGCTAAGGCGTTGGCACTCGTCGCGCCTGCTCCAGGCTGCGGGGGCTGGATTGGCGGGCGTGCCGGCCTCGCGCTTTGTGGGCGTGGACGGGGTGCGCGCTTTTCTGCAGACGTATTCGCACGAGGTCTCGCTCAGGGCGGACTCCCGGGAGAGTCACGTGATCTTCCCCCAGCCCAACTATGCGGACACGCTCATTAGCCAGGAGAGCTGTGGGAAAAGTGAATCTTTCCTGGTATCTCATGATTTACTGGAAACGAAAGGAGACCCCAACCTACTTCAGGTAAGTATATTTCTTTATTGGAATATTATAAAGAACAGTTATGCCACTGTGGTTATTATAAAGATTTAATATACATTTATTTGAAACTAAAACAACATGGTAGCCATTAGTTCTGATGTTTAAATAATTTTTTCCTCTCTTCTTTTGGGCCTATGGTAAAAGGGCTCTCCCTGGCCTGGTTATGACTGAGTCGGTGTAGGTAACTAGTTCTGGCCAGTATATTATAAATGGAGGTAATATGTACTTCTCCCTGGGGGAAGTTCTTGTTGGCACTGCAAGAATTTCCAGATCTCTAAGTTATTTTTTGAAATTGTGACTCTTCCTTCTACCTTTATGCTTGAATAACTACACTAAGAGAGAGCCCTACATTGATGTATATATCTGTGCTAAATAGACCTTCTTCATCTTAACTTACTGTGATTTGAAGTTTCTCACTTCAGCCTACTTAGCTTATCCTGACTGATAGAAATAAAAAAAATATATAAATACTAGGTATTTTAGGCTCCAATAAAATGATGCTTAGCTCCTTCCAAGGCAGGCCACACTTTTCATTTCAATGACATAAAAATTATTGGGTAAAAAAAAATGTACAGATTGGTCAAAGGTTTTACCTGGCCTATAGTCCTTACTATGTATACCTAAAGTATGTGTGGGTGTATGTGTGCATTCATACTGATTTCAGCCTTTTGCTTGAAAGTGGGAAGGTCAGCTGCCTAAATTGTTATGAGTCTGGAGTGGCATTACTTGTCCTTTGAGAAGGGTTTTAAAAAATGCAAGGAGATATGTCCCAACGTCAACAGGAGATTTCCAGACCAGCCACTCCAACAATGGAACAGGAGTCCTACAACTCTCTTGAGCCAGAAATTGTTGGCCTGTTTTGAAATTTATGAAATTATTTTCACCCATGAAATCACGTCAGGGAGTCAAACAAAATGAGACCAAATAGATTTCATTAGAATTCAAATAAAGGGACAGCTATCTCCCTCAATATATTAGAAAGAGATATAGTCAAGAGTGAGACATGGGGCCTGAGCAAAATAACTTGAGAGCAGAAAAAGTTATATCTTCACTCAAACATTTGATACAGTACAGGGGAAAAGGCACATAATCTTTAAAATACCTTCTTTAAGGAAAAATCTTTATAATACTAGTATCACTTTCCTCATAAATAGAAAAATTATTAAATGTGTAGTGCTAGGGGAACTTTAGATTCTCAAAGAGAATTTGCTAACATCTAACATATAAAACAAAGCCTACATAAATGTTGTGAAAGTGTACAGATAGTACAAAGGCAGTACAATTTCCATCTGTTGGAATGGATGAATAATGAAAAGTCTCAGACATTTCATTTTCACCAAAAAGGACTTCTATTTTTTTATTTTTTTTAAATGTTTTTTTTTATTTATTTCTAGGAGAGAGAGAGAGAGAGACAGCGTGAGCAGGGGAGGGTCAGAGAGAGAGGGAGTCACAGACTGAAACAGGCTCCAGGCTCTGAGCTGGCAGTCAGCACAGAGCCCGACGCGGGGCTCGAACCCACGAACCGCGAGATCATGACCTAAGCGAAAGTCGGACGCCTAACCGACTAAGCCACCCAGGCGCCCCTCAAAAAGGACTTTTAAAAGGATGGGCAAGGGGCATCTGGGTGGCTCAGTCAGTTAAGCGGCTGACTTCAGCTCAGGTCATGATCTTGCAATCCCTGAGTTGGAGCCCCACATCGGGTTCTATGCTGACAGCTCAGAGCCTGGAGCCTGCTTCTGATTCTGTGTCTCCCTCTGTCTCTGCCCCCCACTGCTTGCTCTCTGTCTCTCTCTTTCCCAAAAATAATAAATATTTTTTTAAAAAGGATGGGCAAAATTTTATTACAACAGAAAGGGGGAGAATTTATAGCAAAAGGAACAGAAAATACAAAATCACGAGGTAGAGAAAACAATGAAAATAACATCTTGGGAAAATAGATAATAGTCTGTTCTGACTAGCGTGTGATATGAATATGGTGGGTGCAGAGCAGCAGAAGAAACCATTACATTGGTATCTAATTTGTTAGTGCATTTGAAATAAAGCTATTTATTTTAGTTACCCAAGATGAAAGATGAGTTCAAGGATCACAGGGTAAGTTCCAAAATGAAGTGTCTAAGGACTCTCAATGCTATCCAAGATTTACTAGTGATCAAGTCAAATTCATTATACTTATTAATGGTATAAAACAGCTGGAGCTGAGTATTCGCATTATGGAGTATTGCATATATATTTATAAAAAAGCACTGATTGGGGCACCTGAGTGGCTCATTCAGTTGGGCGTCTGACTTTGGCTCAGATCATGATCTCGCGGTTAGTGGGTTCAGGCCCTGCGTCGGGGTCTGTGCCTCCAGCTCAGAGCCTGGAGCCTGTTTCGAATTCTGTGTCTCCCTCTCTCTCTGACCCTCCGCTGCTCACGCTGTCTCTCTCTCTTTCTCAAAAATAAATAAAACATTAAAGAAAATTAAAAAAGAAAAGCACTGATTGCATAAAAATAAATAAGGCTTTCTCAAGATTCAGGTGTATAAAAGCATTTGTTCTAAATTGATCACTTCAACAAAATGTCAGGCTGTGCTATACTTATTGGGAAGATTACCTATGTTTAAAAAAGTGAACAATATATTAAAATAAGTCTGGGGTCTTGACTTTCTCTTTTTGCAAAGACTATCTTTGAAAAGTATTACTGAATTGATAAAGTATTAATGGAGAGAGTCAAAATAAGTAAGGTTATGGATTTTACAAAAATGTAAGGATTATAGTTCACTAAAATGTGGATAAAAAGCCAGTAATTTATTTGGTTACACCCATACTAGTCATTGCAGTGTTTATAAATACAGTCGAATCATTAAAGATATTTTTGCCCCCAAAACTGAAAAAAAATGGTTGCATGCCATGTGAAATTCTTTAATATAAAAACAATGTAAAGTGATGGCAACACTTAATGATAAAAGTGATAAGAATAGAAAATATCCAGTTTAGAGGAGAAAAATAAGGGGCGCCTGGGTGGCACAGTCGGTTGAGCATCCGGCTTCGGCTCAGGTCATGATCTGACGGTTCGTAGGTTCAAGCCCCGCGTCGGGCTCTGTGCTGACAGCTACCTCAGAGCCTGGAGCCTGTCTTCGGATTCTGTGTCTCCCTCTCTCTCTGACCCTCCCCTGCTCACGCTGTCTCTCTCTCTCTCAAAAATAAATTTAACATTAAAAAATTTTTTAAAAAGAAAAATAAGCATTTGTTTTTTTACACCAAATAAAAAGACAACATCCATAGATTCAAGAGCTTACCCTTTCTTTGAGAGTAAATGGCTTGGCAACATGCAGTTCTCTCAGACAACCTCCGAGTGCCGCTGTTGACCAAAGGGAAGAAAGGGGTTCTCCGTTCTGCGTTCTGCGTGAGAGTTGGACAGTGCTTTCCTGCTTTGTCTTGCCTACATCAGAACGCAGAGGCAGCGCCAGTGAACCCACTAGTTCCTGACAAGCAAGCCCTACCCTCAAATCACGCAAGTCTAGGTACTGTCACTGATTTTTTTTAAACATCCCAGAGACATCCCTGAAAAGAAGCTTCCCAGAGAGTTCGAAAAATGCAAAGAAGCTCCAGAAAAACCGAACTGATGAAAATTCAGGTACTGTTTCTCTTACTGCTGTCTTTGTTGTGGGGGACTATCTCCCAGCACATCCAGTATACGATTCCGGAAGAGCTGGCCAAAGGCTTGAGGGTGGGGAACCTCGCCAAGGACCTGAAGCTCAGTGTCCAGGAGTTGTCAGCTCGAAAACTGCGGGTTAGTGCAGAGAATTTCTTCACTGTGATTGCAGAGAGTGGGGATTTGTTAGTCAATGGTAGGATAGATCGAGAAGAAATTTGTGGGAGGAAATCGGAGTGTGCACTAGAATTTGAAATGGTCGCTGAAAATCCAATGAATGTTTTCCACGTGATTGTTACAATCCAAGATATTAACGACAATGCACCACATTTCACTGCAAAAGGCTTTGACTTGGAGATCTGCGAGTCAGCCTTACCAGGTGTAAAATTCCCTCTGGATTCTGCACAAGATGCAGATGTAGAAAGTAACTCCCTGAAGATATACACTATCAACCCCAATGAACATTTCTCTGTGACAACAAAGGGAAGTCCCGATGGAAGTAAATACCCAGAATTACTGCTGGAAAAACCTCTGGACAGAGAACAGCAGAGCTCCTACCAGTTAATCCTGACTGCCGTAGATGGTGGAGACCCTCCATTAAGTGGAACCACCCAGATCCAGATTCGGGTCACCGATGCCAATGATAATGCCCCATTGTTCAGCCAGGACACATACAGAGTTAGCATCCAAGAAAACGTACCCTGGGGGACCTCTGTGTTGCAAGTGATGGCCACAGATCAGGACCAGGGAGTTAATGCAGAGATCACCTATGCCTTCCTCAATGCCCCAACAAGTACCAGCCTTCTCTTCAATCTCAATCCAAATACTGGTGACATTACAACTAATGGTACATTGGACTTTGAAGAGGCAAGTAGATATATGTTGAGTGTAGAAGCCAAGGATGGAGGAGTACACACGGCTCACTGTAATGTTCAGATTGAAATTGTTGATGAGAATGACAATGCCCCAGAGGTCACATTGATGTCCTTTTCTAACCAGATCCCTGAGGACTCAGACATTGGAACCATAATAGCCCTCTTTAAAGTGAGAGACCGAGATTCTGGGCAAAATGGACTGGTGAAGTGCTATATTCAGGAAGAAGTTCCCTTCAAATTAGAACCTACGTCCAAGAATTATTACAAGCTGGTGATTGACAATGCCCTAGATAGAGAACAGATGGCAGAGTACAATATCATCATCACAGCCACTGACGAAGGCAAGCCGTCCCTATCCTCCAGTACAGGGGTCAACCTGCGCATCAGCGATGTCAACGACAATGCGCCGGTTTTCCACCAGGCCTCCTACCTGGTCCGCGTGATGGAGAACAACCCTCCTGGAGCGTCCATCGCCCAAGTCNTCCAACCTGAAACCAGAAATGACTCCACCTCGAGATCTTCTTTATGAAGATCCTTGTATGGATGTAGGTGCCCGCAGTGAAGACCTCCAATTTGCCTCTCACGTGAGTTCTGCAAACGTGCTTTTATTCTCAATTGTGCATAATTATTTTTTATTGTTTTTCATTTTCCCAGTGATGGTAGTGATAGAAGAGGTGTCTTGGATGGGCAGAGATTGATTCCTTAATTGCTTAGTAGTCTTGGCAGTTACACAGTATTTCTCAATCTGTACTGTTGGCAATTTTGTATGATCAGAAAATACTGGTAAGGAGAGCTCATTCTTGGATGTCACCACCCCTAGTAAGAGTATTGCCCTTTCTTAGTTGGTGTGTGATACTATTTTTTTCAGGCTTTTTTCTTCATAAATGTACTGACAGTCCTTACTGCTTAAAGTTCATCAAATCTATTATAGTTTTTTCATATCTTTGTTGCAATGTGTATTTTTAATAGAGCCTTCCAATAGTTAAATTTCTTAGCACTTATTTGCCTGTAGACATGTAGAAAAGACTGACTTGGATTACTAATTTCAGTTAATTTTATTTCCACTCCATAATCTCACTCAAAAATAATTTTCTGGGGAGCCTGACTGGCTCAGTCAGTAAAACATGTGACTATCCATCTAGGGGTTGTGGGTTCAGGCCCTAGCTGGGTGTAGAGATTACTTAAAAATAAAATCTTTAAAAAATAACTGTCTTGGGGAGCCTGGGTGGGTCAGTCAGTTAAGTGTCCAACTCTTGATTCCGACTCAGGTCATGATCTCACAGTTCCTAAGTTTGAGCCCTGTGTTGCACTGTGTACTGACAGTGCAGAGCATGCTTAGGATTCTTGCTCCCTCTCTCTGCCCTTCCTTTGCTTGCTCTCTCTGTCTCTCTCAAAAATAAACTTTACAAAATAACCTTCTTAACCATTATGTAATAATTTATTTCTATACTCTTTCTACTTTGTCACTGTTGTGATTAAGAACACAATGAGCCTTTTTGTGTATAAAGCCTCTTTCATAATTCTTTTTTTTAGTATAGGTTTCTGAGAAGTGAGTCAAAGTTTTTTGAAACATCTCATTTTACCTCTTAATCCCCAGCAATTTGTGAGTTCTTTGAAGATTGTGAAAATTACCTTTAATCTGCTCTCCAAAGTTTGATGATTTTAATACTCTGAATAAATAATGGACTTCTTGTCTGATTAATATTTATAAGTAACTTCTAGAAGCTAATTATTATATGAGGATTAATCTAAACAACTGGCTACTTGCTGCTTTATATTAAATTTTCAGAAATTAGCAAATTACTCAAAGTATTCATGTATAAAAACACTATGAAACATACAATGATAACATATATATACAACTACTGAAAATTTTCCTTTTAGTGGTTATTTCTAAAATCAAACCTAAAGTAAACTTATATATAATAGTAAAATAATACCTTCTGGATGTGTCCGTATGTGGTACTGAATATTGTCTGCTGTTTACATACAAAGCTTCAGTTTAACTTTTCTGTCTTTTTTATATTTATTATTTATTTTTAATATCAGAGTTACCCATTGTTTTAGGGCTTTGCACTTATATTAGTGATACACTCATTAAACATTGAAAAACTGCTGTCTACTCTATGAAAGGTGCTGTTCTAAACTTTGAGGACACACTGTGAACATGATAGTCACAAACATAGCCTGTGGTCTAAAATCTTCTTCATACAAAATTAATAAACAAATTACCTTCCCAAACCTCTTATCATATTTGCAAGCACATTTGCTCAGGGTAAGACTAGCTCTTGAACAGTAGATGTTTTCTTACAAGAGATTTGAGAAGTTGCCCATATTCTAAAGGGTCAACTCATGTAAGGGAACTTGTTTCTGCATAGGTAGGGACTAGAGCTCAGATCTCCAACTTCCCTGAGCCTGACACTGTTTTTTTTCATCAAGTTCATCCTTTTTCCTGGGAACGATAAATGGGTCACCCACACAATGCATTGTACTGAAAGTGGACTATGAAAATAAATAATGGAAAAACTTAAAAGAAAAAAATCACCATATATTCTTTAAAAATAAATATATTACTTTAGAGGGCTTATTGTACAGTAACATTTGGGTCATGCATAGATTTTTATTATAAATAAAATAACAGGAGCTTGAATTTTATTCTTTTGGGGAGAAATAGATTATGGAAAAGAAATAGTATAAACAGCTTTTCTTTACCAAGAATAGATCGCAGTAAGAGGTTAGGACTCTGAGTGTCGCTGTTCACCAGTCAAGGGAAAAAGACAACCAGGAATTTAATTCAAACCACAAGATTCCTGCATCACAAAGCCCTAGCCCTGTAGTTTTCGGAAGCTTCAGACTGCACCCCAGAACTCCAAAATCCAACAGTGAAAGCACATAATCTTGGACACTGAAGATTCTGGGGCTCTTCCGACCTCCACTGAGGGAACACCCAAGCGCAAGCTATTCCGCAGCGGGGCTGCAATGGCGGCTCCTCATTATCAGCCAGACTGCATCTGGCTGGTCAGGATCTGCGTTCTCCTAGGGACCCTATGGGAAATCCAGGCAGAACTGATCCACTACTCGGTGCCTGAGGAGCTGGAGAAAGGCTCTTATGTGGGCAACATCGCCAAGGACCTGGGACTGGAGCCCCGGGAACTGTCAGAGCGGGGAGTCCGCATCATCTCCAGAGGTAGGACGCAGCTCTTTGCTCTCAACCCGCGAAGTGGCAGCTTGGTCACCGCAGGTAAGATAGACCGGGAAGAGCTCTGTGAGAGATCTCCAAAGTGTGTAGTAAGCCTGGAGATTCTTCTGGAGGACGAGGTGAAGATTTTTGGAGTAGAAGTGGAAATAATCGATGTTAATGATAACGCGCCCAATTTTGGGACAGAGCAAAGGGAAATTAAAGTCGCTGAAAATGAAAGTCCTGGGACAAGATTTCCTCTTCCTGAAGCTTTTGATCCAGATGTAGGGGTCAACTCCCTGCAGGGTTACCACCTCAGTTCGAATGTTCACTTCTCCCTAGATGTGCAAAGTGGAGTGGATGGCATTAAGTACCCTGAGCTGGTGCTGGAGCTTGCCCTAGATAGAGAAGAAGAGGCGGTTCACCACCTCCTTCTCATCGCCTTTGACGGAGGTGACCTGGTTCACTCTAGCACTGTCAAGATTCATGTAAGGCTTGTGGATACCAACGACAATGCTCCTATATTTACTCAGCCACAGTACCATGTGAATGTTCCAGAGAATGTGCCAGTGGGCCACCGGCTACTCACTGTAAAGGCCACTGATCCAGATGAAGGAGCCAATGGAGAAGTAACATATTCTTTCCGAAAAGTGAGAGATAAAATGTCCCAACTATTCCAGTTGAATTCTTTGACTGGGGACATAACAGTAGTGGGGAATCTAGATTATGAAGACTCTGGATTCTATGACATAGATGTAGAAGCCCACGATGGACCTGGTCTCCGAGCCAGAAGTAAGGTACTGGTGACAGTTCTGGATGTAAATGACAATGCTCCAGAAGTCACAGTTACATCTCTCACCAGCTCTATCCAAGAAACTTCTTCCCCAGGTACAGTAATTGCACTTTTCAATGTGCATGACAGTGATTCAGGAGAGAATGGCCTTACCACATGTTCTATTCTGGATGATTTGCCATTCATTCTTGAAAAGACCTATGGAAATTATTATCGTCTGTTGACACACAGAACACTGGATAGGGAAGAAGTCTCAGAATATAACATCACAGTAACTGCCATTGATCATGGAACTCCACCACTGTCTACAGAAACTCACATCTCACTGCAAGTGGCAGACATCAATGACAACCCACCTGCTTTTCCTCATGCTTCTTACTCTGCCTACATTCCTGAAAACAACCCTAGAGGAGCTTCCATTTTATCCTTGTCTGCTCGGGACCCTGACAGCATTGAGAATGCCAGAGTAACTTACTCCTTGGCTGAGGACACACTCCATGGGATGTCTCTGTCCTCCTCTGTTTCCATCAACTCTGATACTGGTGTCCTGTATGCACTGTGCTCCTTCGACTATGAGAAGGTTAGAGACCTGCAACTACTAGTGACAGCCAGCGACAGTGGGGACCCTCCACTCAGCAGCAATGTTTCCTTGAGTATTTTTGTTCTGGACCAGAACGACAATGCCCCTGAAATCCTGTACCCTGCTCTCCCCACTGATGGTTCCACAGGTGTGGAGCTGGCACCCCGATCAGCAGAGCCTGGCTACCTGGTGACCAAGGTGGTGGCGGTGGACAAAGACTCTGGCCAGAATGCCTGGCTGTCATACCGCCTGCTCAAGGCCAGCGAGCCAGGGCTCTTTGCGGTGGGACTGCACACGGGCGAAGTGCGCACTGCACGGGTGCTGCTGGACAGAGATGCGCTGAAGCAGAGTCTGGTGGTGGCGGTGCAGGACCACGGCCAACCCCCTCTCTCGGCCACCGTCACACTCACTGTGGCTGTGGCCAACAGCATCCCAGACGTCCTGGCTGACCTGGGCAGCCTCAAACCCTCAGCCTATGTTGACGACTCTAGCCTCACGCTTTACCTGGTGGTGGCAGTAGCCACAGTTTCCTGTGTCTTCCTTGCCTTTGTCATTGTGCTGCTAGCGCTCAGGCTGAGGCGCTGGCACACTTCGCGTCTCCTCCAGGCGGAGGGGGTCGGATTCGCTGGCGTGCCGGCCACGCACTTTGTGGGCGTGGACGGGGTTCGGGCTTTCCTGCAGACGTATTCCCAGGAGGTCTCCCTCAGGGCGGACTCCCGGGAAAGTCACGTGATCTTCCCTCAGCCTAACTATGCGGACACGCTCATCAGCCAGGAGAGCTGTGGGAAAAGCGAGCCTCTAGTGATAACTCAGGATTTACTTGAAACAAAAGGAGACCCTGGCCCTCATCAGGTGAGTCGATCTTGCCACACCAAAACATAGGCAGAGAGCTACATAAAGTCCAATTGTATAAGATAGGTAATTGATGAAGTAAAGGCACTTTTTTAGTGTTCTATTACTTCAAAGCGGAGAGGCAAATGATTCCTTAAAAATAATCAATAGTAGTTACCACTCCTAAAATCTGTTTATGATTTATCATTTGTAGTCTTCATGTAGTTACAGATTCAACAACAATTTCTTAATTATATATCTCTAACCTCTCTTCTTTAAGTGCCATTATCCTTTAGGTATTACTGAAAGGTTAAATTAGAACTGTGAGATGTGGTGGAGTATGCGACTCTTGACTTTGGGGTCATGAATTTAAGCCCCATGTTGGGTGTAGAGATTATTTTTTAAAAAAGAACTGAAGTGAAAGGCAGTTGGGTAAAATCAAATTAAAGCATTCTCTCTTATGAAGCTGTTATTGATTCTAGACTGAGTATTTTTAAATGTCCTCTTTTTTACACTTTTCTTGAATTTTTTATCCTTGAAAATTTCCCATTGTAATTAAACAGTGGCAATTTATAAATACTGGAGAAAATATTAATTTATATTTTAATATAATTTACTGTCAAATTAGCTAACATACAGTGTGTACAGCGTGCTCTTGTTTTGGGGGGTAGATTCCCAGATTCATCGCTTATGTACAGCACCCAGTGCTCATCCCAACAAGTGCCTTCCTCAATGGCCATCACCCATGTCTCCCTCATCCCCCATCAACCCTCAGTTTGTTCTCTGTATTTAAGAATCTCATGGTTTGTCTCCCTCCCTCTCTGTTTGTAATTATTTTTGCCCTTCGTGAAAATATTAACTTTTAGATCTAATTTTAACAGGGATAGCTTCTCAATTAGATTGCTATATTTCAAATATTTTGTAGTTTGTGAGATACACCAGCAGTCACTATGTGTGGTTCCTTTGGCTCACTTCTGTGATTACCAAAAATATTGCCCAGTTTATTTCACTCATCTTTAAGTAGGTTGAAGGAATAATTTTAATAATTTCTAAATTCCTACTATGGCATCACTTTGAGACCCTTCTTAATTTCTAAGGAAAACATACCTTTCATAATCTTTCATTTTTCATCATGAGAGTCACTTGTAGAGACTGGGTAACTTGAATTCTGAACTGATATGATTTATGCTACTTAGTAGGCCTCATCCCCTTTCCTGAAAATTGCTCTCAGGTAGCCCTCAGGTGGCTCTGGGATGATCTGATATGGGGGAAATATTTTGTGTGGAAGGGATATGCAGTACTTTCGTTAAATGTGCCTTCATTTAGTTCTGTGAGATAATTAAGAATTCGTAAATGTCTAGGGCTACACAAATTAATGCTCTTTCATGGCTGGGAATTGTAGCAGTGAACTGTGAACTATGCCCCAATTGAAATTAAGAAGGAGCATTTTAGTTTTTTAAAAAACTATTTAAAAAAATTTTTTTTGGTTTAAGAAATCTCTACGCCCAACATGGAGCTCAAACTCCTCACTCTAAGATCAAGAGTCACATACTTTTGGGACTGAGCCATAGAAGCACCCTGCACTTTAGTTTCTAAATGCTTTTTTGTCTTTGTGGGAAACTGTGTTGCAATACATAGAATAACAGAATGTCATGTGATACAATTATCTGGCATGGGGAAAGGAGAGAGGAAATAATATTGAGAAGGATTCTGAGGAGAGATTACTTAAAATACTGAAACTTATCTGAGGAGAGATTTATTTATCTAAGATTATTTAAAATACTGAAGCTTTAAAGGAAAATTTGGAAATACCAATTGGCCTGAAACTCTGTCAAGCATTTTTGGAGGCTGGCATTAGGAATACATTCCAGAATCAGAGTGATACTTTAAATGCCTAGGAGAGCAGTAGATAATTAATACCCTAATATCACACAGAAAAAATCTTTTGTTTGATTGGGCACTGGGTTTCTTTTAGAAAATAATATTTCTGGTTAAGGAAATTACTGTACAACCATATGATGGACAACTAAATAACTGTAAGAAATAAATGGGAAAGCTTTGTACTTAGATGAAGTGATTTCAAGATACATTGAACGAAAAAAGCAAGATGCAGAACATGGTATATTGTATACTTACATTTATGTATTAACGTGGAGGGAGAACATTTATAAAAATTTGCTGCACTACACAAAACATGTCTGGAATGATATACACAAAAACGTCATACTTATTTCTCTTGGGAGAAATGTGTTATTGAAACCAGAGACGGAGAGAATATGCGCTATGTGCCTCTTCAATTTTGAACTACATGAAAATATACCTTTTTGAAAACAAATAACTGTAAATTCAAAAAAGAAACCTTTCGCAAAGCGTTTACAAGCAATTGGTACATTTCCATGGGAAAACCTCTGGGTGTCGCTGTAGGTCAAAAAAGTGAGAGAAAAAGCCTCTGGGAACCTCTTAGAGGGTAACTTCCGGCTCAAACCAGCCACATAGAGGAGACCGGTACAGATTTGGATACAAAAAACAAAAGCAGGAAAAAAGGCTCTACCCGGGATTTTGCCATCCACAGAGGGCTTATTTCTCCTCCCAACCAAAAAGAAGAGCCACCGTGAAGGGAGACAGGATGAGGCTGAGCGCAGAAAGGAGCAGTCCAGCGCGGTGGCGGCAGGTATTGTTGCCCTTCCTGCTGTCTTTGTTCCGGGGGGCTCTCCCAGATCAAATCCGCTATTCAATTCCGGAAGAGCTGGCCAAAAACTCGGTGGTAGGAAACCTCGCCAAGGACCTGGGGCTCAGTGTCCGGGATTTGCCAGCCCGGAAGCTGCGGGTTAGCGCGGAGAAAGAATATTTCACTGTAAACCCTGAGAGTGGGGACTTACTTGTGATTGACAGAATAGACCGAGAGCAGATATGCGGAAAGAAGCATCTGTGTATTCTGGATTTCGATACTGTCGCTGAAAACCCACTAAATATTTTCCATGTAGCAGTAGTTGTACAGGATATAAATGACAATACCCCGCTGTTCAAACAGAATAAGATTGATTTAAAAATCGGGGAATCCACTAAGCCAGGTAAAACATTTCCGCTAGACCCAGCCCTGGATTCAGATGCTGGTCCTAATTCACTGCAAAGATACCATCTTAATGACAACGAACACTTTGATCTTGTAGAGAAACAGGCTCCAGATGGACGTAAATATCCTGAGTTGGTTCTGAAACATTCTCTAGACAGAGAAGAGCAGAATCTCCATCAATTGGTTCTAACAGCTGTGGATGGTGGAGACCCACCCCAAAGCGGCACCACTCAGATCCAAATCCAAGTGACCGATGCCAACGATAACCCCCCAGTTTTCATCCAGGACGTGTACAAGGTCAGCCTTCAGGAAGGTGTACCTCCAGGCTTCTCCGTGCTTCAAGTAACGGCCACTGACCAGGATGAGGGCATCAATGCAGAAATCACCTACTCTTTTCATCATGTGGATGAAACAGTGGAACAGTTTTTTAGCTTAGATCAAAGAACAGGTGAAATCACAACAAAGGATAATTTTGATTTTGAAATTGCTAATAGTTACACTCTCAGTGTAGAAGCAAAAGATCATGGAGATCTAGCAGCATATTGCAGTATCCAAGTTGAAATTCTCGATGAGAATGATTGTGCACCTGAAATGATTATGACTTCGGTATTTACTCCCCTACCAGAAGATTCACCACCAGGAACTGTGATCGCCTTGATAAAAACAAGAGATAGAGATTCTGGAGAAAATGGAGAAGTTTACTGCCGCATTTTGGGAAAGACCGAGTTTATATTGAAATCTTACTCGAATAATTATTATAAGCTAGTGACAGGTGGACCCCTGGACCGGGAGGAGTATCCGGAATATAACATCA
Source organism: Crocuta crocuta (assembly GCF_008692635.1). NCBI lineage: Eukaryota > Metazoa > Chordata > Mammalia > Carnivora > Hyaenidae > Crocuta > Crocuta crocuta. The sequence continues at coordinate 13,337,429 of NW_027530640.1, forward strand.
CTATCATGGCCACAGACAGAGGTAAGCCGCCCCTCACCTCTAGTATAAGCATCACTCTGCACATCGCAGATGTCAACGACAACGCGCCGCTGTTTGAACAGGCTTTCTATTTGGTCCACGTGGCCGAGAACAACCCTCCTGGAGCGTCCATCGCCCAAGTCAGCGCCTCGGACCCCGATCTTAACGTCGCCTCGGAAGTGACTCCCTCTCAGGATCTCCTTTGTGAAGATTCTTCTTGGGTACCAAATACAAATCATGAAGGCGTCGGGGTCCCATTTACATCACATACTATTTTAAAGGTGAGCTTTAATTTACTTCACTTGTTTTCACTTTGAGTTTCAGTGGTTGTTAACAAATCACCTAACTGGGGTAAAAGTCACTATTTCATATTTTGTCTTGTGGGTTCAATTTAGTCAGTTTTCTGCCTTAATTATCTTAATCTTATCTAAACAAATTTTTGACATAGATTTTCTCTCTGATGTGTGAGATTTATTTGTCCATAATTACAAGCCTTTACTACATGAAATAGTTTCTGCTTCATCTTTATATTCCTTTCTCTGAAATTCGTTACTATTGGGATCTTAAGGTATTCCTTTTACCCTCCGGATCTTTATTACTCAAATTTTAGTTTTACTTCCTCTTAGAATTATAACATTTCAGAGTAAAGAGAGCGTCCATGCTGCTAGTTTGGGAAAACTGGGAACCAAAAAAAGAAAAACATTTACCCAGTGTCATGGTTTGTCAACAGCAGGGCATGGGTGGGACTGAATTGTAGGCCACCCTTCTAAGTGTCTTTTCAAGCTTAATGTCTTGAAATCTCAGATCTGTTTTTAAAAATAAGCAGCATTTGAGGTCTGCAGTGTCTGTTATTAAGAGTGTGTTTTTGGGGGTGCCTGGGTAGCTCTGTCAGTTAAGTGTCTGACTCTTGATTTTGGCTCAGGTCATGATCTCATGATTCATGAGATTGACCCCTATCAGTGTGGTGCTTGCTTGGGATTTTTTCTCTCTCTCTCTGCCTCTTCCTGCTCATGCTTTCCCTCTCTCATAAATAAATAAATATAACCTTTAAAAAAGAATGTATGTAATAAATGGGAGAAATCTTTCTCTCTCATGCATAGTAACAAACTGCTTTTGTGAAAAATTGTACATTGAGAAAAAAGTCCCAAATTATATTCACATTGTTTACCTAAAATTTTCTTTTTTGAAGTTTCTAATTATAGATATAAAATGTTTTCATGTTTTTTCTTTTCCTATGAAGGTGTCATTAGGTAAAAATTGCTTTTCTTACTTAATGGACTCTCTGAAATGTCCCTTTTTTCAATCGTGAAACTTTTTTTCCTGATACCATGTAAGGGCGTTAGCATTAAATATCTGTCTCAACATAGAAAGGGCATTCACTGCCTGCTCACTCAGGATCTAGACATGTTTTTCTGCATAGGTAGTGAACTAAAGCCCTTTCCTTCAGTTACTACACTGACTTCCCCAAGAGTCTGTCACTGTAAAATGCCTTACCTCCAATTTAGACATGATAATAGGGAAATTTAAATAATGCATAGTTAACTCAACTCAGATTCTTAGTGTAATATAGTGGAACTGCCATATTCTTAATGTGAATGTTTGGGAACTTTCTCAGAGACCTCACAAGTAACAAAATGGCCCCTTTATTTTTTCTGTTTTCAACAGCTAATACAATTAGGTTGAATCAGTAGGCCTTTATGCAATGGTGTGATGAGAGCTAGATTTGTTTTCTGGACATTCTTATGCACAGTGGGTATGTTTTCATTAATATATCTTAATAAAAAGACGAAATTTTAAAGCCTACAAAATTAATTCTAATGTCCTAATTTAATGGACTCAGTATAGGTAAGAGGTAAATAAAGGACATAGGCTCAATGGCATATTAAATAAAACTTTTCTAAAGAAATAAAAATATAATTATATTGATATCAAGGTTTGTGGAAGTCTTTTGCTATATCAGAATTAAATCTTAAATATGAGCAATGTCACTTGGTAATAAGTTAAGAGTACAGCAAAATTATTAGAAAATACAATTAAACACTTATGAAATAAAAACAGAATTGGTGTAGTAACTAGTTAGGACTCTGAGCGTCGCTGTTCACCAAAGTGGAAAAGCTGCCTGCTGTCGGTGACCTAACTCTGCTCCTTCCGCACTACACAAACACAGACCAGAGAAGTTTGGGGGGAAAGCCTCGCGTTTCCGTGAAGTAATATGTTCCCTTTGACTTAAAAGAAATAAGGATACAGCAGACTGGAATTAGGACTAAGAAAACTGGTCGGAGAGAAGGAAATGGCGGATCCACTGAGGGGTTGGGGCTGCCTAGAGCGGCTCCTGCTCTTCCTGCTCCTGGAGACGTTATGGGGAGCTGGAGCTGGGCAGATCCGCTACTCGGTGCTGGAGGAGCTGGACAAAGGCTCCTTCGTGGGCAACATTGCCAAGGACCTGGGGCTGGACCCCCGGGAGCTGATGGAGCATGGAGTCCGCATTGTCTCCAGAGGTAGGACGCAGCTCTTTTCTGTCAACCCGCGAAGCGGCAGTTTGGTCACTGCAGGCAGGATAGACCGGGAGGAGCTCTGTGCTCAGAGCGCACGGTGCCTGGTGAGTTTTAACATCTTGCTTGAGAATAACATGAAAATTTATGGAGTAGAAATAGAAATAATAGATATTAATGATAACTTTCCACGTTTCCGGGATGAGGAAGTAAAAGTAAAAGTTAATGAAAATGCGGCTACGGGAACTCGGTTAGCGCTCCCCTTCGCTCGAGATGCAGATGTGAGTATGAACTCTCTCCAGAGTTATCAGCTCAGCCCCAACATGCACTTCTCTCTGGACCAGAAAAGTGGAACTGATGGACAAAAATATCCGGAGCTGGTACTGGAACGGCCCTTGGACCGGGAGAAAGTAGCTGTCCACGACCTTCTTCTCACAGCTTTAGATGGTGGAGACCCCATACTCTCTAGTACTATGTACGTACGTGTGATGGTCCTCGATGCAAATGATAATGCGCCCCTCTTCACTCAATCTGAGTACAGAGTGAGTGTTCCAGAGAACATACCTGTAGGCACTCAGCTGCTTGCGCTAACTGCCACAGATCCAGATGAGGGAATAAACGGAGAATTAACATACTCTTTTCACAATGAAGAAGATAAAATTTCAGAGACTTTCCAACTTGATTCCAACCTGGGTGAAATCTCAACTCTGCAATCACTGGATTATGAAGAATCCAGATTCTACCTCATGGAAGTGGTAGCTCAGGATGGAGGTGCTCTTCTTGCCAGTGCTAAGGTATTGGTCACAGTACAGGATGTGAATGACAATGTCCCAGAAGTGATCCTCACATCTCTTGCTAGTTCAGTCTCTGAAGACTGTCTTCCTGGAACTGTAATTGCACTGTTTAGTGTACATGATGGTGATTCTGGAGAGAATGGTGAGACTGTATGTTCTATCCCCAGGAACTTGCCCTTTAAATTGGAAAAGTCAGTTGATAATTATTATCACTTATTGACAACGAAAGCCCTGGACAGAGAAGAGATCTCAGATTATAATATCACAATAACTGTCATTGACAGTGGAAACCCACCCTTGTGTACAGAAAGCCACATCTCCCTGAATGTGGCAGACATCAATGACAACCCGCCCATCTTCCCTCAGACTTCATACTCCACCTACATCCTGGAAAACAATCCCAGAGGCATCTCCATCTTATCTGTGACTGCGCACGACCCTGACAGTGGCAACAATGCCAAGGTCACTTACTCTCTGGCTGAGGATATGTTTCAAGGAATGTCTCTGTCCACCTATGTCTTCATTAACTCCAATACAGGCATCCTGTATGCTCTGGGCTCTTTTGACTATGAGCAGGTTAAAGAGCTGCAGCTGTGGGTAATGGCTAGTGACAGTGGAGACCCTCCACTTAGTAGCAACATGTCACTGAGCCTGTTTGTGCTGGATCAGAATGACAATGCCCCCAAAATCCTATACCCCAGCATTCCCACTGATGGCTCCACTGGCGTGGAGCTGGCTCCCAGATCAGCAGAGCCTGGCTACCTCGTGACCAAGGTGGTGGCGGTGGACAGAGACTCTGGCCAGAATGCTTGGCTGTCCTACCGCCTGCTCAAGGTCAGCGAGCCAGGACTTTTCACCGTGGGGCTACACACAGGTGAGGTGCGCACTGCACGGGCCCTGCTGGACAGAGATCTGCTCAAGCAGAGCTTAGTGGTGGTGGTCCAGGATCATGGACAGCCCCCTCTTTCAGCTACTGTCACACTCACTGTGGCTGTAGCTGACAATATCCCAGATGTCCTGGCTGACCTGGACAGCCTCAAGCCCTCATCCTATGCTGATGACTCCAGTCTCATGCTGTACCTTGTGGTGGCAGTGGCTGTAGTCTCTTGTGTCTTCCTCGCCTTTGTCATTGTGCTACTGGCGCTCAGACTGAGGCGCTGGCACTCTTCCAGTCAGCTCCAAGCTTCAGGAAGCAGGTTGGCTGGCATGCCCACTTCACATTTTGTGGGTGTAGATGGGGTGGGAGCTTTCCTGCAGACCTATTCCCAGGGGATTTCCCTTACAGCCAACTCCCGGGACAGTCATGTGATCTTCCCCCAGCCCAACTATGCGGACACACTCATCAGCCAGGGGAGCTGTGGGAAAAGCGAGCCTCCTCTGATATCTGAGAAAATAAATGTAAATGAAGAGCTAGGAGTTATACAGGTGAGTTTTTTTTTTCCAGTATCGTTGCTTGTAGCATTGTTTTCATTTGTTTTCTCAATCATTTGTCTACCACATTCAAAATGGATTAATTACATAAATAACGAATCATTGTGTATTTTATTTAGAGATTGACTTGATTTAATTTGGTAATGCTGTCTCCATTTGTTTTCAAATTATATTTTGGGTTTAATGTCTTTTTTCAATACATGAAATTTCTAGACAACCTAGCTGATATACATAGTCTTAAAAGAAATTAAACATAATCACCTTACCCAAAGACTTTCTAATACTATAACTGTTACTTTTTTTAGTGTTTATTTATTTTGCGGTGGGGGGAGTGCAGAAGAGAGGGATAAAGAGAGAATCCCAAGCAGGCTCTGTGCAGGGCTGTAACTCACAAACTGTGAGACCATGACCAGAGCCAAAGTCAAGAGTCAAATACTCAACCAACTAAGCCACCCAGGTGCCCCAGAATTGTTGTTATGTTAATAGAAGAGTTGTTACATGTAATGCTCTCTTTTGAATATTTGTGTAAACACCAGTGGTGAATATGTTTTGGAAAGGATAGTGTACAACTCTGAAAGTTTAGTATACTGTTTGTATAAGGAAGTAATTTACAGTATTTTCATAAATCAGTGGAGGAATATAGAAAGCTACATGATAAAAATCAGAAAAATATTAAATTTATAGTCTGTGGCATTCTCAAGTCTGGAAACTTTGGGTTAACCAATGTAATTATGGTACATGCATATTTGTTGAGAGGAAAAAAGTCAATGAGAAAGAGTCTTAGAACTTTATTCTGTGATGCAGTTTAAAATCTCCAACGAATTAGATTTTGCTACATTCATTAAATACACCATTAATATGCCATTACACTTGGCATCTTCTGGTTACAGATAACCTCTTCACTTTTTAGAGTCAATATCTACTTGAGTGTTTGCATTTATGCAAATGTCTGTACAATTCTGCTTTATTACTAGACTCTAAGATTTGTGTTTAAAAAAAAATTTTTTTTTTGAGAGAGAGAGAGAGAGCGTGAGCATGGGAAGGGGAGAGGGAGAGGAGGAGAGAATATTAAGCAGGCTCCATGCCCAGCAGAGCTGGACATGCTGGACTCGATCTCATGACTATGAGAGCATAACCTGAGCCAAAGTCAAGAGCTAGACACTTAACCGACTGAGCTACCCAGGCACCCCTGGACTCTAATATTTGTACTTGTAAAATCAATTCAGCGTGAAAATTGTTTGAAATGTTAAAATTCATGTGTTCATCTTAAATTAATAATCTTTCTTAATGAAATGCACATCTTTGGGTATTAAAATTCACGAGTGCGTGTTGTGTAAAAGAGCTACCCTTTTCATTTTTGACATCTGATTTACTGATGATTGTCAGATGCTTCTCTTTAAATTTTTCTTTTTTTTTCTTTAAATATTTTATTTATTTTTGAGAGAGAGATAGAGACAGCATGAGCAGGGGAGGATCAGAGAGAGAGGGAGGCACAGAATCTGAAACAGACTCCAGGCTCTGAGCTAGCTGTCAGCACATAGCCTGATGCAGGGCTCAAACCCACGAACCGTGAGATCATGACCTGAGCCAAAGTCGGATGCTCAACCGACTGAGCCACCCAGGCGCCACCCCCTTTTTTTTTTTGCTTCTCTTTAAATTTTTCAAATACTGTACTTTATCAGCTGCAAAGTATGAATAAATAGGGGAAATGACAATAAAATATTAATGGGATAGTAGGCTACATTACCTGACCAAACAAATGGTTTATTGTTACATGTGGGAACCTGTGACCACTTAATTTTTATTTTTTAAATATTTACTTGAAGGGGATTCAATTATATTTTTATATGGAAACTTAAGATCACAGTGTAAAATGTGCAGATTTACTGAACAGTGAATACATCCAAAGAGTAACAAGAATCTTTGGATTCCACACCATGTTGGAAAGGTACTTGTTTAGTCATGTTTTGCAGCAAAGTCTTGAATGTATGTTTTTTTTTTATGTTTGTATGAAGTAGAGATGTCCATGAGTTTCTGCCTAGAATCCTAAATACAATGAATAGTTTATGATGTTAATGATATTCTGCTATGAGTTCAGCCTTGCTACACATCTGCTAAGTTTTAGGATGACAATGTATTGTGTAGGCTAAAAAAGTTTCTTTATGAAGATTTCTAGTTTGGAACGGAATTAAACCTGTAAGACCTATCAGAAACATAAAAATTGACATGCTTATTTACAAGCAAGAATGCTGGTAACAGAGGGTTGGGATGATCTGATAGTAACCTTGGGACCAAAAAAAAAAAAAAGGGGACGACATAGATTACTTTCTTCAGAATATGTGATTGTAAGGACTCATACGTCACCCTCAAAATTCAAATAATTCACCATTGCTAAGTTACTTGAGAAGAAACAGTACCGTTAAAGACAATGGTAAAGTAATGTGGAAAAAATAAAATCAGAGGAATAGTTTTTAAATACTAGTCATCTGCAAGTAGACACTTGGAAACTAAGGAAAGGAGTTTATTCTTCTTATCGTACTTCGGTTTTATAAGGACACTCAGTCTCTTTGCTTACATATCAATTATTTTGGGGTAAGATGACAGTGATAATATAGAAGGAAGTGAAACTCAGGATAAAACCAAAAGCTATGAGATCTGTAACATCTGTAAGTTAGAAAACATGAAAATAGAGTGGAGTAACAATACATATCAAGCTGGAATTTCAAGAATTTTCTTATTACACTTTCTGCTGCACCACCACTACTTTCATTTGTGGCATTTTCTACGTATAATTTTACTTGGTCCTCAGTTTTACTAAGTAACACAGGGGAAATGTTGTTATAGCTATTTTATGAAAATGGAAATGAAAAGCACCACAATTCCAATAAATGTCTTCAGTAAGTGACCTCTGCTCTTGAGTAGTAAAAATCGCTTGAGTTAGATGGATAAAGCTCAGGTTCAAATAAAATGAAAGCCAGACCAAAGATATAGTAAATATTTAAAATGTTAAAATCCTTGTAAAATGAGGAGAATGAGCATCTGTATCAGGACACAGTAGAATTTTCTTCTAACCCACTCCTTACTTGGAGCTTTAGTAACCACTACTGCAGTTCTGCAGCCCAGACGCGGGGTGCCGCTGTTGGCTAGTACTGAGCGAAGTATCAGCTTCTCCCGGCGCAAAGAAATCATTAGCCCACCGCGAAACCGCGAGAACTGGACACTGCCTCTGGCCCTCTGATGCCAAGGTATCTGTCAGAATCGGCCTGCCAAGACAAATCAAGAAGTTGCTCCGGCTCCGAGAATTCTTGGGATAATTTAACGATCGTAGCTCTTCAGAGGCAGAAAGGCAAAGGCGCTGAAAGCGGGATGAGAGATCACTTGGGACTGAAGGGCCCGGCTGGGCGGAGACCAATGCCATTTCTCTCTTTGTTGTCTTTGTTCTGCCCGGTGCTCTCGGAGCAGATCCTCTATACTATTCCGGAGGAGCTGGCCAGGGGATCACTTGTAGGGAACCTCGCCAAGGACCTGGGGCTTGGTGTGCGAGATTTGCCTGCTCGAAACCTGCGGGTTAGTGCACAGAAGAAATTCTTCACAGTGAGTACTGAGAATGGGGACTTGCTTGTTAGTGACCGTATAGACCGAGAGCAAATTTGTGGCGAGAAGTCAACATGTGTTCTAGAATTCGAATTGGTCGCTGAAAAGCCTTTGAACTTTTTTCATGTAAGTGTGGTAATTCAGGATGTCAATGACAACCCACCAACGTTTAGCCAAAATATCACTGAATTGGAAATCAGTGAACTTGCTGTAACTGGAGCCACCTTTGCCCTGGAACCTGCACAAGATTCAGATGTAGGTGTCAATTCCCTGCAGCAGTATTACCTCAGTCCCAACCCACACTTCTCTTTGATGCAGAAGGAGAATCCAGATGGCAGTAGGTACCCAGAACTGGTAGTGAAGACTCCCCTGGACAGGGAGGAGCAGTCCCGCCACCACCTGGTCCTCACGGCTGTGGATGGGGGTAACCCAGCCAGAAGCTGCACTACCCAGATCATGGTGGTTGTGGCAGATGCAAATGATAATGCACCAGTGTTTACCCAGGAGATTTATAGGGTCAGTGTTCCTGAGAACCTGCCAGTGGGCTCCTCTATACTAAGAGTGATGGCCACTGACTTGGATGAAGGGGTCAATGCTGAGATCACCTACACTTTCATCAACATTGGTAAGGCAGTGAGACAGCTGTTCAAACTGGACAGTACAACAGGGGAACTCACCACTAGTGGAGGACTGGACTTTGAACAGAGAGAGAGCTACACAATTGGGGTGGAAGCAAAGGATGGTGGACGTCACACAGCACACTGTAAAGTACAAATAGATATTTTGGATGAAAATGACAATGCTCCAGAGATAACCCTGGATTCTGAATCTAAACATATTCTAGAGGATGCTAAGTTGGGGACTGTTGTTGCCCTGATCAAAACATATGACCTCGATTCTGGATATAATGGGGAAGTTTTCTGCCAACTAAAAGGAAAGTTCCCGTTTAAAATAGTTCAAGATATAAAAAACACATACAAGTTGGTCACAGATGGAGCCCTAGATCGAGAGCAGACTCCAGAATACAACATAACCATCACAGTCACTGACAGGGGAAGGCCGCCCCTCTCCTCCAACAGAAGCATCACCTTGAAAATTGCAGATGTCAACGACAATGCTCCTGTTTTCCACCAGGCCTCTTACGTGGTCCACGTAGCAGAAAACAACCCTCCCGGAGCTTCTATTTTCCAAGTCAGCGCCTCAGATCCCGACCTGGGATCCAACGGCCACGTCTCCTACTCCATCGTGGCCAGCGACCTGGAGCCACGGGCGCTGGCGTCCTACGTGTCCGTGAACACGCAGAGCGGCGTGGTGTTCGCGCAGCGCGCCTTCGATCACGAGCAGCTGCGCGCCTTCGAGCTGACGGTGCAGGCGCGCGACCAGGGCTCGCCAGCGCTCAGCGCCAACGTGAGCCTGCGCGTGTTGGTGGGCGACCGCAACGACAACGCGCCCAGGGTGCTGTACCCGGCGCTGGGGCCCGACGGCTCGGCGCTCTTCGACACGGTGCCGCGCGCCGCGCAGCCCGGCTACCTGGTCACCAAGGTGGTGGCGGTGGACGCCGACTCGGGACACAATGCCTGGCTGTCGTACCACGTGCTGCAGGCCAGCGAGCCCGGACTCTTCAGCCTGGGGCTGCGCACGGGCGAGGTGCGCACTGCGCGTGCTTTGGGCGACCGGGACGCGGCGCGCCAGCGCCTGCTGGTCGCCGTGCGGGACGGGGGACAGCCGCCCCTTTCCGCAACTGTCACGTTGCTCCTGGTTTTCGCAGACAGCCTACAAGAGGCGCTGCCAGATTTCAGCGACCATCCTACACCCTCTGACCCCCAGGCCGAGCTGCAGTTTTACCTGGTGGTGGCCTTGGCCTTGATCTCCGTGCTCTTCCTCCTCGCCGCCGTGATTCTGGCGGTTGCCCTGAGCCTGCCACGCTCCTCGAGCCCTTCCGCTTGGAGCTGCTTTAAGACTGATGTCTGCTCCCAGACTGGATCTGGGGTTATCCCCAACTTTAGCGAAGGCACTTTGCCTTATTCTTACAATCTATGTGCTGCGTCACATTCCTCAGAGACTGAGTTTAAATTTCTCAGTATAAAGCCTGAAAATGGTCCATCACAAGATCTTCTATGTAACGAAGCCTCTTGGTTTGAAAGTACCAGTAATGCCGATCCCAAAATGACTTCTAATTCAGTCAATTTGCAACAGGTGAGTTACTTCAAAACCCTTTATTTACATAAGTATAATTAGATCAGTAATTATTTTAGAGGCAAAAAGTATACAGGCGAACTATACCCTGATTTTATTGTGTTTTGTTGATTTTTCTGGGCATTGCTTTGTGGGGGGGCGGTGTTAGAATTTTTTATGTTTTGCAGTCTTTCATAGAAAGTGGCCTTGTGATGTCTTGAAAATTTTGTTAAATCTAAAACCACATATCATGGGGACACCTGGGTGGCTCAGTCGGTTAAGTGTCTGACTTCAGTTCAGGTCATGATCTCATGGTTCGTAGGTTTGAGCCCCACGTCTGTGGTTAGGCTCTGTGCTGATAGCTGGAGCCTGGAACCTGCTTTGGCTTCTGTGTCTCCCTCTCTCTGCCCCTTCCCCACTTGTACTCTCTGTCTCTCAAAAATAAACACTAGGGGCACCTGGGTGGCTTAGTCGGTTAAGCGGTTAAGCGTCCGACTTTCACTTAGGTCATGATCTCGCGGTTTGTGGGTTCGAGCCCCGCGTCGGGCTCTGTGCTGACTGCCAGCTCAGAGCCTGGAGCCTGTTTCGGAGTCTGTGACTCCCTCTCTCTCTGACCCTCCCCTGCTCACGCTGTCTCTCTCTCTCTCTCCTAGAAATAAATAAAACATTAAAAAAATAAATAAATAAACACTAAAAACATAAAACCACATATCATGAAACATTTTTGATACATTAGCATTACACTGTCTTTGGGAAACATAATTAAACACAAATGTAGGCAATTAAGTGGTTTACTTAGTTTCAATGCAGTTAATCCTAAACTATGTTTTGTATATATTAATATAAGTTTTTCTCATTGTAGACAATATATTTTCACATTTTTAAAAATTCATTTAAGTAATCCCTACATCCAACATGGGGCTTAAATTTGTGACCCTGATATCAAGAGTCACAGGCCACTTTGAGCCAGCTAAGCACCCCCTTTTCATGATTTCAAAAGTATACAGAAATATTGTCTATGCTGGGGCATTTATTAATCTGTGTGTTCATAAACTCACCAAACACCGCGCAGTCTGGGCGCAGATCTCCTCCCGGTCTGTCATAAAATAGATGATGACATCTAAAATTGGCAATACTTGTAACTGGCAGTAGATGGATTGGTTCCACATGTGTGGTTTTTGGTGGCCTTATTGAAAATGGGACAAATAAAAGAGACTCGTCACTATAGAGAACAAACTGAGGGTTGCTGGAAGGGAGGTGGGGGAGTGGGGTAAAATGGGTGCTGGGTGTTAAGGAGGGCACTTGTGATGAGCCCTGGGTGTTACATGATGAATCAATAAAATCTATTCCTGAAACTAATATTACACTATATCTTAACTAACTGGAGTTTTAATAAAAATACGAAACATTGAAAAATTAAAATGGGACGAATATAAATAATGGTGGAATATAATTCAAATTTACAGAAAAGTGTAATCTTATTTCTTTTCTCCAAGGCCCTCAGAGCTATTGACACAAAAAAGTAGGTGGTAAATTCCAGGGAATATATAAAATTATTTGAAATATTCTCTTTTATTCTTCTTGGAGAGGGAAATACTATGAGTGACATCTAAGCAGATTTAGCAGAAATGAGTAAGATTCTTTGTAAGATGGTTTCACAAAAACGGTGCAGTATTAAGTTAGGACTCTAAGCGTCGCTGTTCACTAATCTGGGCAAAGAAAGCAATGATAACTCGAGTAATATCCACCAGCACAAAGCAGATCAGACACCATAGCTCTCCAGCTGCGCAGAAATTCTAATCTAAAACGCTTCGCATCTGACTTCTACTTGTTCATGGACCTTGGCTTCTCTTTGGGAGAAGCACAAAAATGTGATTGTGGACCTGCTCCCCCTATTCGCAATCCCAAGGAAGTCCTTAAGGAGCCAGCCATGGCAGCTCTGCAAAAGCACTGGCACGAGAGTGGATTAGTGGTGCTCTTCAATCTCCTGGGGATTCTGGGGGGTGCTCGGTCCAGGCAGATACATTATTCCATTCCTGAAGAGCTGGACAAAGGTTCTTTTGTGGGAAACATCGCTGACGATCTGGGGCTGGAGCTACGGGAGCTAGGGGAGCGTGGAGTCCGCATTGTCTCCAGAGGTAGGATGCAGCTTTTTTCTCTGAACTCACGAAGCGGCAACTTGGTCACTGCGGACAGAATAGACCGGGAGGAGCTCTGCGCCCAGACTGCGCGGTGTCTGGTGAGTTTTAATATCCTCATTGAGGATAAACTAAATCTTTATCCCGTAGAGGTAGAAATAGTGGACATTAATGACAATTCACCCCAATTCTTTAGGGGAGAATTAGAAGTAAAAATTCCGGAAAATGCTCTCCCTTCCTCTCGTTTTCCACTAATGGAAGTCTATGACTTGGATGTGGGAATGAACTCTCTTCAAGGCTTCAAACTCAGCAAGAATAGTCACTTCTCAGTGGATGTCCGGAGTGAAGCTGATAGGCCCATATACCCGGAGTTGGTGCTTGAGCATGCCCTGGATCGTGAGGGAGAGGCCATTCACCACCTTATCCTTACTGCTGTGGATGGGGGTGCACCTGTTCGCTCAGGCACTGCTCGAATTCTGGTAACTGTCCTAGACGTGAATGACAATGCTCCAGTATTTACTCAGCCTGTGTACCGCATGAGTGTTCCTGAAAACCTGCCAGTAGGCACACCAGTGTTGTCGGTAAATGCTACTGACCAGGATGAAGGAGTCCACGCAGAAGTAATGTATTCCTTCCTGAGGGTAACAGAAAAGATCTCAAAGATTTTCTGCTTGAATGCTTTCACTGGAGAAATCTCAACCTCTGCAAATCTAGACTATGAGGATTCAAGCTTTTATGAACTGGATGTTGAAGCCAGAGATAGGCCAGGTCTCCTTGACAGAGCAAAAGTCTTAATAACTATCTTGGATGTAAATGACAATGTACCAGAAGTGGTGGTTACATCTGGAAGCAGATCAGTTGCTGAAAATATGCCTCCAGGAACAGTAATTGCTCTTTTTCAAGTATATGATAGAGACTCTGGACTGAATGGCCTGGTAACATGCTCCATCTCAAGAAGTATGCCATTTGAGCTGGAAAAATCAGTAGACAATTATTATCGATTAGTGACCAAGACAGTGCTAGATCGAGAACAGGTATCTTTATATAACATCACTGTAACAGTCACAGACAAAGGAATTCCACCTCTGTCTACAGAAACGATTATTTCCCTAAACGTGGCAGATACCAACGACAACCCGCCTGCCTTCCCCCACTCCTCCTATTCTGTCTACATCCCTGAAAACAACCCCAGAGGTGCTTCCATCTTCTCTGTGACTGCACATGACCCGGACAGCCACGAGAATGCCCAAGTCACTTACTCCCTGGCCGAAGACACGCTCCAGGGGGCACCCCTGTCCTCCTATGTGTCCATCAACTCTGACACTGGCGTCCTGTATGCGTTGTACTCCTTCGACTATGAGCAGTTCCGTGACCTGCAACTGAGAGTGACTGCGCAGGACAGCGGGGACCCACCGCTTAGCAGCAATGTATCCTTGAGTGTATTCATTCTTGACCAGAATGACAACACACCAGAGATCCTGTACCCCACCCTCCCCACCGACGGTTCCACAGGCGTGGAGCTGGCGCCCCGATCCGCAGAGCCCGGCTACCTGGTGACCAAGGTGGTGGCGGTGGACAGAGACTCTGGCCAGAACGCCTGGCTGTCCTACCGCCTGCTCAAGGCCAGCGAGCCAGGGCTCTTCGCGGTGGGGCTGCACACGGGCGAGGTGCGCACCGCGCGGGCCCTGCAGGACAGAGATGCGCTCAAGCAGAGCCTGGTGGTGGCTGTGCAAGACCACGGCAAACCCCCACTCTCGGCCACCGTCTCGCTCACCGTGGCTGTGGCCGACAACATCCCAGACGTCCTGGCTGACCTGGGCAGCATCAGGCCCTCGGCCCACCCGGACGATTCTGACCTCACGCTGTACCTGGTAGTGGCTGTGGCCGCAGTCTCCTGTGTCTTCCTCGCTTTTGTGATCGTGCTGCTGGGACTCAGGCTAAGGCGTTGGCACTCGTCGCGCCTGCTCCAGGCTGCGGGGGCTGGATTGGCGGGCGTGCCGGCCTCGCGCTTTGTGGGCGTGGACGGGGTGCGCGCTTTTCTGCAGACGTATTCGCACGAGGTCTCGCTCAGGGCGGACTCCCGGGAGAGTCACGTGATCTTCCCCCAGCCCAACTATGCGGACACGCTTCTCAGTCAGGAAAGCTGTGGGAAAAGCGAGCCTCTTTTGATTAAGGAAGATTCAGGGTTTTGTAAAGAGGAAGACTCCCTTGTTCAGGTGAGATTTTTCCTTTTATTTGTTTTATTTGAACAAGAACGTTTAAAATTTTCTTTGATCAGTACTTCCTTTTCTTAGTCTTTGCAGTGAGTCAATTTTGAGAATTAAGATACCAGTTGAGCTCTATTAAATCTTAGTTTCGTTTAATTTCATGCAGAAAAAACCCCACTTTAATGTATGATGCAGATTTTCTTCTCTGCTGGCAAGCTCTTTCTGTCTTGGGCTGCCTTCTTCTCGTTTGTTAGAGTTTGAGTGCGTGTGTGTGAGCGCACGCGTGCGTGCATTTTCCTGCATTCTGACGTTTGTGAGATTCTTTTTCTTTCCTTTTTAAAATGTTTTTTATTTATTTTGAGAGAGAGAGTGTGCGGTCAGGGGAGGGGCAGAGAGAGAGAGAGAGAGAGAGAAAATCCCATGTAGGCAGAGCCTGAAGTGGTGCTTCAGCCTACCTGAGCTGAAATCCAGAGACCCTCAATAGATTGAGCCACTCAGATGCCCCATGAGATTCTTTTTCTAATGTAAAAAAAAAAAAAACAAACCTCTGAATTGCAGCCTTTGTTAAAGAAGGTCAAGGTCTCAGTTTTTCCCAGTGTTAATTAATAGTAAGTGTTTTCTGAAATAGTGGATATTTGTGAGAGATATTTTCCCCCTTTACTACTTAGGAATCAAAAATTATTTTTATGAAAGATAAACATAATTGACATCTGTAGCAAAGAAGACCTGATTTTGGTGTTAGAAAGCCTGAATAACTTTCCTGGAACTGTTTGTTAATCATCTTGGGCCAGTCACAATATCTATAGTTTTTAAAGTAAAATTTTAATTAAAAAGACTTGTCTTATCTATCTCACACAAATTCTGAGAATATATAACAAAATAGTTAAAAATTTTTTCAACTATAAAGTAGTATAGTGAACAATTATTTGTTGACATCACCAGTATTATAATAGTTAACAGGTATAATTGTTAACATGTTAACAAATGTAAGCATCTGATACTGTATGGCTACTACAATGTTCTGCAATCTGTGTGCTTGATAGTATTTAAAAGTGAAAATGAGTTTTTAAAACAATTTTTAATGTTTACTTTTGAGAGAGAAAGAGAGAGAGGAGAGAGAGTGCATTCTTGTACACAAGCAGGGGAGGGGCAGAAAGAAGGGGGGACAGAGGATCTGAAGCAGGCTCTGTGCTGACAGCAGAGAGCCTGATGCAAGGCTGGAACTCACAGATCAGGAGATCATGATCCCAGATGAAGTCAGGTGCTAATCTAGTGAACCACCCAGAAGCCCCCAAAATGAATTTTTAACTATTATTGTGTCCACTTATAAGGATATTATCTCTAAAAATAGAGGACTGAATATTGAATGGGAGAATGAAGGATTGATAGAGTTCAAATAATAATTTAAATAATTTAGCATATTTAACCCACATAAAATAAGGCTTCTGTCATATAGAAACTGTATCCAAATATTTAAGGATAGGAGAGTTGTCATTAGAAGAATGATTAGTCTCATTCATCATGGCCCAAAGTGTGAATGAAACTGTGGCTTAGTGAGTAGAAAAAAGCAAAGTTTTGAGTTGTTGTAGTTGTCCTAATTGAAAATGGGTTGCCTAGGAGGTAATAGGTTCTATTACTAGCTCCTTTCAAATGTTGGCCCTGGAATTAATAGAATACAGGGGATAATATAATTGGATGAGTTGTTGAGGTACATGATAGCCCAGGTCTTTTCCATTCCTGAGCTGGAGGGTTCTATGCTCTGATAATGCAATAGATTGGCCACTTATGTTTCTAAATTTGGTATGCACATTTAACATAAATAATTGAAAAGATCTGTTGAAAATAAATGAGAACCTTCTTTTGTAACCTGAAATTATAAGTCTTTAAAAAAAAAGTTTCTTTCTTTTTGAGAGAGAGAGAGTGTGTGTGCACATGGGTTGAGAGGGAGGGAGAGAGGGAACACAGAATCTAAAGCGGGCTCCAGGCTCTGAGCTGTCAGCGCAGAGCCTGCTGTGGGCCTCAAGCCCGCTAGCTGTGATACCATGATCTGAGCTGAAGTTGGATGCTTATCTGAGACTGAGACACCTAGGTGCCCCAATCATCTTTAAGATAACATTGAGTTGATGCCTTTAAGTCAGATGCTAAAGGTATTCTATGTTTCCCTAAATCAATATTGTGATATTTACATCTCAGAGTTTATTTTAGAATTATTTATTTCAAGATTCCAAATGTATATGACTAACTAAGAGATTCCAGACATACACGTTTTCAAATTTGATTTGTTTGGACGTTTGTGATATAATGCTTTGATGGTTTTACTCAGAATTTACTAGTAAATAATTTTAAAGAATTTGAATCTTGGGTATTGGTTATGGGAGTCAGATTATCTCATACAAGTATTAAGATTTGTTTGATATGATCTAGAGTGTAAGTGTTATTTTTTTATAGCACCAATTCTGGATGAGTCAAACTACACTTGAATAAAATAAACAAAAATAAATTACATCTTAATCCTCCATTGTTATAAGCAAAGCTCTTTAACTGGGTTCTATGGATAGTAGGCTGGTTTACTTTATTCTCTTATCTGTTCACTCACTAACGGGATAGTAGGATGGTTTATTTCATTCTCTTACCTGAATTACCTATGATCATTTCATTTAAATAAATGAAATATTTTATTGAGAAAAACTATCAGATTCTACTCTTAATAATATCATTTATTCATGTTGGCTAACCAGGTGTTAAATCCTAGCAGTCATGGAATTTTCTAAATTCTGACTGACTGAGGTTCTCGGACCTACATACCAT
Organism: Crocuta crocuta; assembly: GCF_008692635.1. Taxonomy (NCBI): domain Eukaryota; kingdom Metazoa; phylum Chordata; class Mammalia; order Carnivora; family Hyaenidae; genus Crocuta; species Crocuta crocuta. The sequence continues at coordinate 13,355,086 of NW_027530640.1, forward strand.
ACAGATCATTATTAATAAGATAGGCAGTCTCAAATTTTGAGTACTGCATTTTGAAGCATCAGGAAGAAAACCTACCAAATTATTGGGCTAGCTTACCATCTTTGTAAACCACCCATCTGACCAAACTTCTATTGATGTGACAGTTATCAGTGGGAAGAAGTAAAATCTCAGAGAGAAATAGAAAATATCTACATGTTTGCCTGGAAATGAAGACCTAAACAAAACTCCAAACAAATGTTTTCTCAATAGAAAAAACTTCAGTAAAGAGAGAAGATGAATAACTCAGTGCCTGGGAAATCAATTAGACTTTCCATAGAATTTTTTCCATAGGATTTTTTATGCAAGTAAACAAATGAAGGTCGATTCTTCCTAAAAACTCAACAATAGTAACATATTTCCTTTAAAACTGTAGACTTATTTCAATTTTATATAGTATGTTTATATTTAACATATCTTAATGGTCTAGTAGAGTTCTTTAATATTTAAACTTATGTTGTAGAATAACTTAGAAAAATTGATCACTAGAGATATAAAGCCAGTTACTCCCTAAAGTATACCTTATGTTCAGAGTATGTTCATAATCTTATTTATCTAGATCTTACTTATTAGTTCCAAAGAAAGTATCCAGAAGTAATAAGTTAACTGAGACTTTTTAAAAAATAGTAGAATAAGAAACAGTGCGAGATTATACTATGATTTTTGAAGTGTTAGGCAGCAAAAAGATCACAACATTGGCAGCTATAATATTCATACACAAAAGTTTTGTTTGAACATGCCTGAAAGTACTCATGATCTTTAATGACTTTGTTTACATCAACAAGAAGTTCAGGATTACTACTAAACAAATAGTATTTAACTCCTATTTATGGAATTCATCTGTAATACTCCTTTGAACAAAATGAAAAAAACATAGTTCTGAATTATTTTGATAGATTAAAACAGCATTTCATTCGAAGTATTGCCTGTATTTTGGGCCAGTGTCATCAGAGAGCAGAAATAGATTACTTAGTTAGGAGGGGCGACTGGGTGGCTCAGTTGGTTAAGCATCCGACTTGGGCTTAGGTCATGATCTCATGGTTTGTGGGTTCGAGCCCCGCGTCGGGCTCTGTACTGACAGCCAGCTCGGAGCCTGGAGCCTGTTTCAGATTCTGTGTCTCCCTCTCTCTCTGACCCTCCCCTGCTCACAGTATCTCTCTCTCTCTCTCTTTCTCTCTCTCTCTGTGTCAGAAATAAAACATTAAAAAAAAAAGATTACTTAGGAAATCTCCAGCAACTAAGCTAAGCATTTTCAGTGCTACTTCTGATTTCTTCCTCCTAGTGCTCCTATCTGCTCCCCTTATGGCTTAAAATAATTTACAAGGCAAGGTTATTTCTTTTTTTTTTTTAAGTTTATTTACATAAGTAATCTCTAAACCTAACGTGGCGCCTGAACGCACAACCTCAAAATCAAGAATTGCCCCCTCTTCCAACTGAGCCAGCCAGGTGCCCCATGGAAGCAGGGTTATATCTTGCCAGGTCTTCATTTCAGGACAGGTAACTCTCTTTTCTGTTGCAACTCTGTGAAAGGAACTTTATTTCTATCAGCTGAGAAGAACTGATCCATCAACAAGTCTGTTTTACTTAATTAACATAAGTGGAAAAATTGGTACCTATAAGGATCTTCTCAGGACAGTTCTGTATGTATGTTCAAGGGCTATCTGGAGACCTACCTTTTTTCATTTATTCTAGAATAATCATCCAGAGTAGGAAGAATATTTGAATTGCATAATGAAAAGACGTGGTCAACACCCACTTTCTTAACACTCTGCAGCTAGTAGAATCTCTGCAAATTCCTGCCTTCTGTATAAAATGAGTTTCTTCTATAGCTGACTGTTACTGATTGGCTTCTCGCCACATCTCTAATGGCACTTTTTGAGCATAAAGCATCAGCCAAGGCAAATGGTTTTCTTTTTTCTTCTCAAAACACTGGAAGTGAGGATATTTGTATTCCAACGTTGGTTCTACTATTATATAATCAAGGACAAAGTAATTTTCTCTCATTTTTAAAAGCATTAAAATGAAGGTATTGGACTAAATCATCTCTAAGTTTCTTTCCTATCAAAAACTTTATTAAATAATATCCTCTCTGTATTTTAAAGAAAAATTTGACTCTCTGAGTCTTATGTGGTGGTGTCTAGCACATAGTATGTGTTCAATATTAATGAATTAACTTAAATTTATTATACTCGGATGAAAACAGTTTCTAGGTAACATCTTTCTTACGTATACATACATCTTTTCAAATAAATCATACTTTTTTTAAACCTGCAAACACTGCTTTTACTCCATGTTCAATGAAGTCTGAGGCAGTACCCAACATGATTTCAAAGTTGCAATGCAAAACAGAAAAAAATTTTTTTTAATTATCTGCAATTAATAAGCACCCATCATAAGCACTGTTGCATTATTTCATTTAATTGGAATGTACTTTTAAATTATATCAGATGTATAGATCGAAGGAATATAAATGGACGAATTTTGAAGGATAAAACAACTTTCTGAAAAATCAGTTATTTTGATTCAATATGGTGCAGTAACCTAGTAAGGACTCTGAGCGCCGCTGTTCACTAACCATGGGGAAAATGGTGCAATAAGATCTGCCAGAGGCACTGAGCTTTTACAGTACAAAGAAACACCAGATTGAGACAAATTCTCTTCCAGTCTGCATCAAACTCAGGTCTCTATTATACTAAATTCTGGGATTCTTTTATGAATACAAAGGATTCCACGCTGACACATTGGCATCCAGAAGCACAAGACGAGATAGCCCAGTGTCTAACAAGATCAGCAGGACAACAATGGCGACTCCGCAGAGGGGTCGAGACTACAGAGGATTCATCCTGCTCTCCATCCTCCTGGGGACCCGGAGGGAAGCTTGGGCAGGACATATTTTCTATTCATTGCCGGAGGAGATAGACACAGGGTCTTTTGTGGGTAATATCGCTAAGGATCTGGGCCTGGAGCCCCTGGAACTGGCAGAGCACGGAATCCGCATCGTCTCCAGAGGTAGGACACAGCTTTTCGCTCTGAATCCGCGAAGCGGCAGCTTGGTCACTGCGGGCAGAATAGACCGGGAGGAGCTCTGTGCTCAGAGTGCACGGTGCCTGATGAAATTTAACATCCTGATGGATAAAATGAGTCTTTACCCTGTAGAAGTGGAAATAATAGATGTTAATGACAACGCTCCTAGATTCTTGATGGAAGAAATGACTGTAAAAATAATGGAGAACACAGCTCCTGGGGTGCGGTTTCCTTTAAATGAGGCTAGGGATCCAGATGTGGGCACGAACTCCCTCCAGAGCTACCAGCTCAGTCCCAATCATCACTTCTCCCTGATTGTGCAGACTGGAGATGATGGAGCTAAATATCCGGAATTAGTGCTGGAAAGAGTGCTGGATCGAGAGGAAGAGGCTGTCCACCACCTACTCCTTACAGCCTCTGACGGCGGCGACCCACCCCGATCAGAAACCGCCCACATCCAAGTAACAGTGGTGGATGTGAATGATCACGCGCCAGTCTTCTCTTTGCCTCAGTACCAAGTAACTGTCCCTGAGAACGTGCCAGTGGGCACAAGATTGCTCACGGTACACGCTGTTGACCTAGATGAGGGAGTCAATGGGGAAGTGACATACTCTTTCCGGAAAATAACTCAAAAAATTTTACAGATATTCCAACTGAACTCTCATACAGGAGAATTAGCAACTTTAGAAAGCCTAGATTATGAAGAATCCAGCTACTATGAAATGGAAGTTCAGGCTCAGGACGGTCCTGGTAGTATGACACGGGCTAAAGTAATTATCACAATTTTAGATGTGAATGACAATGCCCCAGAAGTGACTCTAACATCTGTAAGCAACTCAGTCCCTGAAGACACTCCTCCTGGAACAGTAATTGCTCTTTTCTACCTTCAAGATCGAGATTCTGGGAAGAATGGTGAGGTGACCTGCAGTATTACAGAAAATCTGCCTTTTAAATTAGAAAGATCAATAGACAATTATTATAGGTTGGTGACTGCGAAAAACCTAGACCGGGAAAAACTCTCTGTGTATAACATCACACTGAAAGCCACAGATGGTGGAACCCCACCCTTGTCCATGGAAACTCACATCTCAGTGAATGTGGCAGATACCAACGACAACCCGCCTGCCTTCCCCCACTCCTCCTATTCTGTCTACATCCCTGAAAACAACCCCAGAGGTGCTTCCATCTTCTCTGTGACTGCACATGACCCGGACAGCCACGAGAATGCCCAAGTCACTTACTCCCTGGCTGAAGACACGCTCCAGGGGGCACCCCTGTCCTCCTATGTGTCCATCAACTCTGACACTGGCGTCCTGTATGCGTTGTACTCCTTCGACTATGAGCAGTTCCGTGACCTGCAACTGAGAGTGACTGCGCAGGACAGCGGGGACCCACCGCTTAGCAGCAATGTATCCTTGAGTGTATTCATTCTTGACCAGAATGACAACACACCAGAGATCCTGTACCCCACCCTCCCCACCGACGGTTCCACAGGCGTGGAGCTGGCGCCCCGATCCGCAGAGCCCGGCTACCTGGTGACCAAGGTGGTGGCGGTGGACAGAGACTCTGGCCAGAACGCCTGGCTGTCCTACCGCCTGCTCAAGGCCAGCGAGCCAGGGCTCTTCGCGGTGGGGCTGCACACGGGCGAGGTGCGCACCGCGCGGGCCCTGCAGGACAGAGATGCGCTCAAGCAGAGCCTGGTGGTGGCTGTGCAAGACCACGGCAAACCCCCACTCTCGGCCACCGTCACGCTCACCGTGGCTGTGGCCGACAGCATCCCAGATGTCCTGGCCGATCTGGGTAGTTTGGAGCCCCCAGCTGACCCTGATGCCTCAGGCCTCACGCTGTACCTGGTGGTGGCAGTGGCCGCAGTCTCCTGTGTCTTCCTCGCTTTTGTGATCGTGCTGCTGGGACTCAGGCTAAGGCGTTGGCACTCGTCGCGCCTGCTCCAGGCTGCGGGGGCTGGATTGGCGGGCGTGCCGGCCTCGCGCTTTGTGGGCGTGGACGGGGTGCGCGCTTTTCTGCAGACGTATTCGCACGAGGTCTCGCTCAGGGCGGACTCCCGGGAGAGTCACGTGATCTTCCCCCAGCCCAACTATGCGGACTTGCTAAGCAGTCTGGAGAGCTGTGAGAAAAAAGATCCCTTATTAACGTCCATAGATTTTCATGAATGTAAGGACGAAGCACAAGATATTCAGGTGAGTTCACTAATACATTTATCTTTACATCCTTGAGGAATTATATTTTGTGTAATTTTCTTTTTTGCGAAGCAAATGTTTTAGAGAGGTAAGAGGCAAAGCAAGTTCAGTTTATTTCAGGTGATACTTTAACACAGAACTTCTCAGGTGATACTTTAACACAGAACACTTATTGACCTAGGTTTTGGTGTCATTTCCTTAGTGAAGGCCTGTACAAGATTGTGAATAAGTGGACTGTCACATTTTTCTACCTTCCACGTATTTTCCATTCATCGTTCTGAATTCATGTGTTTTATAAATTAGAATAAATTGTTACATCTTTCTCATTGCACTGGGTTAGCAAGAGGAAAATACATCTCAATCATCTTCTCAGGATTCTCTTTAGATTAGATCTAGGAAAGGTTCTTGAAGATCTTCTGCTTTCATATACTTCAACTTGATGGGTTTGAAAATCTCAGTTGCTTCCTGACATATTAAAACATTTTAATTGTAGTATAGTTAACATACAGTGTTAGATTAGTTTCAGGTGTATGATATAGCGATTCAACAATTCCATGCATCACCCAGGGCTCATCATGGCAAATGTACTACTTAACTCATCATCTATTTCACCCATTCCCCTCACCCACCTCCCCTCTGGTAACCACCAGTTTATTCTCAACAGTTAAGAACCTGTTTCTTGGCTTCTCTCTCTCCCTCTCTTTCCCCTTACTTATTTGTTTCATTTCTTAAAGTCACATGAGTGAAATCATACTGTATTTATCTTTCTCTGATGGACTTATTTCACTTAGCATTATACTCTTGAGCTCCATCCATGTCATTGCAAATGACAAGATTTCATTCTTTTGTGGCTGAATAAGATTCCAGTGTATGTGTATGTGTATGTATGTATGTATATGTATGTATATATATACATGTATCACATTTTCTTTATCCATTCATCAGTAATTGGATACTTGAGGTATTTCCATAATTTGGCTAGTTTAAATAATGCTGCTATAAACATCGGAGTGCATGCATTCTTTTGAATTAGTGCTATTGTATCTTTTTAAAAATTTATTTTGAGAGAGACTGTGTGCATGAGTGGGGGGAGGGGCAGAGAGAGAGGGGGGATAGAATCTCAAGCCAGCTGTGTGTTGTCAGCACAGAGCCCAACATGGGTTCCATTCCACGAATCCAAGAGATCATGACCTGAGCCAAAATCAAGAGTCCTCTGGTCCGCTGACTGAGCCACACAGGTGCCCCTGTATTTTTGTATCTTGAGGGTAAATCCCCAGTAGCACCATTATTGGATCATAAGTTAGTTCTATTTTTAACTTTTTGAGGAACCTCCAACCTGTTTTCCACACTGGCTGCACCAGTTTACATTCCCACCAACAGTGCAAGAGTGTTACTTTTTCTCCACATCCTCACCAACACTTGTCGTTTCTTATGTTTTTGATTTTAGCCATTCTGACAAGTGTGAGGTGTTATTTTGCTTCCTGGCATACTTAAAGCATAATCATCTATTAAAGTCAGATCCTGGTAGAAGGTTAGACGGATGTCTAAAGAATGAAATCCGTGTGTCAAGCTTCACTAAGATCTATATCAATGACAAGGATCTCATGCCACACTAAAGGTTATTGTCTGAAACCAATAAAATAGGACATCAAATAGAATGTCATTTCAAGTGGCACTTGTGAAATAAGAAGTTATATGTATTAATAGAAAATTCCATTATATTGTGTTATTGGTACAGCCAGGTGAAGTGGTTTTATGGGCTCTCTTAGTGGGAGATCGGGGATGCTTGCTTTATGAAACAATGATCTTGTATACTCAAGACCAGAAGTTGATTCAATTTATTGGATCTGCTAAAAAAAAATCAGTTAGAAATAACCCAATCTAGGATTAACTACTTTTATATTCATTATATAACATTTTAGTAGAACTTAGTATATTTGTTGATTAGCAACTAGAAGGGGTTGATAACAAGTATTTTTGTTTACTTGCACATACTTGTTTACTAAGAACTATGCAAAATATTACTCCCTTTGTAACTTTGAAGATTAATGTTACATTTTGTAATGAGGAAAATAATTCTTCAGTAGGAAGGACGGGTATAGACTAACTCATTTCTGGCTACAATAACCTTTTGAGTGTTAAATGAAAGGACTTTTTTTCTAGCATAGTATTATGTTTGGTGGTATTTTGCATAAATTGGCCTGTGCAATGATGTGGAACTATGTGTCATATATTTTGTAGTGTTTAGATCTACAGTCACTTGAGAAGACAATATTACTGATACTTTGTGAGGCAGAAATATGATTATCAGATATTTTGAAAAATATCCCAAAACAAATTCATTACATACCTAAAAATATTTTCCAACAAAGGAAAGAAACCACCACTAAACTCAGTATGCTATTGCAATTGAATATCCTAGGGACTGTTTTATCAATTGAGGTCATCATGTGATGTTACATTTAAGCACAGAAGTGGGAAACAGTAGCTCACTCTAGTAGACCGGGGTTAATGACTTTGTTTTGCAAGGCAAAATATAATTACCTGGTAACTTAGAAGGTTGATGTTCTATTTTATAACCAGGAAAATAATTGTGCTATGGGAAGGAGAAGGAATAGACTAAGTTTTTCCAGCTGTCATTTTCTTAAGTGAGTGAAGTGTACGTCATATAATATTACTATGAAGAAATTACTGAAATTATTTTGAACAAAAGAAGGGTTTAGAGGTAAGTATAAGTTGTGCCCTTTCAAAGACAATTTCAGCGTTACTGATGCTTTCTGAAAAATTGAAATGAATCTACATGGAGGTGCCCAAAAAGTAATGAAATCACGAAAAACAAGAACAAGGTATAAGGATAGAATTTTACTCATATTAGTATTCACAATTGCTGTACTCTGAGATCCTTTAGGCCAAGTATGTGTTATAGTCATCTTTCTGTTACGGTGCGGATTTGAAGATGCATGTCAACATTTTGATTACCTGAAAATCTGGAAATTTGGGATAATAATGCAGGTAATAGTACAAATTAATCGTCATTAGACATATAAACATATAAAAATAATTTGTTCAGTTAGGCGCTGGATTGTGATTATTGCCGCTGGTTAAAATAAAGCAGCAAGGGCTGCAGTTTCCCAGTGCGGACTGTGGGCGCCGCTGTTGGCCAAAGTGCAGAGCTTGGGCACTGGCGATCTTCTCGCGCAGCCGCAGCGCACTTTCCTGTATCAGACTCGCTAGCTCGAACCTTTACACCACTTCCTCCTCTGGAAAAGAGGGAACCCTGACCCTCACGCAGGCAATATAGCCTGTTCGGAACTCTGGACACCTGCAGCACAGAGATTATTTGTAATCCGGCGTCTCCAGGCCGGTGAGCAACCTGAGGGGAGCCGAAGGGATGGGGAGCGGCGCTGGGGAAAGGGGCTGGGCTGAGAGGCGGCCAGTGCTGCTTCCCTTCCTGCTGTCTTTGTTCTGCCCGGCGCTCTCAGAGCAGATCCGCTATAGGATTCCCGAAGAAATGCCCGAGGGCTCGGTGGTGGGGAACCTCGCCAAGGATTTGGGACTCAGCGTCCATGAGTTACCGACTCGACAACTGCGCATCAGTTCGGAAAAACCTTACTTCACTGTGAGCGCCAAGAGCGGGGAGTTACTTGTGAGCGGCAGGCTAGACCGGGAGCAGATATGTGGGAAGAAGCCAGCCTGTGCTCTGGAATTTGAGGCTGTTGCTGAAAATCCATTGAACTTTTATCACGTGAGTGTGGACGTAGAAGATATTAATGACCACACACCAAAATTCACGCAAACTTCCTTTGAGCTGCAAATAAGTGAGTCTACAAACCCTGGGGCACGATTTATTTTAGGATCTGCCCATGATGCAGATATTGGTGCCAATTCATTATGGAATTACCAGCTCAATCCGAATGATCATTTCTCACTCCTGAATAAAGAGAAGTTAGATGGTAGTAAATACCCTGAGCTGGTACTAAAGATGCCTTTAGACCGGGAAGAGCAGAAATCCTACCAGTTGACCTTGACTGCATTGGATGGCGGGGATCCACCCCTAAGTAGTACTGCCCAGATACAGGTCCTAGTGACTGATGCCAATGATAACCCTCCAGTGTTCAGCCAAGAAGTATACAGGGTGGGCCTTCCGGAAAACGTGCTTCCTGGCACCACTGTGCTTCGAGTGATGGCCACCGATCAGGATGAGGGGGTCAATGCCCAAATCACCTTCTCTTTCACTGAAGCAGGCCAGATCACCCAGTTTGACCTGAATTCTAATACGGGAGAGATTACTATTCTAAATACATTAGATTTTGAGGAAGTCAAAGAATATTCCATAGTTTTGGAAGCAAGGGATGGTGGAGGAATGATTGCCCAATGTACTGTGGAGATAGAGGTCCAGGACATAAATGACAATTTCCCAGAAGTGGTAATCCAGTCTCTACCAGATCTTATTATGGAGGACACCAAGCTGGGAACACACGTTGCTTTGCTTAAAATTCGTGACAAGGATTCTGGATACAACGGAGAAGTTACTTGTAAATTAGAAGGTGATGTTCCATTTAAAATACTCTCTTCTTCGATAAACACGTATAAATTAGTGACAGATGGAGTTCTAGACCGTGAGCAAACCCCTGAGTACAATATTACTATCACGGCCACCGACAGGGGCAAGCCGCCCCTTTCATCCAGGTGCAGCTTCACCCTACGCGTTGGCGATGTCAATGACAACGCTCCGATTTTCCACCAGGCCTCCTACCTGGTCCGCGTGATGGAGAACAACCCTCCTGGAGCGTCCATCGCCCAAGTCAGCGCCTCTGACCCCGACCTGGGGCCCAACGGCCACGTCTCCTACTCCATCGTGGCCAGCGACCTGGAGCCACGGGCGCTGGCGTCCTACGTGTCCGTGAACACGCAGAGCGGCGTGGTGTTCGCGCAGCGCGCCTTCGATCACGAGCAGCTGCGCGCCTTCGAGCTGACGGTGCAGGCGCGCGACCAGGGCTCGCCAGCGCTCAGCGCCAACGTGAGCCTGCGCGTGTTGGTGGGCGACCGCAACGACAACGCGCCCAGGGTGCTGTACCCGGCGCTGGGGCCCGACGGCTCGGCGCTCTTCGACACGGTGCCGCGCGCCGCGCAGCCCGGCTACCTGGTCACCAAGGTGGTGGCGGTGGACGCCGACTCGGGACACAATGCCTGGCTGTCGTACCACGTGCTGCAGGCCAGCGAGCCCGGACTCTTCAGCCTGGGGCTGCGCACGGGCGAGGTGCGCACTGCGCGTGCTTTGGGCGACCGGGACGCGGCGCGCCAGCGCCTGCTGGTCGCCGTGCGGGACGGGGGACAGCCGCCCCTGTCTGCCACCGCCACGCTGCACCTGGTGTTCGCTGACAGCCTACAGGAAGTACTGCCCGATCTCGGCGACCGTCCGGAGGCCTCTGACCCCCAGGCCGAGCTGCAGTTTTACCTGGTGGTGGCCTTGGCCTTGATCTCCGTGCTCTTCCTCCTCGCGGTGATTCTGGCGGTTGCCCTGCGCCTGCGCCGCTCCTCCAGCCCCGCAGCCTGGGGCTGCTTTCAGCCTGGTCTGTGTGTCAAGTCTGGACCGGTGGTTCCTCCCAACTACAGTGAAGGGACTTTGCCTTATTCCTACAATTTGTGCGTTGCGCATACTGGAAAGACAGAGTTTAATTTTCTAAAGTGCAATGAGCAGTTGAGTTCAGAACAAGACATACTTTGTGGTGATTCATCCGGGGCCTTATTTCCACTTTGCAACTCCAGTGAGTCAACCTCCCATGTGGTGAGTTTCTTTTAAAACTAACGTGCTTCGGTGCTTCGTACAATCTACCCAGTTCTTTATATTCATAGGAAAAGATACAATTTGTAGTTCTAAACGTTTCTTTATAAGTAAAAAAACTGTCATACTATTCTTCAAGGGAAGTTGAAACAGGAGTAGTTATGTGTCTTTTAGGGATGTCTTACCAGGTTCAGATCTTCAGAGTAGTGCGAGTGTGGTTTTATCTACAAAGGGAAAGAAATAATGTTATAGTCTATCTTCTAAAAGCTAATGAGACTTTAAGTTTTCTGCTTATTACCTAATATGTTAATTTTTTAAAACTTGGACATAGTGTAAATGTAAAAGTGGACAGTCATTTAAATATAACTTTAAAACAAAATTTAAGGGCCGCTTGGGTGGCTCAGTCGGTTAAGCGTCCAGCTTCGGCTCAGGTCATGATCTCAACCGCTTGTGGGTTCAGGCCCCGTGTCAGGCTCTGTGCTAACAGAGCCCAGAGCCTGTTTCAAATTGTCTCCCTCTCTGCCTCTCCCCCACTCGCTCTGTCTCTCTCTCAAAAATGAATAAATGTTAGAGCTAAAAAACAAACAAAATTAAGCTAAAATTAGACATTTTTCTTAACTGATTTAACTGTTGTTTTGTTTCTTATATTTACTCCCCATTGTTTCAAACCCTTATTCCTGCTGCAATAAGGTATCTTAACATGGATTTTTATGTACATGGACACATTGCAATTGTGTGCAACGAACTGTGTGTGTAAAAGCATTTTACTTAGCAGTAAGATCATTATGCTCACCAGACGATAAATTTTTTGTTTTTTACTTGCAGCACAGTAAGTAAACACACACACCATTGTATCATTTTGAACTTTTTGTAGCCCTAAGCTAATATAGCTAGAGGTCTTCTCATTCTACTATCTCTAGGAGAAAAATAGAGTCTTCAGTTTTTCAAATTTTGGACAAAATTGCCAACCTGATGTGCAAACAAATATTAGATAATACATTTGTAGATTTCTGTTAGCAAAGTCTTCAGTTACTAACCACTTTACAAGCTGCTGAAGAAAAGAGATGTAGGTTTTTTTTAGTGACTTTTTTGGCTGCTTAGTGATAGTTACGTGTTCTTCTGTGGTTCTTTTAATCAAAATACTAATTAGGGTAAAATTTACTTTAGAATATACTTTTCATAAGAAGTTAATTGAGTCTCCCTTAAAATATATTTGTGGAAGAAAAGGATGGAGATTGGCTTTTTGTTGTGTATTCATTTGTATTTTTTAAGTATTTTCTATTCAAATAGAAAAAATACATAATTTAAATAAAGTAGCAAAACAGGTTGCATGGCTGGGTTAGTTGGTACAGCATACGATTCTTGATCTCAGGGTTGTGAGTTCAAGCTTTATGTTGGGTGTAGAGATTACTTAAAAATAAATAATGAAATAACTAACTAAATAAGTAAAATAACTAAACAGTGTAGTCTCTGATGAAATTGAAAGTAAAAGCATTTATCGTGTTAAAATTTCATAATGTTAATTTGAAAACATTATCAGTGTATAATTAAAATTGCATTTAAAAAGAGTATTTAAAAAGCAACAACACTACTGAGAGCTTACTATAATAATTAATTAGTTTATATCAAACAAAACACCTTCCCAGTCAGTCATCTCCAACACGTCTAATTTATTCTAAAAATGAATTAATTTCCAGTGACAACTGGAATACCTACCTATTTGATAATAGATTTACAATAAGTCTTAGGGCATATTATGAAATAAAATTTTAATGATTTACATTTTAAGAGGAAATGTATTCCAGAAGTTTAAGTAATGTGAGACTAACCCATAAATCGTTTGATATCACTTAATAATACTTTATATAACTTTAACCCTACTTCATCCATGCTTCTTGGCAATTACTTTTAAAATATGACATCAGAGATAAGTTAAATACTGTAAAAATAAACTATAAAAGGCAAGATAATTTTTTTTTTCTCTCAATAACCTGGCATACACCATTACTTATCTAAGCGGGTGCAGTAACTGCTTAGGACTCTAAGCGCCGCTGTTCACCTATTTGGAGAGAAATTTAACCAAATGCCATCCTGTTACTAAAGGCTCCCATCTTGCAAAGACTCGCAGATCCCACAAACCATCAGCAAAGCTGCAGCGAAACTCTGTCCCTAAATCTGAGACACTCCAGCTTTATATCAGATGATCTCCATAGCTGCAGCAAAAAGGTAAACAAGACACACATGTCCAATGAAGATTCTGAGTGGATTCAGTTGTGAAAGAACAATGGCTGCTCCAAAGAATTACCAGAGACGCAGCAAGCTGGTCCTGCTGTGCACTCTATTGGGCACGCTCTGGGAAAACGGGAGAGGACAGATCCACTATTTGGTGCCAGAAGAGAGCGACAAAGGATCCTTCGTGGGTAACATCTCCAAGGACTTGGGTCTGGAGTCACAAGAGCTGGGGAAGCACGGAGTCCGCATCGTCTCCAGAGGTAGGACACAGCTCTTTGCCCTAGATTGGAGAACTGGCAGCTTGATCACCGCGGGCAGGATAGACCGGGAGGAGCTCTGTGCTCAGAGCACACGGTGTCTAGTAAATATCAATATCCTGGTTGAGGGCGGAGGAAAACTTTTTGGGATAGAAATAGAAATCACTGATATCAATGATAATAATCCAAAATTCCAGGTCGAAAATCTGGAAGTAAAAATTAATGAAATCGCTGCACCTGGAACACATTACCCGCTCCCAGAGGCTGTTGACCCAGATGTGGGCATGAATTCCTTACAGAACTACCAGCTCAGCCCCAGTCACTACTTCTCTCTGGAAGTGCAAAGTGGAGACGATGGAACTCTACACCCAGAGCTGGTGCTGGAACAGGCCCTGGACCGCGAGGAAGAGGCTGCTCACCATCTGATCCTCATCGCCTCTGATGGCGGTGACCCGCGTCGCTCCAGCACCGTGCACATCCACGTGACAGTGTTGGATACAAATGACAATGCTCCAGTTTTTGCTCAACCGATTTACCGAGTGAAAGTCCCAGAGAACGTGGTCCCGGGCACCCTGCTGCTTACTGTGAGCGCTAGCGACCCAGATGAGGGAGCCAACGGTGAAGTGGCCTATAGATTCTGGAAAATTAGCGAAAAGCAATCTCTGTTATTCCATCTTAATGAAAATACTGGGGAAATATCAACAGCAGAGAGTCTAGATTATGAAGAATGTGCATTTTATGAAATGGAAATACAAGCTGAAGATGTGGGGGCACTTTTGGGGAGGACCAAAGTGCTCATTTCAGTGGAAGATGTAAATGACAATAGGCCAGAAGTGACTGTTACATCTCTGTTTAGCCCAGTCTTGGAAAATACTCTCCCTGGAACAGTAATTGCCTTTTTGAATGTGCATGACCAAGACTCCGGGAAGAATGGTCAGGTTGTCTGTTACACACCTCATAATTTACCTTTTCAATTAGAAAAATCAATAGATAACTATTATAGATTGGTGACATGGAAGTATCTGGACCGAGAAAAGATCTCTATGTACAACATCACAGTGACGGCCTCAGATCTAGGAACCCCTTCTCTATCTAATGAAATTCATATCTCCTTGTATGTGGCAGATACCAACGATAATCCACCTACGTTCCCTCATGCCTCCTACTCAGCCTATATCCCAGAGAACAACCCTAGAGGTGCCTCCATCTTCACTGTGATGGCCCACGACCCTGACAGTGGCAACAATGCCCAGGTCACTTACTCTGTGACTGAGGACACCATCATGGGGTCACCTCTCTCCTCCTATGTCTCCATCAACTCAGACACAGGTGTCCTATATGCACTGCATTCCTTCGACTATGAGCACATCCGAGACTTACAGCTACTGGTGACTGCCAGAGACAGTGGGGACCCTCCACTCAGCAGCAACGTGTCTGTGAGCATATTTGTGTTGGACCAGAACGACAATGTGCCAGAGATCCTGTACCCAGCGCTCCCCACAGATGGTTCCACAGGCATGGAGCTGGCACCCCGGTCCGCAGAGCCCGGCTACCTGGTGACCAAGGTGGTGGCAGTGGACAGAGACTCTGGCCAGAACGCCTGGCTGTCCTACCGCCTGCTCAAGGCCAGCGAGCCAGGGCTCTTCGCGGTGGGGCTGCACACGGGCGAGGTGCGCACCGCGCGGGCCCTGCAGGACAGAGATGCGCTCAAGCAGAGCCTAGTGGTGGCTGTGCAAGACCACGGCCAGCCCCCTCTCTCGGCCACCGTCACGCTCACCGTGGCGGTGGCTGACAGCATTCCAGACGTCCTGGCTGACTTGGGTAGCATCAGGACCTCAGCCAGCCCAGAGGATTCTGACCTCACACTGTACCTGGTAGTGGCGGTGGCCACAGTCTCCTGTGTCTTCCTCGCTTTTGTGATCGTGCTGCTGGCGCTCAGGCTGAGGCACTGGCACTCTAGGCGCCTGCTTCAGGCCTCAGGAGGTGGGCCGGTGGGCGTGCCGGCCTCCCACTTTGTGGGCGTGGACGGGGTGTGCGCTTTTCTGCAGACGTATTCCCACGAAGTCTCAGTCACCGAGGACACGCAGGTGAATCATGAGATTTTCCCCCAGCCCAACTATGTGGACACACTTATCAGTCTGGAGAGCTGTGAGAAAAATGATTCCTTATTAACAGCCGTAGATTTTCATGACTGTAAGGATAAAGCTGCTTCTATTCAGGTGAGTTCAGTTCTTTGTTACGTTTAATTCTCAGAGAAATTACATTTTTTATAAATGTATGTTTTAGGACATAATTGTGGAGACAGTTCAAAATTTTTTTTAAAAGTGTACCACAAAATTTTTGGTTTGTTTTAATGGTGATACTATAAAATTGAGCTCTAATGATGATGGTTTGTTTCATTTGCTCTCCAAAGGCTCAGATAAGATTGTTTAAATGTCAGTTCACAACTTTTTGGCATCTTCCATATATGGGGCAGCTGGCTGGCTCAATTCGTAGAGCATGTGTCTCTTGATATCAGGGTAGTGAGTTGGATCCCCACTTTACATGCAGATATTACCTAAAACATTTTTAAAAATAAACTCTTTGGTATGTTACTATAATTATCACTTATCACTCATTCACTTAAGAAGTAGTTACCCAACCACATATAGTAAGTTTGTTATATAAATTTGGGATATATAACTGTTTTTAAATTCTTGTATTAGGTTAGTAAAAGTAAAATACATTTCAGAATTTTAGAAATCTGTTTAGGATTTGGATCTTGAAGATCTTGACGTTTTCTAGACTTTCGAAGGTTTCATTTTAAGCCTCTTTTATAAGCCTGTGCTTGCATCAGTATCCTTCAAAACTTTAATACTTATTATATTTTAAAATGTAAATACATTTGAAGGGGTGGATTTTGGTGGAAGGTGACACTGGTTCCCTTACGTGTCAGTGGTCTCCAAGAGCTCATACTAAAGAAGACATAGACTC
Source organism: Crocuta crocuta (assembly GCF_008692635.1). Classification (NCBI taxonomy): domain Eukaryota; kingdom Metazoa; phylum Chordata; class Mammalia; order Carnivora; family Hyaenidae; genus Crocuta; species Crocuta crocuta. Next base: position 13,371,591 of record NW_027530640.1, read on the forward strand.
TAAAGCCTAAAATGTCCATCACTCCTCCTCCAAAATAAAACCAACAAAATCAAACGTGAAATAAAATGTCATTTCGTAACATATAGAAGAACATATTTTCAGTAAGTTCCAATGAGCTGTTTTGATTGGGTGGCCATGTGAAATATGCTGTGTTCTCATGGTGAGTTTGAGAATGTTGGTTTTAAGAAAAGTGGTTTCATGTAAAGGGATTCTAAACAAGCTCATCAACTCAATTAGAAATGATTCCACTTGGATTATATGTCTTCTGTATTCATTGTTATAGCAGTTAAACAGTGCTAGCCCTTGATTTGTCATTACACAAGAGTGGAAAACACAAGAAATCACTTGTTAGTTATAAAAAGGTCATTTCCGAAGCATTGTGTAGTTTTCCCTCCTATTTTGCACATCCTGTGGGTGGGAATTAACTTCATATTTTCTTTAATGTTTGCGTGCAGTCATTTGAGGGAACAACTATATTATTGACACTTTGCAGTTTTTAAGTGTTTGGAAACTTGCCCTGAAAGACAAGAAAATTCTTACTCTTGTCCAAAAGATTCACTGATTGTTAAAACATTTCAACAAATGGAGTAAAATAATTAGAACAAATGATATTTATCCAGGAAATTTATGCAAATAAACTTACCATAAGCTCAATTCCAAACACATTACTTCAGTATTACATAGTTACCTAGATCAGGAAGTCATGTGGTCTACTGAAATATCCCTTTGTGACTTTGTATTGAAGAATAGATAAAAATTTCCCCAGTAATTTTTAAGAATGAATTTATTTACTATGTTGGGTATGACATAAGCCAAGTAATTCTGAGATATGAAGGTGGTAGAGTAAATCTTCTGTTGGTTACCTCATAGGGACAGGGTTTTTTTTTTTTAAATGAATGCTTCCTTAGGTAGTCAAAAGGGTAAAAAATTTTTAAAGAGAGTGTTGATATTATCAGAAGGAGATGTTGGAGGACTGGTATGAAACTGTACAACTTTACAGAATAATTTTCAACAGTATTGGTATTCTCTAATACATATGATATTAAATAACATTTATAATGTAGAAATGTTGGGGGAAACATTTAGGAATCAATGAAGGAAGATTAAGATTGTTTCACATATAATGCCTAATAAAGAGAAATGAATTTGTGAGGTTAGTAGATGATAAAATTTCTAAGGTCAAGAGCTGTGTCTTACTCATTGTTACATTGTTATATCAGCACTGACAAGGGCACTACTTAGTACAGGCAAGAGTTCAATATATGTTTGTAGTAGGGTGAAATGTATGGACCAGTATATGTAGGTTTATATAAAAACTCATCACGTTTCTAATAATTTGGAAACAAGAGAAAATATATCTTAAAGAAGGATTTATAACAAGATATTAAATATATTAACATTAAAACATGGCTTGTTCAGTTAGGCGCTGGATTGTGATTATTGCCGCTGGTTAAAATAAAGCAGCAAGGGCTGCAGTTCCCCAGTGCGGACTGTGGGCGCCGCTGTTGGCCAAAGTGCAGAGCTTGGGCACTGGCGATCTTCTCGCGCAGCCGCAGCGCACTTTCCTGTATCAGACTCGCTAGCTCGAACCTTTACACCACTTCCTCCTCTGGAAAAGAGGGAACCCTGACCCTCACGCAGGCAATATAGCCTGTTCGGAACTCTGGACACCTGCAGCACAGAGATTATTTGTAATCCGGCGTCTCCAGGCCGGTGAGCAACCTGAGGGGAGCCGAAGGGATGGGGAGCGGCGCTGGGGAAAGGGGCTGGGCTGAGAGGCGGCCAGTGCTGCTTCCCTTCCTGCTGTCTTTGTTCTGCCCGGCGCTCTCAGAGCAGATCCGCTATAGGATTCCCGAAGAAATGCCCGAGGGCTCGGTGGTGGGGAACCTCGCCAAGGATTTGGGACTCAGCGTCCATGAGTTACCGACTCGACAACTGCGCATCAGTTCGGAAAAACCTTACTTCACTGTGAGCGCCAAGAGCGGGGAGTTACTTGTGAGCGGCAGGCTAGACCGGGAGCAGATATGTGGGAAGAAGCCAGCCTGTGCTCTGGAATTTGAGGCTGTTGCTGAAAATCCATTGAACTTTTATCACGTGAGTGTGGACGTAGAAGATATTAATGACCACACACCAAAATTCACGCAAACTTCCTTTGAGCTGCAAATAAGTGAGTCTACTATGCCAGGCACACGGTTTATATTAGAAGCAGCGGAAGATGCAGACATTGGCTTAAACTCTCTGCAGATTTATAAACTCTCTTTTAGCCCTAGTTACTCATTGATAACTAAAGAGAAACAAGATGGTAGTAAATACCCAGAATTGGCGTTGGAGAAACGTTTAGACCGGGAACAACAGAGTTACTATCGTTTAGTTCTGACTGCCTTGGATGGAGGAGATCCCCCACTGAGCGGCACCACTGAGCTCCGGATCCAGGTCACTGATGCCAATGATAACCCCCCTGTATTCAACCAGGATGTATACAGAATAAGCCTTTCAGAAAACGTGCCCCCAGGCACCACAGTGCTGCAAGTGTCAGCTACTGACCAAGATGAAGGAATCAACTCGGAAATCACTTATTCTTTCTACAGGACCGGGCACGTCTTCAGTATGAATTCAAAGAGTGGGGAAATTACAACTCTAAGAACGCTAGATTTCGAAGAAATCAAGGAATATTCTATAGTGGTAGAGGCAAGGGATGGTGGAGGACTGGCTGCACAATGTACGGTTGAAATTAATATTCAAGATGAAAATGACAACAGCCCAGAAGTTACATTCCATTCTTTAGCCGAAATGATTCTGGAAGACGCAGCGCCCGGAACGTTAATTGCTTTGATTAAAATATATGATCAAGATTCCGGGGAGAATGGGGAGGTTAACTGTCGATTAGAGGGTGAAGTTCCTTTTCAAATAATTTCCTCTTCTAAAAATTCATATAAATTGGTAATAGATGGGACTCTGGACCGAGAACAGACCCCAGAGTACAATGTCACCATCACAGCCACTGACAGGGGAAAACCGCCCCTCTCAGCTAGCACAAGTGTCACGTTGATCATCAGTGACGTCAATGACAACGCTCCGATTTTCCACCAGGCCTCCTACGTGGTTCACGTGATGGAGAACAACCCTCCTGGAGCGTCCATCGCCCAAGTCAGCGCCTCCGACCCCGACCTGGGGCCCAACGGCCACGTCTCCTACTCCATCGTGGCCAGCGACCTGGAGCCACGGGCGCTGGCGTCCTACGTGTCCGTGAACACGCAGAGCGGCGTGGTGTTCGCGCAGCGCGCCTTCGATCACGAGCAGCTGCGCGCCTTCGAGCTGACGGTGCAGGCGCGCGACCAGGGCTCGCCAGCGCTCAGCGCCAACGTGAGCCTGCGCGTGTTGGTGGGCGACCGCAACGACAACGCGCCCAGGGTGCTGTACCCGGCGCTGGGGCCCGACGGCTCGGCGCTCTTCGACACGGTGCCGCGCGCCGCGCAGCCCGGCTACCTGGTCACCAAGGTGGTGGCGGTGGACGCCGACTCGGGACACAATGCCTGGCTGTCGTACCACGTGCTGCAGGCCAGCGAGCCCGGACTCTTCAGCCTGGGGCTGCGCACGGGCGAGGTGCGCACTGCGCGTGCTTTGGGCGACCGGGACGCGGCGCGCCAGCGCCTGCTGGTCGCCGTGCGGGACGGGGGACAGCCGCCCCTGTCTGCCACCGCCACGCTGCACCTGGTGTTCGCTGACAGCCTACAGGAAGTACTGCCCGATATCGGCGACCGTCCGGAGGCCTCTGACCCCCAGGCCGAGCTGCAGTTTTACCTGGTGGTGGCCTTGGCCTTGATCTCCGTGCTCTTCCTCCTCGCGGTGATTCTGGCGGTTGCCCTGCGCCTGCGCCGCTCCTCCAGCCCCGCAGCCTGGGGCTGCTTTCAGCCTGGTCTGTGTGTCAAGTCTGGACCTGTGGTTCCTCCCAACTACAGTGAAGGGACTTTGCCTTATTCCTACAATTTGTGCGTTGCCCAAACTGGAAAGACCGAGTTCAACTTCCTAAAATGTAATGAGCAGTTGAGTTCAGGACAAGATATACTACTTTGCAGTGATTCATCTGGGGCCTTATTTCCACTTTGTAATTCCAGTGAGTCGTCCTCTCATCCTGAAACTTTAATGGTGGTGAGTTCTATTTAAGTGTCTACTCCTTTTCATCATCCATCTAGTTTTTCATATTTATATGAAAATATATTACGTTTCTAAGATCAGTGAGTTGTCGGGGCGCCTGGGTGGCTTAGTCGGTTGAGCATCTGACTTTCGCTTAGGTCATGATCTCGCGGTTCGTGGGTTCGAGCCCCGCGTCGGGCTCTGTGCTGACTGCCAGCTCAGAGCCTGGAGCCTGTTTCAGAGTCTGTGACTCCCTCTCTCTCTGACCTTCCCCTGCTCACGCTGTCTCTCTCTCTCTGTTCTAGAAATAAATAAAACATTTAAAAAATTAAGATCAGTGAGTTGCCTTGAGGATCTTATAGCTCATCAGAAAGGTGTACTTTAAAGAGAGTGGTGATTTGGGAGTAGTTATGTGACATATAATGGTTATCACACCAAGTTCAGATTTACACGGTAGGGAGAGTGTGCTCTGCGCTTTGCAACAGAAGTATGGTATCAATTTCTTATCGCTTTTTTCAAGGTAATGAAAGTTACCCACTGCCTCATGTATTCAAAATATTTCAGTTTTTGTTACATGTAAGTAAACACTCAATTTAAATACATAATTATGCAATTGCATAATTACGTAATTTTTTATGCAATTATGTAATTTACCCTTTAAAGCAAAGAAACTACTACTAGCTATCTTCCTTCACTGATTTCAGTAGTACCGTTTCCATCTTTTTTAATGTTTATTCCTCACGTCTGGTTCTTTATATCTACCTAGTCATGACTCTGTGAATGCCCTAAAATTGTAAGAAAAATAGTGTGGGTGAGGGGGTAGAGAGAGACTCAGTAAACTCATTAGAAGTTCCAAATCATTATCTATGCTCCTTCAAGTTTTCTGGGAATGCAAAATTCTCCTCTTACTCTTATAGTTAATTAAAAAAAAAAAAAGACACTTGACCAAAGAAAAGGAAATGCTGTTGCTTCTGTCACTTGATGTTATTCCTGACCAATAGTTTTTGAGTAATAAAGGAGGGGAGCATGTCAATGGATTTGTCTTATCATTTGGAGCTCTATACATTAGTGATTAGAGGAAAGAGAATCCTGAATTTTCCACTTATGGCAAAAATTACTAATTTTATGCTCAAAGTTGCCGTTTCTTAAATATCAGTCTTTTGCCTGATCTCCATTAGTAACTGCTTCAGTAAATGATTTCTTTACAAACTACTGAAAGTTTTTTTTTTTTTTNCACACTGAGATCAAGAGTTTTATGCTCCGGGCGCCTAGGTGGCTTAGCCAGTTAAGCGTCTGACTCTTTATTTCAGCTTAGGTCATGATCTCAAGGTTCATGGCTCCGTATCAGGCTCTGTGAAACAGTGTAGAGCCTGCTTATGATTCCCTCTCCTTCTCTCTCTGCCCCTCCGTGCTCGTGTTCTCTCTCTCTCTATTAAATAAATCAACTTAAAAAAAAGTCACATGCTCAACTGATGGAACCAGCCATGTGCCTCTGAAAGAATTTTTTTTTAACTTATTTATTTATTGAGGCAGGGATGGGCAGAGAGAATGGGAAAAAGAGAGAATCCCAAGCAGGCTCCCTGATGTCAGTGCAGAGCCCAACTTGGGGCTTAATCCCATAAGCCATAAGATCATGACTTGAGTGAAATCAAGAGTTGAATGCTCAACTGACTGAACCATCCTGGCACCCCTGAAATAATTTCTTATGAAGGAACTTTTTGCTTTTTAGTGGTAATAAGTGGTTCTACATCTTGTGTTCTTTTTCTCTAATTATTACAGATTTAAGTGACCTTTATAATAGGAAACTTAAGACTACTTTATTTTTTAAATTTTTTAAATGTTTTCTTTATTTCTGAGAGAGAGAGAGAGAGCGAGCGCGCACAGGGGAGGGTCAGAGAGAGACGGAGATACAGAATTTGAAGCAGTCTCCAGTCTCTGAGGTAGCTGTCAGCACAGAGCCTGATGCAGGGCTTGAATCCACAAACTGTGAGATCATGATCTGAGCCGAAGTTGGCCTTTTAACCGACTGAGCTGCCCAGGTGCCCCAGAGCCTACTTTAAAACTGCGTAATTTCTTTATGGAAGGATTGAAATGGAAACTTGCTTTTCAATATATGTTTATTTCAATATTCCAATTGTCATAGCCTGTATATGCATTATGTATTAACATTGAAAAGTACAAAAAAAGTAAACCAGAATGAAGTTTAACATTCATAAATATGTAACTTTAAAAAAACCAATCCTTTCAAAATTTAGCAATATTAGGTGAGAGAATCTATTACTGTTGCCTGATTAAAATTATTTTTGTGAACGACATTTTAAGGAAACCTTACTCCACCAAACTTACTATCTGAATAAATTAACCTTATAAAATAACTTCAGAATGAATAATCCATATATATTAATTCAAAATAACTATTTAATATATGTACATAAGTATAATGTATAAAACTAAGAAAAATTCTATTTCCAAAGAGGATTGATTGCACATTGCAGTTACTGTTGAAAATAATGACATCTAGAAAATTTTTGAAACATTATAAAACTGAAGTTGGAATAATTTACATCTAGAAAGAGAGTAAAATTCTACCAGAATAAGTTAATTTGATGTTAAGAAAAAATGGCAACTTAACTATACATTTACTAGAAGTTCCATTGCACTTCATTTTCAACTCACATATTCAGAAATGGTAATAGCTTTTGAAATGAGAATGCAAAACACAGTGAGACAAGTCTACAGTCATAGTTAGAAGAGTATTTTCTTTCTCAGTCACCTATAATGAAGTATTTCTTATCTCAGTGTATGTAGTGACAGGTTAGGACTCCGAGCACGGCTGTTCACCAACTTTAAGAAAAGTTTAGTTGGGGCACCTGGGTAGCTCAGGTCATGATCTCACAGTTTGTGGGTTTGAGCCCCGCGTCGGCCCGTGCTGACAGCTAGTTCAGAGCCTGGAGCCTGCTTCAAATTCTGTATCTCCCTCTCTCTCTGACCCTCCCCTGCGCTCTCTCTCTCTCTCTCTCTCTCTCTCAGAAATAAATACAACATGCAAAAAATTTAAAAAAAAGAAAAGTTTAGTCAGCTTTCCATCCGGATGTTCGGATATGCAACTACACAGAGCCCCACAGAGCCCACAAACTTCAGCAAAAGCTGCAACAAAACTCACCTTCTTAACTTGGAGCACTCCGGTTTCTCCTTAGGAAAAAGATCATAATTTGCAGGAGGCAGAAAGAACCTAAGGAGTCAATCTGCACAAAAAGCATTCTGAAAAACAATATTCATAGTTAAGCAATAATGCCCACTCCTCTGAATTGCCCCCACCACGAAGGACTGGTTCTGCTGTGCCCGTGGAGGCTATGGAAGACCAGTGCCAGCCAGATCCACTACTCGGCACCTGAAGAGACAGAAGAAGGCTATACCGTTGGGAGAATATCTCCAAGGATCTGGGGCTGGCGGAGTGTGGAGTCTGCATCGTATCCAGAAGTAGGACTCAGTTTTTTGCTCTGAACCTACGAAGTGGCTTGTCTTGGTCACTGCCATCAGGATAGACCCGGAGGAGCTCTGTGCTCAGAGTGTGCGGTGTCTAGTTAACTTTAAAGCTCTGGTGGAAGACAAAGTAAAACTGTACGGAATAGAATAGAAGTAACTGATATAAACGAGTGCACACCAAAATTCCAGGCCGAGAATCAGGAAGTAAAAATTAATGAAATCGCTGCACCTGGAACACATTACCCGCTCCCAGAGGCTGTTGACCCAGATGTGGGCATAAATTCCTTACAGAACTACCAGCTCAGCCCCAGTCACTACTTCTCTTTGGAAGTGCAAAGTGGAGACGATGGAACTCTACACCCAGAGCTGGTGCTGGAACAGGCCCTGGACCGCGAGGAAGAGGCTGCTCACCATCTGATCCTCATCGCCTCTGATGGCGGTGACCCGCGTCGCTCCAGCACCGTGCACATCCACGTGACAGTGTTGGATACAAATGACAATGCTCCAGTTTTTGCTCAACCGATTTACCGAGTGAAAGTCCCAGAGAACGTGGTCCCGGGCACCCTGCTGCTTACTGTGAGCGCTAGCGACCCAGATGAGGGAGCCAACGGTGAAGTGGCCTGTAGATTCTGGAAAATTAGCGAAAAGCAATCTCTGTTACTCCTTCTTAATGAAAATACTGGGGAAATATCAACAGCAGAGAGTCTAGATTATGAAGAATGTGCATTTTATGAAATGGAAATACAAGCTGAAGATGTGGGGGCACTTTTGGGGAGGACCAAAGTGCTCATTTCAGTGGAAGATGTAAATGACAATAGGCCAGAAGTGACCATTACATCTCTGTTTAGCCCAGTCCTGGAAAATACTCTCCCTGGAACAGTAATTGCCTTTTTGAATGTGCATGACCAAGACTCTGGGAAGAATGGTTAGGTTGTCTTATTACACACTTCATAATTTACCTTTTCGTTTTTCTTTCTTTTTCTTTTCTCCTTCTCCTTCTCTTTCTCCTTTTTCTGAGAGAGCACAAAAGTGTGAGTGGGGGAGGGCCAAGAGGGAGAGAGAGAGAATCCCAAGCAGGCCCCATGCTCAGCACAGACACCAGCTCAGGGCTTGATCCCACGACCCTGGAATCATAACCCAAGCTGAAATAACGAGTCAGACACTCAACTGGCTGAGCCACCCATGTGCTTCATTATTTACCTTTTCAATTAGAAAAGTCAGTACATAATTATAGGTTGTTGATAGTCTGAATTCTTCACAGAGAAAAAACTTCTGATTATAACATCACAATGACCACAACAGACAGAGGTTTACATCATCCTGCATATGATTGGTGTCAATGACAGTACTTCCTTCCCTGAAACTTCTACTCAGTCTGTCTCCTTGAGAACAATCGTAGAAGAACCTTTATCTTCTTAGTGACAGTCCATAACCCCAATAGTGACGAAAATGCCCAGGTTATTCACTCCTTGGCTGGCGACACTATCCAAGGGTCCTCCTATGTCACCATCAATTCTGACACACTGGCATGACATACATACTGCATCCCTTCAACATGAGCAGTTTTGTGATCTCAAACGCAAGTGAAGGCAAGTGACAGTGGGAACCCACTATTCACCAGCAACATGTCATTGAACTTGTTTGTGCTGGACCAGAAGGACAATGTGCCAGAAATCCTGTACCCTATTCTTCTTACTTGTGTTCTACCATCATGGAACTGGTACCCTGCTCCACAGAACCTGGCTACCTGGTGACCAAGGTGGCTGTAAACAGAGACTTGGGTCAGAACACCAGGCCTACCACCCGCTCAATGCCGGTAAGCCAGGGCTCTTTGTGATGGGACTGCACACAGGCAAGGTGTACACTGCATGGGGCCTGCTGGACAGAGACTGGCTCAAGCAGAGCCTGATGGTAGTGGTGCAGGACCAAGTCCAGCCCCCTGTCTCGGTCACTTTCATCCTCACTGTGGCTGTGGCCCACAGCATCCCAGATGGGCTGGTTGACCTCAACAGTCTGGATATCCCCACCTAGCCAGAGATCTCAGACCTCACATTATACTTGCTGGTGATAGTGGCTGCAGTGTCCCTCATCTTCCTTACCTTTGTCATTGTGTTCCTGGTGCTCAGGTTGTGACAATGGCACATCTCACATCTGCTCCAGGCTGCAGGGCTTGGATTGGCTGTGCCTACTTCTCACTTTGTGGGCATGGATAGGTGTGGGCTTTCTTGCAGACCTATTCCCAGGAAGCCTCACTCAGGGCAGGCTCCTGAGAGTCACATGACCTTTCCCCAGCCCAAGTATGACAACATGCTGATCAGTCAGGAGAGCTGTAGGAAAAATGACCTTTTGTGCATTTCAGATGATTTCAGATTTCCTCCTCTTTGGAGATGTCTGGGTGGCTCAGTTAGTTAAACATTCAACTTCACTCAGGTCATGATCCCATGGTTCACTGGTTCGAGCCCTGTGTTGGGCTCTCTGCTGACAGCTGAGAGCTTGGAGCCTGCTTCAGATTCTGTGTCTCCCTCTCCCCTCTGCCCCTCCTCCACTTGTGCTCTGTCTTTGTCTCTCTCTCAGAAATAGACATTAAAAAAAGTTTTTTTAAAAAAGAAGATACTTCTTTGGTTCCAGTGAGTTCAGTTGTTTCCTTTCTTTTCTATTATGATTTGGTTTTCTCTTTAAGGTTTGCACTTAAGGTATGATACATTCATGTTGAAATATTTCTCACCATTCAAGGTTTTACTGGGCCTTATTTTTGTTGTAACATCTATAGGAAGCATTTATTGGTTGTATCACTGATACAAGTTTCTCATAATTAACCTAAATTAACCTAGGGTCAATGGATATCTTCTTCATGGTGCTGCTCTCATTATTGAGCATTGATATGGTCTATTTGGGTGAGGTTGCTTGGTTGGTTATCAGTTCACTACTAAGTCTTAGGGATGGTTTTCCATTCCTGAAATTTATTGTTGTTATCTTCAATGGCCCCATTTTGAGCTTCCTACATATCTTGGAACTTCTTACATACCTTGAAACATAAATACAGCTGATAGTCATTTTGAAAAGATAAATTAATGAGAAGACACGTGCATTCTTTTTGAAGAAACTGAGAGCCCAGATTTTTCTGTTTCTGCTTTTCTGTTTCTGTGACAGGACAACCCCCTTTTGAGGTTATGTTTTCCAGATCACATGTTTGTAGAGGTTGTTTGGATTTAAAGATCACTTCTGAGGAAGAGTCACAATTCATTTAGAGGGGTTTCTGAGAATGAACACTGTGAGGACAAAACAAGGGAAATAAAAATTATTCCTCAACTGTCTGTTATTTACGCTCAGTTCTCCAACCTAGAGGCTAGAAATAAATCTGGATGAGGGAGACAATTTAGGAAAATAAGTCTCAAGATCTGCTGGCAGAGGTTCTAAGAATATTTTACAAGGTTTTAGCTATAAGGAAAGCAATAATATTTTACTTTTTAAGTTTATTTTTTGAGAGAGAGTGTGTGTGTACGTGCGTGCACATGAGTGGGGGAGGGGCAGAGAGGGGACAGAAGAACCCAAGCAGGCTCTGCATAGACAGCAGAGAACCTGTTGTGGGGCTTGAACTCATGAACCGCTAGATCATGACCTGAGGTGAAGTCAAACATGACCAACTGAGCCACCCACGTGCCCCTATTTTATTTTATTTTAAACATAGTGTCATTCCAAGTAATAAATGACTTTCCAAGAGACTTTAAAAATAAACTTTGAAGTTGATTCAGAAATTCTATTCGAAACATGCTGGCTATAGGGGTAACATATCTGGACAGCCATTATGACATACAGATGCTATACTTATTTCAAATACTCCTTACTCATAATCTAGTAGGAAAAATTTAAAGCGTACTTCTGGTTCATATTTTTAACTATGAAATAGGACAACTGTCACTTGAAGTTTCTGTCCTGGGGAAGTAATGATTGGTACTTAGTATTTACAGATATTAAATGTGTGTTAACTTGGGGGAAAAACCATAACATAGTGATGAAGGCTTGTATTGTCAGTAACTACTATTCTCTACCATTAATACTGCTTGTCTTTAAAAACAGAACACAAAGCTCATTGGATGAATGGGCATTATGGAAAGTGTTGAATCCTAGTTTTCTTAAACTAGATAAAATTTTTGTATTGGTAACATTTCATATAACAAAATAGGCTTAAATATAAAATCCTTATCAATCTTCATGTTTCATCATAAAAAAAGAGTTGAAGTATCTTGGATTTGCTTCAAAATAATGACAGTGTACAATATATATTAAATGAAAGTGGCCTTGTGTTGATCGTTATTGTCATTGGGTGGTGATTCAATAATACTCCCTACTTCTTTATAAATTTGAAATTTTTCCATAATAAATTTCTTTAAAACACTAAGGATATAGGCTATAATACTAAAATTATTTAGTATTATGGGGCCATTATATAAGTGCATCTTCAAGAAGCAATATATACATATTCTATATATAGAGAAATAAATGTCCTATATTTCTCTGTATATACAATCGGACCCCCCAGTCCTCCGTGTTGCAGTTGACAGCCACTCACGAGGACGAGGGGGTCAATGCAGAAGTAAACTACTACTTCAGGAGCACTTCCCAGAGTGCAGGGCACATATATAAATATGTATAGGAATTTAGAAGAGCAATATACATATTCTAGAGATTGTAGAGAAAAATTGGATTCAAGAGGAAAATGTCAGACTGCAGTTCCACACGGGTCCCCTGGGCGCCGCTGTCGGCCAGTACAGGGCAAGCGCAGTCGCCTGGGATTTCTGTCTCAAGCCTTGGATTTCCTGGGCAGTCACCAACACAGAAAAAAACCCGCTCACACACTGAGAGTCGTGAAGGCACAGACTTTGCCCAACATACGAGGATTCCTGGCTCCGCCTGTCATGAGTGGAATGCTCCTGCAATGACGCCGTGGATTGCAGTTTCTTAAGCTTTCCGGAATACTGGGACCCAGCGAGAACTAGAGCGCGCAATGGGAGGGAGCTGCGCTCAGAGGCGCCCGGCCGGCAGGCGCCAGGTACTGTTTCTCTTCCTACTACCTTTGTTCTACCCCGCGCTCTGCGAGCCGATCCGCTACTCGATTCCCGAGGAACTAGCCAAGGGTTCGGTGGTGGGGAACCTCGCTAAGGATCTCGGGCTCAGTGTCGTGGACGTGTCGGCTCGGAAGCTGCGAGTCAGCACGGAGAAGCTGCTTTTCAACATAGACGCAGAGAGCGGGGACTTACTAGTGAAGGACCGAATAGACCGCGAGCAGATCTGCAAAGAGAGAAGAAGATGTGAGTTGCAGTTGGAAGCCGTGGTGGAAAACCCTTTAAATATTTTTCATATCATTGTGATTGTTGAGGATATTAATGACCATGCCCCTCAATTCGATAAAGAGGAAATACTTTTAGAAATTTTTGAATCTGTGTCCGAAGGTGCACGAATATCCCTTGACCCTGCCACTGACCTCGATATAAACATGAATTCAGTTAAAGATTATCAGATAAATCCTAATCCTTATTTCTCGTTAATGGTTAGAGTTAATTCCGATGGTAGTAAATATCCAGAGTTATCTTTGGAGAAACTCCTAGACCGGGAGCAGCAGCATTCTCATCACCTGATACTGACTGCCTTGGATGGGGGGAACCCACCACGAAGTGCCACCACTCGAATAGAAATCTCTGTCAGGGATGCCAATGATAACTTCCCCGTGTTCAGCAAAGATGAATACAGAATCAGTGTTAGTGAAAATCTGCCCCCTGGATCCTCCGTGTTGCAGGTGACAGCCACTGACAAGGATGAGGGGGTCAATGCAGAAGTGAACTACTACTTCAGGAGCACTGCTCAGAGGACAAGGTACATGTTCTCACTGGATGAGAAAACAGGTATGATTAAGAATAACCAATCATTGGATTTTGAGGATATAGAAAGATATACCATGGAAGTGGAAGCAAGAGATGGAGGTGGACTCTCTACCCAGTGTAAAGTAGTCATAGAAATCCTAGATGAAAACGACAACAGGCCAGAAATAATCATCACCTCTCTCTCTGATGAAATTTTGGAGGATTCTCTTCCAGGAATGGTGGTGGTTCTCTTCAAAACACGGGACAAGGATTTCGGAGCAAATGGAGAAGTCATGTGTAACATAGGAAAGGATATTCCTTTCAAAATTTACTCCTCTTCTAATAATTACTACAAGCTGGTGACAGATGGACCGCTAGACCGAGAGCAGACTCCAGAATACAACGTCACCATAACAGCCACTGACAGGGGCAATCCGCCCCTCTCCTCCAGGACTACCATCACCTTGCACATCACTGATGTCAATGACAACACACCGATTTTCCACCAGGCCTCCTACGTGGTTCACGTGATGGAGAACAACCCTCCTGGAGCGTCCATCGCCCAAGTCAGCGCCTCCGACCCCGACCTGGGGCCCAACGGCCACGTCTCCTACTCCATCGTGGCCAGCGACCTGGAGCCACGGGCGCTGGCGTCCTACGTGTCCGTGAACACGCAGAGCGGCGTGGTGTTCGCGCAGCGCGCCTTCGATCACGAGCAGCTGCGCGCCTTCGAGCTGACGGTGCAGGCGCGCGACCAGGGCTCGCCAGCGCTCAGCGCCAACGTGAGCCTGCGCGTGTTGGTGGGCGACCGCAACGACAACGCGCCCAGGGTGCTGTACCCGGCGCTGGGGCCCGACGGCTCGGCGCTCTTCGACACGGTGCCGCGCGCCGCGCAGCCCGGCTACCTGGTCACCAAGGTGGTGGCGGTGGACGCCGACTCGGGACACAATGCCTGGCTGTCGTACCACGTGCTGCAGGCCAGCGAGCCCGGACTCTTCAGCCTGGGGCTGCGCACGGGCGAGGTGCGCACTGCGCGTGCTTTGGGCGACCGGGACGCGGCGCGCCAGCGCCTGCTGGTCGCCGTGCGGGACGGGGGACAGCCGCCCCTGTCTGCCACCGCCACGCTGCACCTGGTGTTCGCTGACAGCCTACAGGAAGTACTGCCCGATCTCGGCGACCGTCCGGAGGCCTCTGACCCCCAGGCCGAGCTGCAGTTTTACCTGGTGGTGGCCTTGGCCTTGATCTCCGTGCTCTTCCTCCTCGCGGTGATTCTGGCGGTTGCCCTGCGCCTGCGCCGCTCCTCCAGCCCCACCACCTGGGGCTGCTTTCAGCCTGGTCTGTGTGTCAAGTCTGGACCGGTGGTTCCTCCCAACTACAGTGAAGGGACTTTGCCTTATTCCTACAATTTGTGCGTTGCGCATACTGGAAAGACAGAGTATAACTTCCTAAAATGTAGTGAACTCTTGCATTCCACTCAAGACATAGTTTGCAGTGATTCGCCTGGGGCCTTAATTCCACTTCAGAGTGGGCATGATTTGACTACACATCCTGAGATGCTCACACCGGTGAGTTCCACTTTTTGTCTTCTGAAATATTCTACTGGTTTCTGTTCTTTCAGGCATAGTGTTGTATTTTTTTTAAATCGAGTCATATTTAGAAAATCCATAACTAATCATCTTCTTGACTTCTAAGCGTTTACTTTTTGCAGATTATATTTTTCAAGAGTTACTTGGTTTGTAAGTGCTCTATAATTCAGCAATAATGACACTAAACTGGAGATATCTAGTCAAGCTTAGATTAGCAAAACGGGCTGTGGCTTCTTAACGAACAAATTAATAAGTAATTATTTAAATCTGCCAAGATTTAAGATGAACTTTCCATATCCTACCTATATGATTTGAGTATATAATATTAAGCCACTCATTAAATGTGCAAGCAGGCGCTTATTTCAAAGAAACATTTATTGTAAATAATATCTGAGCTATATTTAGGTATTTTCACTTATTTTAATAATTAAGATACTTAAGCATTTGAGGGGAGATGGTGAGCAAATCCACAAGTTTCTGAAATTCTATGCAAAGTTATAGATATATGTATTTGCCTTGGGAGATGAATCAAAACCATTGCCAAGGTTTCTGTGCTCTCCAGAACTTAATAACCACCCTAGAGGAATTTTCCTCTTCAGCTTTTGGTTCTTCTGGCTTTCTTCTTCTGTTTATTTATCTTTTCTTGGAGCTCATATTGTATCTTTCCTAACTTTTTCCTCTATATTGCAAGATTATGAATTTCCAACAAAGCAAATGACCTATCACTGCCTTTTGCACTCAGTCTCTGTCTCTGATTGTCTAATGTAAAATCTTTGAGGACAAATTATAAAATCTTCGAAGAGTTCCACACTTTGGAGGCATAGTGACATAAACGGTCCTGCACAGTGTGTTCTCTGTATAAAAGATGTGAACCTCTATACTCCTCGTTTGGGGAGAGAACTTCTGCTGGTTGATGGGCACATAGAACTGAAGATGTCTGAACCACTTCACTGTGGGGTTCCATACAAAATGCCAGAAGAAGACATTGTTTATACTGGCATCAGTGCTCTGATTAAAACAGATTATTTGAGTAAGTACTTACTGTAAAAAAACCTACATCTCTATTCTGTTTTTAAAAATTGTAGCTTGAAATTCTTATATTTTTCTTCCCGTTACAACACAAACATGTTATATTCCTTTTAGTTTGTGGTTACTTAATTCATTTAAATAGGTCAAATTAACTTCTAATTATATATGCCTATAATAAAAAAAACATTGTTTTCAAAACTGTTCATGGAGGCTCAATAAAACTATTTTAGAAAAGAATAATTTGAAAACTTTTTACACAAAATTAATATAGCTATCAGTGGATATGTTTCTACTCAGAAAGTGTTACAAATACATATATATGACCAGTTATTTTCATTTAATATTTCATAGTACTTTCCATTTATTCTACCCAGTAAGAAACCTACAAGTAGTAGAGAAACCAAAGAAATATTGTCAAATAAAAGATCCAATAAAGAGTAGCGTTTGTTTTCCATTGCACACATAGTGGTTGCAGTAACTTCTCCGGACTCTGAGCGCCGCTGTTTGTCCACTAGGAGAGAAACACAGCCAGCGCTCAATCCCGATTCTCAGGGCTCTGACTACGCAAAGCTCCTCAGTTCCTACAAACCGGCTCCAGGGCTGCAGCGAAACTCACTCCAGAATTTAAGGTGCTTATGCTACAGAGGCTCCCAGCAGCCAGAGAAAAGAAAAAAGAATCGTTAGAATACACAACGTGCTCCATGAGTACTTGGACAGAATTCCTTGACCCGACAACAATGGCTGCTAAAAGGAACCACTCCACCCGCAAAGCGCTGGTTTTGTTTTGTCTTTTCCTCGGCTTGTCATGGGAGGCTGAAGCCTGGCAGATCCGCTACTCCGTTCCTGAGGAGTTAGAGAAAGGCTCTTTCGTCGGCAACATCTCCAAGGACCTGGGACTGGAGCCCTGGGAGCTGGCAGAGCCGGGAGTCCGCATCGTCTCCAGAGGTAGGACGCAGCTTTTCGCTCTAAACCCGCGAAGCGGCAGTTTGGTCACAGCAGGCAGGATAGACCGAGAGGAGCTCTGTGCTCAGAGCACACGGTGTCTGGTGAATTTTAACATTCTTGTGGAAGATCGGGTGAAACTTTTTGGGATAGAAATAGAAGTAACTGATATCAACGATAATGCTCCAAAATTCCAAGCAGAAAGTATAGAGGTGAAAATTAATGAAAATGTTGCTCCAGGAATGCGTTTTCCTCTCCTGGAAGCTGTAGATCCGGATGTGGGTGTGAACTCCCTTCAGAGCTACCAACTCAGCTCCAATAAGCACTTCTCCTTAGCAGTTCAGAGTCATGCCAGTGGCGTCAAATACCCGGAGCTGGTGCTGCAGCATGCCCTGGATCGTGAGGAAGAGGCACTGCACCACCTGGTCCTCACTGCCTCTGATGGGGGTGATCCTCTCCTATCTGGTACGGTTCTCATCAGTGTGACTGTCTTTGATGCAAATGACAACGCACCAGTCTTTACCTTGCCAGAATACCGAGTGAGTATTCTGGAGAACTTGCCTGTGGGCACACAGCTGCTTACTGTCACTGCCATAGACAGGGATGAAGGAGTCAATGGAGAAGTGACATATTCATTCCGAAAATTCATTCCTGACAAATTGTTGAAATTCCAACTAAACAAAAATACTGGGGAAATAAAATTATCAGAAAATCTAGACTATGAAGAAACGGATTTCTATGAATTAGAAATACAAGCAGAAGATGGAGGAGCATATAGTGCAATGGCAAAAGTATTGATTACAGTAGAAGATGTAAACGACAACAATCCAGAGGTGACCATCACATCTCTTTTTAGTCCCCTGATGGAAGACTCACCTCTGGGAACTGTTATAGCACTTTTAAACGTGCATGATCCAGACTCTGGGCAGAATGGACAAGTCACCTGTTCCATACCAGGGAATCTACCATTTAAGTTAGAGAAATCCATTGACAATTATTATAGACTGGTGACACACAGAACCCTTGACAGGGAGCAGGTATCCTTTTACAATATCACAGTGACAGCCACAGATGGAGGAAATCCACCCCTATTAACAGAAACCCACTTCACCCTGCAAGTGGCAGACATTAATGATAATCCACCTACATTTTCCCACATCTCCTACTTCACCTGTATCCCGGAGAACAACCCCAGAGGTGCCTCCATCTTCTCTGTGACTGCACTAGACCCAGACAGCAAAGAGAATGCTCAGATTATTTACTCTCTAGCTGAAGACACTTTCCAGGAAGCACCTCTATCCTCCTACATCTCCATAAACTCTGACACAGGAGTCCTGTATGCATTGCAAACTTTCGACTATGAGCAATTTCACGATGTACAAATTCAGGTGATTGCCACTGACAGTGGGGACCCACCACTCAGCAGCAATGTTTCTGTGAGCATATTCCTGCTGGACCAGAATGACAACGCACCAGAGATCCTGTACCCCACCCTCCCCACCGACAGTTACACTGGTATGGAGCTGGCACCCCGTTCTGCAGAGTCCGGCTATCTGGTCACTAAGGTGGTGGCGGTTGACAAAGACTCGGGTCAGAATGCGTGGCTGTCCTACCGCCTGCTCAAGGCCACCGAGCCAGGGCTCTTCGCGGTGGGGCTGCACACGGGCGAAGTGCGCACTGCACGGGCTGTGCTAGACAGAGATGCGCTCAAGCAGAGCCTGGTGATAGCAGTGCAGGACCACGGCCAGCCCCCACTCTCGGCCACCGTCACACTCACTGTGGCCATTGCTGACAGCATCCCAGATTTCCTGGCTGACCTGGGCAGCCTAGAAGTCCCACATGACTCCGAAGCTTCAGCACTAACTCTATACCTGGTCTTGGCGGTAGCCATAGTTTCCTGCGTCTTCCTCGCTTTTGTAATCGTGCTACTGGCTCTCAGGCTGAGGCGCTGGCATGCATCGCGTCAGCTCGAAGCTTTAGGAAGCGGGCCAGTGGGTGTGTCTGCCTCCCACTTTGCGGGCGTGGAAGGGGTACGGGCTTTCTTGCAGACTTATTCCCATGAGGTTTCACTCACAGCGGACTCTCGGGAGAGTCACGTGATCTTCCCCCAGCCCAACTACGCCGACATGCTCATTAGCCATGAGAGCTTTGAGAAAAAGGATCCTTTGTCTTTGTTAGATGATTCGAAGTTACCAGTAGAAGATACCCCTTGGGTTCCAGTGAGTTCCGGTTTTACTCTTTTTCTTTTAAGAATTATAATTGGTTTTACTTTTAGGTTTAGCATTATGATAGAAAATTTTGGTCTTTATTTTTTCACTTTTCCCTCCGTTTCAATATTTGTTTTTTGCTGAGGCATTGAAGAGTAGAATTTGATGGTTATTAATACTGATATATTTTTATTTTCTGGTAAATACTTACCTAATGTCAATGTCAGTGAAGGCCTATGGTCACAAGGCTGTTATGATTTTGCAGAGCCTTCTATTTTATAGTTTTGTTGAGTACAGTACTGACAATTCCTGAGAGTCCTTCCATAAGTGTCTGTCAATTTATGTGCACTTCTCTTGGCCGCATGCTGAATCCTAGCCTTTTAGGCAACCTTAGCTGTTGTTTTGAAGGCAGGTCTGGTAAAAATAGGTGAATATTAGAGACAAATGCATTAACTTCACTGGAAATAGTGAACAGACTCCTCAGTGTTGTTCTTCCCAGTGAGAAGAGCAATACCCCTTTGTGGTTTTATTTTTCAAACTATACCTTGCAGTGATAATTACAGTTGAATATACTTCCTAGAGAGAGTTAAGTTTTTCATTAATATTCTATTAACAATGTGTGCTTAAAATTTTCCAAGTGTAATCATAATTAGTAACAATGCAGCATTCTTTTCTTTTAGAAAAAGTTGACTTATTTTGAGAGAGAGAGAGCCGTGGAGGGGCAAAGAGAGAGGGAGAGAGAATCCCAAGCAGGCGCCACACTGTCAATGCAGAGCCCAACGTGGGGCT
The DNA here is from genome assembly GCF_008692635.1 of Crocuta crocuta. NCBI lineage: Eukaryota > Metazoa > Chordata > Mammalia > Carnivora > Hyaenidae > Crocuta > Crocuta crocuta. Next base: position 13,391,622 of record NW_027530640.1, read on the forward strand.
CAGGCCCATGAACTGTAAGATCATGACCTGAGCCAAAATCAAGAGTCAGATGCTGAGCCTACGGAGCCACCCAGGCGCCCCCGTAACAGTGCAGCATCCTTTCTGCTTGTGATTCTAATTTCATACTGTTATGTGGAATACAGCATTTTAATTTGACTTTCCTTGCTCAGTAGGGATGCTAAATAATGTATGGAAGGTTAAATTAAGCAAATTTGGGTTATGCTATCAGCGTTTTTTGTTAAATCCTCCAAATAATAAGGCTGAAAAAATATCTTTTGGGGGAGACCGTGTTCCCAAGAACAGGAGCAAAAGATGAGTCCAAGGGAATTTTAGAAGCTTTTTAAAAAGACCAATCTGGTTTTATGAAAACTCTGAAATTAAGCGTCCAAATAAGCTAGGACAAGAAAGAAATGTCATTTCTGTGGGAGACCGAATATAAGCAGAGAAGTACACAAAAGTATTCTAAATGATCAGTAGAATTATTCATGTGGCTATTTACTTTAGTGAAGATGGTGATGCATTTGATTTGATATCTTTTAACATATAACTAATATTCTTCTAAACTAATACGGTAGCATAAAATCCAAGAATATCTTAATGAGTCTCAAAATACTTAGACTATGATTTTTTTCATGTCATCCAACATTTGTTCAACAATAGGTCTGAACAAAGGAGAACACATCCTTTAGGGTCATAGTTATTACTTAAATCATTGAAATAGTCTTCTTAAATCTGTCTTTGGGAGTCAAAATTATTATGCATCTCTCTAAATAATTCTGTTCTGAAAAATACAGTTTTTAAAAAACTACTCTTTTGACATGGTAGTTATTGTAACCAAGAACCAAGTGATATTCAATATTATTTGAAAGCAGCACAGAACACCCTGGGTGAATTTAATGAATATGGGAATGACAACCTTCTAATTCCTAAATGTGAGAGATGGATTAATACTTTCTAGCTAAATATAAGCTACAATTGACAATAAGATTTTTGCTTATCTTCAGTACTTTTGTGGATAATTACTTTTTAAAAGGAACAACAGTGGTTACCTCTGGATGGAAGAACTGGATAGCAATGGGCCATTGGGTGGAAGAGCTACTTTACATTTTATATTCTTTTGTGCTTTTTTGAATTTTGAAAGAAGTACTTTTATCTATTCCAAGTCTATGAAAATCTTAACATATAAAACATACGATGATTTTGATCACATGAAACATGTTTCACAATGAAAATGAAAACATTGAGAAATAACATTCAGGATATTAGCTGTTATCATCTTACATTTTAACAAGATTTCCTGAAATAGAAAAAACTAGATTGTGGTTCCACACAAAGCCTCTGGGCGCTGCTGTTGGCCAGTACAGGGCAAGTGCTGTTGCCCAGGATTCTTCAGCCTCTAGCCTGGGTTTCCCTGCTCAGTCAACAACGCAGAGTGAAGGAACTGGATACACACAGGGGCCCCTGGCTGCGCAGACTCTCCCCAGCACACACAGATTCCCAGCCCTAAGACTGGGGGTCTGTATGTTCTGGGCCGAGTGCTACCAGTGCGATAGTGTGCATCTTCTCCAGCTAGAAAGACTGGGACCCAGCGAGAACTAGAGCGCGCAATGGGAGGGAGCTGCAGAGGCGCCAGGCCGGCAGGCGCCAGGTACTGTTTCTCTTCCTACTACCTTTGTTCTACCCCGCGCTCTGCGAGCCGCTACTCGATTCCCGAGGAACTAGCCAAGGGTTCGGTGGTGGGGAACCTCACCAAGGATCTCAGTCTCAGTGTCGTGGACATGTCGGTTCGGAAGCTGCGAGTCAGCATGAAGAAGCTGCTTTTCAACGTAGACACGGAGAGCGGGGACTTACTAGTGAAGGACCGAATGGACCACGAGGAGATCTGCAAAGAGAGAAGATGTGAATTGCAGTTGGAAGCCATGATGGAAAACCATTTAAATATTTTTCATATCATTGCGGTTGTTGAGGATATTAATGACCATGCCCCACAATTCCATAAAGATGAAATAAATTTAGAAATCAGTGAATCTGTCTCTCCGGGGATGGGAACAATTCTTGAGTCTGCAAAAGATCCTGATATTAGTACGAATTCACTGAGCAAATACCAACTAAGCCCTAATGAGTACTTCTCCTTGATGGTGAAAGACAATCCCGGTGGTGGCAAATATCCAGAATTAGTACTGAAGAAGACCCTGGACCAGGAAACACAAAGCTCTCATCATCTGCTGCTGACAGCATTTGACAATGGAAGTTCACCACTAAGCAGCACAGCTCAGATCCGAATCCTGGTGGTGGATGCCAAAGATAACCCCCCAGTGTTCAGCCAAAATATGTACAGGGTCAGTCTTCAGGGAAGGTATACCCCTAGGCACCTCAGTGGTGAAGGTGAGTGCCACTGACCAAGAAGAAGGCTTCAACGCAGAGATCACCTACTCATTCCTTGGTGTGGCTAATAAAGCCCAGCACATGTTCTCTCTGGATTCTGCCACAGTAGACGTTATAACTCATCAGTCCTTGGATTTTGAAGAAGTAGAAAGATATACCCTGGATGTAGAAGCAAAGGACCGAGGGTCCCTCTCTACACAATGTAAAGTAATCATAGAAATTCTAGATGAAAATGACAACATCCCTGAAATAATCATTACTTCTCTCTCTGATCAAATTTTAGAGGATTCCCATCCAGGAATGGTTGTGGCTCTCTTCAAAACATAGGACCAGGATTCTGGGGAAAATGGAGAAGTCATTTGTAATTTAAATAGAGATATTGCATTTAAGATTCATTCTTCATCTAATAATTACAACAAGCTGGTGACAGATGGACCGCTAGACCGAGAGCAGACTCCGGAATACAACGTCACCGTAACAGCCACTGACAGGGGCAATCCGCCCCTCTCCTCCAGCACTGTCATCACTTTGCACATCACCGCGCCGGTTTTCGAACAGCCTTCTTACATGGTCCCCGTGGCGGAGAACAATCCTACTGAAGCATCTATCGCACAAGTCATCGCCTCGGACCCCGACCTGGGGCCCAACGGCCACGTCTCCTACTCCATCGTGGCCAGCGACCTGGAGCCACGGGCGCTGGCGTCCTACGTGTCCGTGAACACGCAGAGCGGCGTGGTGTTCGCGCAGCGCGCCTTCGATCACGAGCAGCTGCGCGCCTTCGAGCTGACGGTGCAGGCGCGCGACCAGGGCTCGCCAGCGCTCAGCGCCAACGTGAGCCTGCGCGTGTTGGTGGGCGACCGCAACGACAACGCGCCCAGGGTGCTGTACCCGGCGCTGGGGCCCGACGGCTCGGCGCTCTTCGACACGGTGCCGCGCGCCGCGCAGCCCGGCTACCTGGTCACCAAGGTGGTGGCGGTGGACGCCGACTCGGGACACAATGCCTGGCTGTCGTACCACGTGCTGCAGGCCAGCGAGCCCGGACTCTTCAGCCTGGGGCTGCGCACGGGCGAGGTGCGCACTGCGCGTGCTTTGGGCGACCGGGACGCGGCGCGCCAGCGCCTGCTGGTCGCCGTGCGGGACGGGGGACAGCCGCCCCTGTCTGCCACCGCCACGCTGCACCTGGTGTTCGCTGACAGCCTACAGGAAGTACTGCCCGATCTCGGCGACCGTCCGGAGGCCTCTGACCCCCAGGCCGAGCTGCAGTTTTACCTGGTGGTGGCCTTGGCCTTGATCTCCGTGCTCTTCCTCCTCGCGGTGATTCTGGCGGTTGCCCTGCGCCTGCGCCGCTCCTCCAGCCCCACCACCTGGGGCTGCTTTGGGTCTGTTTTGTGCTCCAAGTCTGGACCGGAAATTACTGGCAACTACAGTGAAGGAACGTTGCCCTATACCTATAATTTGTGTGTGCCCGGGGATCAAACTATTCCGGGGTTTAACTTTCTTACATCTGTTGATCATTTTCCAGCCACACAAGATATTTTCAACAAAGATAACCCCTCAGGACTAATGACTAGCATTTTAACTCCTAGTCTTGAAGCAGATAAGAAGACTTTTAAACAGGTAAGTATTTAAAATAATGCTTTTCATATTCTAATGCAATATATTCCACTGGAGCATTGTTGTTTAAAGATTCTAGATTCATGAGTGCCTGGCTGGCTCTGTTGGTAGAGCATGTGACTCTTGATTGTGTAGATCTTACTTAAAAATGAAAAGGTAGGGGTGTCTGGGTGGCTCAGTCAGTTAAGTGTCAGACTTTGGCTCAGGTCCTGATCTCACCGTTCATCAGTTCCAGCCCCGTATAGAGCTCTGTGCGGACAGCTCAGAGCCTGGAGCCTGCTTCGGATTCTGTGTCTCCCTCTCTTTATGCCTGCACCTGCTTGTGCTCTGTCTCTGTCTCTCAAAAATGAATAAACATTAAAATTAAAATAAATAAATATGATTCTAGATTGAATCTCTCAATGAAATTCCTAAAATAAATATAGGTTAAACCTATCGATGTCATTTAGACTAAAGTTTACAGTGCTGCAGTCCTTCTATACAATTTAAGGTAGAATATATAGAAATCTCAGGCAAATTTTTCATCAAAGAGAATACTTATTAGTTAAGGTTATGGAACACAAATCTATTTTTATATCATGGTATTTTTTAAATGACAGACCTAATATTCAAATTTCCTCAAATGTTTCATCTTTTACTCAATAAAGAAATATTGGTAAGAATTTTAGTCATGCGCTCTGATGATTTTTTTGGAACCAAGTTAGTTCCACATCCATAAATACTATTCCCTTCAGTTGGTAAAAATCCATAGGAAGCAAGTCTAACCTGCAGTTTGTTCAGTTTCAATAGTATTTGAAAACATTTTTAAAAATTAAACAAGCCCTTTTAATAATTATCCCTTTTATTAAAGGCTCTTAGTAAACTTTCAACATCACATTATATACCCCTTTATTGTGTGCAATTTTCAGTTTTACAATTCTTGAAGAGGTGTGTAATAACTTCTGGAACAGACACATTAGTTGGGTTTTTCTTACTTGTTGCAATAATAAAATTTGGCTCTAGGCGCCGCTCTTCACCAATCAGGGAATGGGAAGCTCAAGCTGCCGTCCCTCCCTCCCCAATCTCTACAACACAAAGCAGGATACTCACAGATCCTGATGCTGGAAAATTAAAGTAGTTCGCTCTCTGATATATTCTGGATGCAATCATCCTAGAACCTCATAGATACATAAGCTGATTCAGAACGAAACAGCCCAAGAAACCAGGGAATATAGGCTCAGCTTACTGCCATGGGGAATCGGCTACTGCGTCTGGACCGCAACGGGCTGATCCTACTATACATTTTCCTGAGGACGCTACAGGAGGCTGGGGCAGGGCACATCCGGTACTCGGTGCCCGAAGAGACAGATAAAGGCTTCTTCGTGGGCAATATTTCCAAGGACCTGGGGCTGGAACCCTGGGAGCTGGCGGAACGCGGAGTCCGCATCATCTCCAGAGGCAGGATGCAGCTTTTCGCTCTGAATCCGCGAAGTGGCAGCTTGATCACTGCAGGTAGGTTAGATCGGGAGGAGCTCTGTGAGACACTGTCCTCCTGTTTTTTAAATATAGAGATACTTGTGGAAGATACCCTGAAGATTTACGGAGTGGAGGTGGAAATACTGGATGTTAATGATAATGCCCCCAGCTTCCAGGAGGCGGAAATAGAGATAAAAGTCAGTGAGCACGCAACTCCAGGATCGAAATTTCCCCTTCCTAACGCTAGAGATCCAGATGTAGGAATGAACTCTCTCCAGCGCTACCAACTCAATCCTAATAGTTACTTTTCTTTGCAAATGCGAGGTGGAACGGATGGGGCCAAGAGTCCTGAACTAGTGCTGGAGGGGAGTCTGGACCGGGAAAAAGAAGCTGCTCACCATCTCCTCCTCACAGCTTTCGATGGAGGAAATCCCATCCACCAGGGTGCTGTTGCCATTCGTGTGGTGGTCCTTGATGTAAATGACCACACACCAAAGTTTACACAGTCTGTATATCAAGTGAGTATTCCTGAAAACCTCAGCTCTGGAACTCGGGTTCTCATGGTAAATGCAACTGATCCAGATGAGGGAATCAATGGGGAAGTGGTGTTTTCATTCCAGAATATGGAAAACAAAGCTTCTGAAATATTCCAGTTGGATTCTCAAACTGGAGAAGTTTTTATACGAGGGTCTCTGGATTTTGAGAAACACAGATTTTACGAGATGGAAGTCCAAGGCCAAGATGGTGGAGGTCTCTCAACCACAGCTAAGATATTGATCACAGTTGTGGATGTGAATGATAATGCTCCAGAAATAACTATCACATCTTCTAGTAATTCAGTGCTGGAAAACTCTCCTCCAGGTACAGTTATTGCTCTTCTAAATGTGCAAGATCAAGACTCTGGAGAAAATGGTCAAGTCTCATGTTTCATTCCTAACAGTCTGCCTTTTAAATTAGAAAAGACTTATGGAAATTATTACAAATTGATAACAAACAGAGTGCTGGACAGGGAGCAGGTCCACAGCTATAATATAACCTTGATAGCCACAGATCAGGGACATCCTCCCTTGTCTACAGAAACTCACATTTCACTGAATGTCGCAGATGACAATGATAACCCACCCACTTTTGCTGAGTCCTCATACTCTGTCTTCATTCCTGAAAACAACCCCAGAGGAGCTTCTTTCTTCTCAGTGATGGCACGCGACCTAGACAGCAATGAAAACTCCCGAGTCACTTATTCCCTGGTGGAGGATACCCTGCAGGGAGCACCTTTATCCTCCTATGTGTCTATCAACTCAGACACGGGCACCCTATATGCACTGTGCTCCTTTGACTATGAACAGTTCCGTGACGTGCAACTGTGGGTGACTGCATTGGACAGTGGGAACCCACCACTCAGCAGCAACGTGTCTGTGAGCATATTTGTGCTGGACCAGAATGACAATGTACCAGAGATTCTGTACCCCACCCTCCCCACCGACGGTTCCACAGGCGTGGAGCTGGCACCCCGGTCCGCAGAGCCTGGCTACCTGGTGACCAAGGTGGTGGCAGTGGACAGAGACTCTGGCCAGAACGCCTGGCTGTCCTACCGCCTGCTCAAGGCCAGCGAGCCAGGGCTTTTCGCGGTGGGGCTGCACACGGGCGAGGTGCGCACTGCACGGGCCATACTAGACAGAGATGCGCTGAAGCAGAGCCTGGTGGTGGCAGTGCAGGACCACGGCCAGCCCCCTCTCTCAGCCACTGTCATGCTCACCGTGGCGGTGGCTGACAGCATTCCAGATGTCCTGGCTGACCTAAGCAGCTTGGAGTCTCCTGCCAATCCCCACGATTCTGGCCTCACACTCTACCTAGTGGTGGCAGTGGCTGCAGTCTCCTGCGTCTTCCTCGCCTTTGTGATCATTTTGCTGGCGCTCAGGCTGAGGCACTGGCATGCATCACGTGTGCTCCAGGCTTCAGAAGGCGGGTTGGTTGGAATGCCCGCCTCGCACTTTGTGGGCGTGGACGGAGTGCGAGCTTTCCTGCAGACGTATTCCCATGAGGTCTCCCTCACCTCAGACTCTCGGAAGAGTCATGTAATCTTCCCTCAGCCCAACTATGCGGACACGCTCATCAGTCAGGACAGCTGTGAGAAAAGCGAGCCACTCTTGACAGCTGAAGATTCAGCTGCTGGTTTAGACAAATTTGACTCCACGAATAATCAGGTGAGATTTATTACCTGTCTCCCAGTTGGTATCTCTGTGCAAGTTTTTTAACTGACTTTTTTTTGCACCCCAAAAATGTGTTTTTGGTGGGAAGATATTTTCAGTTCATACATGTTTAGAGCAATACATGTGAGTTCCCCTACTTTATCTTTCAACAAATTACTATCAGTTTTCAGAAAAGTTTATCCCCCCTTTGGCATATTTTCTTTTGATTCTAAAGGTCTGGTTCAGCTATCATGGCTTGCTTTATATAAGTTAAATTTTAATAATATTTTTCTATCATCAGTGTTTGTGGCTATCACTGTAAATTGGTTAGGATTCAAATTAATGATTCACAATTTTTATTTGTTTGCTTGTTACAACTTCACATTGCCTCCACCTATTTATAATTATATTCTACCATTATTTATTTCTAATGTTCAAATTTGACCATTGTTGATTCAATGGCATACGCTCTGTAGCTCTTTTCCATATCTATATACACATATATACAGACACTTCCATGTAAGTATTTACATATGTAAGCTTTTCTCTGAGTATGAAAATTCTATTTTGATTTTTGATGGGTGGTGATGTTTCAATTATGTTGATTATTTCAACTGTGTCAAAAGAGAGATACTGACTCCCTTTTTACTACTAGATTCTCTTGGGAGTGGAAATGAAGAGTACAGCTTTTTTCTCAAGTTCTACACATCTTTCCTGTTTCTATAGTGATGTCATTCGATTGTTCTGAAGAAATTTTTGAATTGTTGAACTGGTATTATTTTCTTTTATTCTTTTACTTATACTTTAGTGTGTGTGTATGTGTTCAAGATTTCTCAAATGTAGTAAATTCACTTGTAGAAATCATTTTGATCCAGTGCTTCTCAAAAAGTTATTTTCTGATTGGCTAAACATGCTTACATTTTTCAGATTTACCAATGTGGAATAGTTTGTGAATATTTGGACTTTATGAGACAGATTTATCTGGTATTCCTATTTGTCTTTCCTTTTTTGTTGTTGTTCATTGTTTTCAATATGCCTATGAGTCATGGATTCCTTTTTATGTTCTTTGAAAAGTCATTTTGTATTATAAGCATATTCAATCCTTATGTTCAGAACCAACTTGTTATTCAAGCCCTGGTAGTTACCTAATGACGTAATGTTATCTGAAACAATTTCTAGAAAAGTCAAGTGAGGAAAGGAGACTTACTGAGGATATTTGAACACAGGAATCATCTCCATAATCAGTTCAGCTCAGCACTCTCATACCACTTTTAGATGTTTGGCCAGGTTATGAACATATTCATGTTCCCTTTCAAGTTTTCTTTTCTCATTTAGGAATTGACCTTAATGTATCTAGCTATAATTGAGTGTCTAATGTTTCAGCAAAAAGAATTTCAACTGTAGGAAAGGGGAATCCTGCAATAGATGCTTGACATTCTTGATGTCTAGAAAAATGTTACAGTGTTTCAAGCACGTAGGGGATAAAATTTATGCCGATGGAATTCTAACCTGAGAAAACAGATTTAGGGTTGGTTCATTTGGTTAAGCATCTGACTCTTGGTTTCAGCTCAGGTCACAATCTCATGGTCCATAGGATCGAACCCCAGGACAGCAAGGAGCCTTCTTGAGATTTTTTCTCTCTCTCTCCTTCTCACTCTCTGCCCTTCCCCCACTCACATGTAGGCTCTCTCTGTCTCTCTCTCAAACTTTAAAAAGAAAATAGACTTGAGGCATTTTACTTGATTTGAAATTAGATGAATATAAGGATATGAAGTATTTGCTGGAAGAGGGATGTTGTTCCATATATATTTTTTAAACATAGTTACGGTTAGGAGCTGGCAACTGAAATCTTGGAGAACAAAAAGGAAAGGTTAGCTTTGAAACTTGAGATTAAGAAGACGGTTATTTTGACTTGGAGGTAGTGATGAACTTATGTTAGGGTACAACATGCGGTCCAGTTAAATAGAAGTATAAAAATAAAACACTCTCATGTTTTTGCAAGTCATTAAATTCCTATTGTAACCTACTAGGGTGTATTTTTATATTGTTATAATGAAAGTGTAAAATGCTTGATAATCCTTTTCAAAATTTTCTTTTATAAAGAGCAAGGAAGACTGTATATCTTTGGTCAACCTCATCCTGAGTATGCCCTATGTAGCTTTGAACTCTACTCCAGTTTCCTCTGGAAAAAGGAAAATTATCTGCATATCAGATTGAAGATAATAATGGGTGGTAGTGCATGACTGTAAAAATTTCCCGATATCACTTGGTGAGGCTATTTTACCATGTAGTCTTTGTTCTAAGTCTGGAGAGAAGACTTTGCCTTGTTCTTCCAGTATGTGCATTGCCTCTGATTAGAAAAAGATAAACTTTTCTCATACCGGGTTAATGGCTCTTCTATAGAAGCAAATCTCTAATGAATCTTCTTTGGTAGTAAACACTGGAAAAGAGACACATCCAAAACTCATACATTGCCTCTTTCCATATACCTCAGTCCAGCAAATCTGTCAGAATGGCAAATCCCATTATTTACAAGGCTTTGGACTGCAGTCTTCTAAGTAGACTCAGAGCACTACCGTTGGCCAGTGCTCTGCAAGAGCAGGAGTCCACGATCTACCTAAGTGATTTTCTGCGCAGCCACGGAAGCAAGTCTGAAAGGAGACGAAGCCCATACATGGGCTCTCTGCTCAGCAAATGATTTTGGAATATGGACTGGGATACCTTGAAACTGAGGACATTTTCTATGTATCGGCAGTAAACACTTTAAACACAATTTGTAAAGCATCTTCTCCTAACATCCGAGGCTGCAGCAGCACAGAAAAGGATGGGAACCAGGGAGAAGCAGAGGAGCAATATCTGGCAGCAGCAAGTACTCTTTCCTTCCCTGCTGCCTTTGTTCTGTGGGGGGCTCTCTGAGCAGATCTGCTACTCTATTCCGGAAGAAATGGCCAGGGGCTCAGTGGTAGGGAACCTTGCTGAAGACCTGGGGCCGCATGTACGGGATTTACTGACCCGCAGCTTCAGAGTTAGTGCAGAGAAACAATACTTTACCGTGAACACACAGAATGGCAACATACTTGTAACTGACAGAATAGATAGGGGGTCGCTCTGTCCCCAAAACCCTCTGTGTCGTGCCCTTAGAGATTGTGGCAGAGAATCCTCTATGTTTTTCACATAACTGTGAGGATAGAAGATATAAATGACAATCCACCTTATTTTCCCCAAAATAGCATTGTTTTAAATATGAGCTTGCAATTTTTGGATCTCGATTTGGTTTGGAATCTGCTGTAGACGCAGTTGGAGGACTAAACTCTCTCCACAGTTACCAACTCAGCTATAATGAATATTTCCCTCTGATGGTGACAGACAAGACTGAAGGCAAGAATGCCCCAGAATTAATATCAGAGAAGCCACTGGACGGGGAACACCAGAGCTTCCATCTTCTGGTTCTGACCACAGTGGATGGAGGTGACCCAGTCCGAAGTGGTACCGTTCAAATCAAGATTGAGGTCAATGATAACTGATCAAGATGCCAATGATAACTCCCCAGTGTTCAGTCAGAATGTGTACCAAGTTAGCCTTCCAGAGAACTTGCCCTCAGGTACCTCTGTGCCTAGGGTGACAGCGATTGATCAGGATGAGGGCTTCAATGCAGAGATCACCTACTCTTTCAAAACACTAAGAGATATTGGAAATATGTTTATGCTAGACCATCAAAGTGGAGAAATTAAATCCAAAGGTCCTATAGACTTTGAAAACAGTAGTAGTTATACCATGAGCATAGAAGCCAAGGATGGTGGATGCATGGCCACTGAATGTAAAATTATAATAGAAATTTTGGATGAGAATGACAATGCCCCAGAGGTCATTTTTGCTTCGGTGTCAAGTTCCATAACAGAACAGGGAAGAGTGATTGCTTTGTTCAAGACACATGACAAAGATTTGGGAGAAAATGGAGAGGTCACATGCCTCATAAAAGAAAAAGTTCTTTTTAGAATTGAATCTTATGCCAATAATTACTACAAACTTGTAACAGATGGGACCCTGGACCGGGAGAAGACCCCTGCATACAATGTCACCATCACAGCCACCCACCGGGGAAAGCTGCCCCTTTCCTCTGGCTCAAGCATCACTGTGCACATCACAGATGTCAACGACAATGCGCCCATTTTCGAACAGGCGTTCTATATGGTCCACATTGCCAAGAACAATCCTCCAGGTGCTTCCATCGCCCAAGTAAGAGCCTCCGACCCCGACCTGGGACCCAACGGCCACGTCTCCATCGTGGCCAGCGACCTGGAGCCACGGGCGCTGGCGTCCTACGTGTCCGTGAACACGCAGAGCGGCGTGGTGTTCGCGCAGCGCGCCTTCGATCACGAGCAGCTGCGCGCCTTCGAGCTGACGGTGCAGGCGCGCGACCAGGGCTCGCCAGCGCTCAGCGCCAACGTGAGCCTGCGCGTGTTGGTGGGCGACCGCAACGACAACGCGCCCAGGGTGCTGTACCCGGCGCTGGGGCCCGACGGCTCGGCGCTCTTCGACACGGTGCCGCGCGCCGCGCAGCCCGGCTACCTGGTCACCAAGGTGGTGGCGGTGGACGCCGACTCGGGACACAATGCCTGGCTGTCGTACCACGTGCTGCAGGCCAGCGAGCCCGGACTCTTCAGCCTGGGGCTGCGCACGGGCGAGGTGCGCACTGCGCGTGCTTTGGGCGACCGGGACGCGGCGCGCCAGCGCCTGCTGGTCGCCGTGCGGGACGGGGGACAGCCGCCCCTGTCTGCCACCGCCACGCTGCACCTGGTGTTCGCTGACAGCCTACAGGAAGTATTGCCCGATGTGAGCGACCGTCCGGAGGCCTCTGACCCCCAGGCCGAGCTACGGTTTTACCTGGTGGTGGCCTTGGCTTTGATCTCCGTGCTCTTCCTCCTCGCGGTGATTCTGGCGGTTGTCCTGCGCCTTCGATGCTCCATCACCCCCAGTGCCTGGAACTGCATTCAACCTGGTCTCTGTTGTAAGACTGGACCAGGAGTTTCTCCCACCTATGATCCGGGAACTTTCCCTTATTCCTACAATATGTACATTGCCTCCGATTCTCAGAAAACAAGGCTTGATTTTCTAACTATGACGTCAGAAATAGGTCCCCAACAAGAACTCTCTAATGAAGCTTTTTTGGTAATAAATGCAACTAAGGAGAATGATAAATTAAGCTCTAACGCTGCTGCTTCTGCTCATGTGAGTTTATAGATTTGGTTTTTAATTTTCAAACAGTACTTTGGCAAAAAAATGTTATATCTTCTATCATTTGCTCACTCAATATTTTCTATTCCTTTTGCGTGGATCCGTACCTTCATTATTAGCCCTCAAGTATTTTGAAATATTTTGACAATTTCACCTGATAGTCTTTACCCACCCACACGCAAAAAAATCTCCTGTGAGAAGTGGGTATTATGATGCCATTGCCACAGAAATATTTGGATCTGAAGCATAAATGTTTTCTTTCTGTGGGTGTTTCTCTTTCTCAGAACATTGATATCTTGAATATATAAGGCTGCTGCTTTTTAAAAAAATGTTTATTTATTTTTGAGAGAGAGAGAGACAGCATCAGCAGGGCAGGGGCAGAGAGAGAGGGAGAAACAGAATCCAAGGTAAGCTCCAGGCTCTGAGCTGTCAGCACCGAGCCTGATGTGGGACTTGTACTCTCAAACTGAGAGATCTTGACCTGAGCTGAAGTCTGGATGCTTAACCAACTGAGCTATCCAGGCGCCCAAGGCTGCTGCTTTATAATTTCAAAGCGAGAGGAAAATGCACAATAATAAGGTTTTTTTAAAAGAACAGAATAATGATTTGATACTATTCAGGTACATTTGTTAGGGATTCTTTGAATCCCACTGAATAGGTCAATTTTATTCCCAGTCTTTTCTCAGAACTTCATGTAGATTTCCTCCCAGTTTTAAAGATACATTGTGGTATGCCTTCCAAGCATGCTTCTCACCAGAATGTAAACATTTACATTCACGAAAGCCAAATAGCAAGATTTTTTTTCTTATATTTTGATGGGCTTTTAAATGTATTACCATTTTCAGTAATTGGAATTGGGTTTGTTACTCAGAAAAAGGTAAGTTTATAATATTATTTGGATTGCTAATTTTCTCAATTCCCAAGTGATTCCTTACTAATACATTATATTACATGTATTAGTAAGTGGTGAAGTACTACCCTCATTTCCAGTAAATGCAAGTTGAAATGCTTCCATTCGGCCCTAAAAATGTTAATGTCTTACTCAGTTGACTTCTTGTCAGTGTGCTTCTGATAATGTATACAATTGCATTTCTTATTTTTAGGTTTCCATATTGTGAAATTTTAAGTTTTGAATATTAAATGTCAACAACCTTTTAAAATAGTTCTCCTATATAAGTAAATTTGAGAATCTGTAAAAAAAAAATGCCACCTATTACAGCAAGTAGAAAAGTTTATTCTATACATGATTTCTCAAAACAAGAATCTCCTAGGGAGATGTCATATAATAGGTGTTGTTTTGGGGTGGGGATATTAAATTAGGTGAACTATAATTATAAGGTTAAAATTACTTTGTATAGAAACTTCAAATTCATTAAAAGCTCATTGGAAAAGAGAGAATACACCTACAGCTACCGAAAATAAACTCAGGAAAGTGGCTCTGTATGAAAAATTTTAGGGAAATAAAAAGAAGGTAATGGAAGTTGCTATTAAAAGGATCACTGTAGTTTTTTAGTTGGCTCTACTTCCATGCCTATTTGAAGAACAGTTAGGTGGAGCTATTTAAGGTACAAAACCCAAAAATCCTTCCTGGGGTTAAAGACTGTGCAGTAACTGGTTAGGACTCTGAGTGCCACTGTTCACTAATCAGGGAGAGAAAACCAGAGTTCCTGCTTGCCTCCTGCTTGTCCGGGAGGGGCCTGAAGCACAAAGCACAGATAGAAACTAATAATCTCAGGACTATGAAGAAACTTGTTGGATGCTGAAGACTGGAAAAATTGGTCCTTACTTCAGTGGTCAAGGGAAGAAGTGGAAATAATCTTGGAGGAAACTGATGATTTCTAAGTGACTGCAGGGGGACTGCAAGGGGCTTGTCCTGCTGAGAATTGTCTTGGGGATTCTGTGAGAAACCAGATGCACCCAAATTAACTATTTAATTCCTGAGGAGCTGGAGAAAGACTCTAGGGTGGGCAACATCACCAAGGACCTGGGGTTGGAGCTCCAGCAACTAGAGGAGCGTGGAGTCCGTATAGTCTCCAGAGGTAGGACTCAACTTTTTGCGCTAAACCTCCCAAGCGGCAGCCTGATCTCTGCAGGCGGGATAGACAAGGAAGAGCTCTGTCCGGTGTGTGTGTGTGTCTTCAAGTATCAATTAAATCTGATGAGTCTGTTGGAAGATTAAGTAAAAATATATGGTGTAGTGATAGAAGTGAAAGACATTAACAGTAATGCCCCCTATTTCCGGGAAGATGAATTAGAAATAAAAATGAGTGAAAACGTAGCCACTGAGTTGCGGTTTCTGCTTCCCCACACTTGGAATCCAGATATTGGAAAGAACTCTTTTCAGAGCTACGGACTCAGTAGTAATACTCACTTCTCCTTGGACGTGCAAAGCGGAGCTGATGGTAACAAGTATCCAGAACTGGTTTTGGAGCGCCCTTTGGACCGAGAGAAGGCGGCTTTACATCACCTGGTTCTCACAGCCTCTGATGGGGGTGACCCAGTCCGTACAGGCACTGCGTGAATTCGTGTGATGGTAGTTGATGTGAATGACAACGCAGCAATATTTGCTCAGTCTGAGTACCTGGTGAGCGTTCCAGAGAATGTGGTGGTGGGCGCTAAGCTGCTTCTGGTAAGCGCCAGACTCTGATGGAGGAGCCAATGAGGAAGTGCAAGTGACGTATTCCTTCCATTATGTAGACCACAAGGCGGCCCAGGTTTTCAAACCAGATGATGATTTAGAGACAACTTCAACAGTGGGGGGCCTGAACCATGGGCAATAGGGATTCTACGAGATGGAAGTGAAAGCAAAGGACGACGCAGGATATTCTGCACGAGCCAAAGTCCTGGTCACAGTATTGGACGTGAATGATAACGATCCTGAAATAGTTGTCACCTCTCTCTCCAGCTCCATTCTGGAAAACTCTCCCAAAGGGACACTGATTGCCCTTTTAAATGTAAATAATCAAGACTCGGGAGGGAGGGGAAATGGACTAGTGACCTGTTTCATCCGAGGTAATGTGCCATTTAAATTAGAAAAGTCTTATGGAAATTACTATAGTTTAATGACAGACACACTCCTAGACCGAGAACAGGTTCCTAGCTACATCACGGTGATCGCCAGTAACAGAGAAGTCCGCCCCTGTCCACAGAAACTCACATTTCACTGAAAGTAGCAGATAGCAACGACAACGGCCCGCCGCCTCCGACGCCCTCTACTGCGCCTGTATCGAAAAGAACCCTAGAGGAGTTGTGTCCATAGTGTCCGTGACTGCCTTCGACCCGGACTATGGACAGAACGCCCAGGTCACTTACTTCCAAGCCGAGGACACTGTCCCCGGACCACCGCTATCCTCCTACATTTCCATCAACTCCAACACTGGCATTCTGTATGCGCTGCGTTCCTTCGACTATGAGGAGGTCCAAGACTTGCAGCTACAAGTGATGGCGCGCGACACGGCGACCCTCCGCTCAGCAGCAATGTGTCTGTGAGCCTGTTGGTGGTGGACTAGAATGACAACGTGCCAGAGATCCTGTACCCTACCCTCTCCACTGACGTTTCCACGGGCGTGGAGCTGGCGCCCCGATCCACAGAGCCTGGCTACCTGGTGACCAAGGTGGTGGCAGTGGACAGAGACTCTGGCCAGAACGCCTGGCTGTCCTACCGCCTGCTCAAGGCCAGCGAGCCAGGGCTCTCCGCGGTGGGGCTGCACACGGGCGAGGGGCGCACCGCGCGGGCCCTGCAGGACAGAGATGCGCTCAAGCAGAGTCTACTGGAGGCGGTGCAGGATTACGGCAGGATTACGGCCAGCCCCCTCTCTCGGCTACCGTCACGCTCTCCGTGGCCGTGGCTGACAGCATCCGAGACTTCCTGGCTGACCTGGGCAGTGTCCAGCCTCCAGCTGACCCTGACGCCTCAGGCCTCACGCCTCGCGCTGTACTTGGTGGTGGCAGTAGCTGCAGTCTCCTGTGTCTTCCTTGCCTTCGTGATCGTGCTGCTGGCGCTCAGACTGAGGCGCTGGGCAGCTTCGCTTCTGCTCCAGGCTTCCGGAGGCGGGCTGCTGGGAGTGCCCGCCTCACGCTTTGTGGGCGTGGACTGAGTGTGCGCTTTTCTGCGGACGTATTCCCACGAGGTCTCCGTCAGGGCTGACTCGCGCGCGAGTCACGTGATCTTCCCCCAGCCCTAGTACTGAGACGCGCTCCTCATCCTGGAGAACTGTGGGAAAAGCTAGTCTCTTGCCGTTAGGTAGTTGGGCGTTTTCTAAAGATAATCATTCATTAATTCAGGTGAGTAGATATCAAATATTCTTCTATGGGTTTTGAGCAAAATATCTTAGTGTGGGTTGTATATATTAAGAATTGATGAAACACACACCAAAACATTTATATACGAGTGGCAGACACCAATGACCAACCTGGAGCCCTGACTCAGGGTTCCCTTCATGTCTTCTCTCACGCTTTATTTATGATAGTGCTTATATGTTATATTTATAACATTAACCACTCTAGTACTTTGTTAATACCTTGTATAATTTTTTCTAATTTAATTAACAAGCTATGCCTGCTTTTTAAATTTTTTTAAATGTTTTATTTATTTTTGAGAGAGAGCGTGAGCAGGGGAGAGAGGGAGTCACAGAATTTGAGAGACAGAGACAGCGTGAGCAGGGGAGGTCAGAGAGAGAGGGAGATCTAGAATCTGAAACAGGCTCCAGGCTCTGAGCTGGCTGTCAGCACAGATCCCGATGTGGGGCTCGAACCCACGAACTGTGAGATCCTGACCTGAGCCGAAGTCGGACGCTTAACCCGCTTAACCGACTGAGCCACCCAGGCGCCCCAGTTTTTAAAATGTTTATTTTTGAGAGCGTGCAAGCGGGGAAGAGACGGGGGGGACAGAGGATCTGAAGTGGGCTCTGTGGTGACAGCGGGAAGTCGGATGGGGACTGGAACTCAGGAACTGCGAGGTTATGACCTGAGCCGAAATCCATGGCTCACCTGACTGAGCCACCCAGGTGCCCCTATGCAACATTTTTATGTTGAACATCTGATGCTAGTTTATCCGTTAAAAACACAACTTCGTGTAGCACCTGGGTGCCTCACTGGATTAAGCGTTGGCTTTCTGAATATCAGCTCAGGGTCCTGAGTTCAGGCCTTCTGTTGGGCTCTGTGCTGGCGAAGAGCCTACTTTACACACACACTCTCTCTCTCAGAGGGATTCACTCTATGAAAAGTATAAATTAAAATTTTAATAAACTTTTATGGGTAGAGGGGCTTCTAACTACATAAGAAATTGCTAACAAATTCATAAAGTGGATTTAGTTCTTTTAACGTGAAGTAATTCTGGTCATTAGGAATGCATACATTTATACTTTTTCAGATCTTAAGTCATTACAGGGTTTCAAACAATTCTTAAACTTCCAGATATACCCAGTTTATTTCCTACATACTTAAAACTTTCTCAGTGAAATATACAAACGGGAGCACCTGGCTGGCTTATTTGGTAGAGCGTGTGACTATCGGAGGCTGTGAGTTGGAGCCCCATGTTGATTATAGAGATTACTTAAAAGTAAAATCTTAAAAAGATATGCAAACAATGTAAGTGTTGTCATGAAGAAAAACTGAAGATACTGTTTATTTTTTAGACCTATTACAGATTTTGGGATGGCAATGTTTGTATGTGTTTCCAGGTGAGGATTTCTTTTGTTTAGTTTACCCATACTGCTGATCTTAATGATGACTTTGTGGAACACCCAGTTAACAAATTGTGTTTTGAGTGTGTTTTTGATAATGTGATGAATATGTAGTAATTTCTTTTATGTAAGTTTCATGTAACTTTCACACACAAAAATTTTTGGATAGTGCTCAGAATCTAAATGTTTCTTTTTTTTTGTCACTTTTATTTTTTTTTAATTTTTTTTTTAATGTTTTTATTCATTTCTAGGAGATAGAGAGACAGCATGAGCAGGGGAGGGCCAGAGAGAGAGGGAGTCACAGACTGAAACAGGCTCCAGGCTCTGAGCTGGCAGTCAGCACAGAGCCCGACGCGGGGCTCGAACCCACGAACCGTGAGATCATGACCTAAGCGAAAGTCGGACGCTTAACCGACTAAGCCACCCAGGCGCCCCAAGAATCTAAATGTTTCTTGAGAACCTTATGCTTACAGTATAATGTTGAACCTAAATTGAATGCTAATGTATAGTATTCTTAGGAAAACATTGTTGGAACTTGTGAAAAGCCTGGATCTTTTGGTGAATTCTGTAAAGAAGTAGGGAATCATAGCATCCTTACTATTTTCTTTCTTTTTTGCCTGACTCCTTTCAAAGATACAGTAGTTAATATCTGTATTTATAGAAGAGGTTAGAAATCATTTGAGAAAAAAAGGTAGTCAAATGGCCCTAAAGTGAGACATTTTACTGGTAATGAGATTAACATATCACTTTATGTTTTGTGACAACCAGGACATACAAAAGGAAACATAGCATGGTTCTATTTGATTTCTTTAAAAGGAAATTTTTGAGCTGATGTGAAAATACAAATTTTATATTAAGTTCCAGATGGAACTTAATGAGTAGAACTTTGTAAATGATATCATCAGGATTAGAGGGCAGTGTGACCTCCTGTTTTGTAAAGGCTATCAAAATGTTTATCACGAGGCCAGTTCTCATATGGTGGTGAATTCAAAATGAAAAATATAACACGGCAGAAGTTATTTGGGAAACTAAAATAATTACAGTTATGCGCTAGTGCAGTTATGCTGTCTTCTGTTCACTTAACCTGATTTAGAGACATGATTAAAAGGACAATGAATGATCATGACCTTTAGGCTGCATTTCATGTATTAGTGATCTTAACAAATGCTTTCAGTTGAGCTAAATAGGCATCATTAATTAATTATTGAATAAATGAATGGACAAATGTATGTGCTCTGGGGATACCTGCTATCAGTACTCTAAGATATGTTAGAAAAGTAGCAGCTTTGCAATGAGGTAATTTCTAAGTTTGTGACCTTTAACAAGTTTTTTAATCTTTATCAGCTTCATCAAAATAGAGATCATATATAATCTGAAAGATTTTGGTGAGGAGTATTGATAACATATAAACCGTCTGGTTCATAATAGGTAACTAATGGTGGCCATATTTTTACATTGTTGATATGAAAAGGAGTCAAGCTTTCAATATTAGCTTACTTGATATTCTTTTGGGAAAAGTAATAATGATTTCTGTGCTTCTCTGGGTGGTACACTGGGATGATGTAAGTGGAGGTAAAACTATTCTACAATATTTATGAAAGCTAATTTAAAAAGCTTAAGTGCTTAGGTGCATTCTTCTTAAGTTTTTTAAAATTGAATTATAATTGATATACAATACAATATATTGCATATTGAGATAAATAGCCTCAATCAATTGATATACAATATATTACATATTGTATATTATATATTTAAGGTTTATGACATAGTGATTTAGCATTTTTATATATTACAAAATGATCAGTTTGATAGGTCTAGTAACTATATGTCACTATACAAAGTTATTACAATATTACTGACTTCCCTATGCTGTGTGTTACATTCCCATGACTTATTTTATAACTGGGTTTTACCAACTGATCCCCTTCACTAATGGAATTAGATGATGACTGGCTTATAAGCAGAAATGTATTGCTCACCATTTTGAAGGCTGGAATTCTGAGATAAGGGTACCAGGATGGTCAGGTGAGGGCTTTCTTCTAGATCAGAGGCTTTTGGCTATGACCTCACATGGCAGAAGGGGCAAAGGATTTCCCTAGGCACATTCCTGATTGAGAAGCCCCTGTTTGGGGTCAAAAAAGATCGGGGAACCATTGTCTTGGATGGGACAGTTTTATGAGTGTTAATTGTTCTCTTTCTGAACC
Source organism: Crocuta crocuta (assembly GCF_008692635.1). Classification (NCBI taxonomy): domain Eukaryota; kingdom Metazoa; phylum Chordata; class Mammalia; order Carnivora; family Hyaenidae; genus Crocuta; species Crocuta crocuta. The sequence continues at coordinate 13,412,388 of NW_027530640.1, forward strand.
ATAGTGATACATAAGGGTCTCACAAATATTCTCCTTTGAAGGGACTTTTTACTCCATTAGGATTGCTAGGATGATTTAACTGGAAAATTGATCGTCAAAACCTGGAAGTTGGAGTTACTTGGTTTTGGCAACGTGAGAGTTTAAGCTAACATAACACATTTAATATAAATTGTCAATCTTAGCTTTAGGATATTTGTTGATAATTTAGGAGTGATAATTAGGATATCTGTTGATGTTTTTTTGGAGTAACTAGGCAGTGGGTTTGGACGCTTATTTTGTGCTTGTTCCAGTAATGAAATTATGTGAAAGACTTTGCTTATCTTCCTATGTGTTAAGAAAGGTGGGTTTGCATTCATTTAATCTAATAAGTTAAAGTGTTCAGCTGTAACTTCAAAGTTGCAGCTCCAGTATTTCATGGCACCCAAAGTTAGAACGTAATTTGTCAACAGACACTCTTCCTCCACATCCATTCTAGAAGAGATATTATGCTGTTTGAAGCAGAAATAGGCTAGGATCCTTGGTGAGACTGTACAACTTGTTGAGACTATGCAACCCATAGATCACTGTAAACAGAAGGCTAATGATAAATCAATGGGATTTATCAGTTTTTTCAGTTACATGTGACAAAGTGTAGCTGTGATAATGAATTGGACAGTTCTGGTGAAAATTACAGTTTTTCCTTGTGCCATATACTAAGTTAAATAAATACCTCCATGTTAAATATGTGTAGTTCTTTATCAGTTATACCTCAGTACAGCTACTTCAAAAATTTTAATGTAGACACCTAGTATAAAGAGATGTTGATCAGGGGCACCTGGGTGGCTCAGTTGGTTAAGTGTCCGACTTCAGCTCAGGTCATGATCTCACAGTTTGTGGGTTCGAGCCCCGCATTGGGCTCTGTGCTGACAGCTAGCTCAGAGCCTGGAGCCTGTTTCAGATTCTGTGTTTCCCTCTCTAGCTGACCCTCCCATTCTCACACTGTCTCTCTCTCAGAAGTAAATTTTTTAAAAAAAGTTAAAATCTCTACACCCAATGTAGGAATCAAACTTAAACTTTGAGGCCCAGAGTTGCATGCTCTACCAACTGAGCCAGCCAGGTGCCCCCTTTTATATCTTTTTAAATTGGAGTATTGTTGGGGCACCTGGGTGGCTCAGTAGGTTAAGTCATGATCTCACGGTTCGTGGGTAGAGCCCCGTGACGGGCTCTGTGCTGACAGCTAGCTCAGAGCCTGGAGCCTGCTTCTGCTTCTGTGTCTCCCTCTCTTTCTGACCCTCCCCTGCTCATGGTGTCTCTATCTCTCTCAAAAATAAATAAAACATTAAAAAAAAAAGATGTTGATATAAGAGACAGGTTTACTCTCCAGAGTTACACTTAGAGCTCATTTTTAGGAGACCATATCTAATGAAAAGGTATCAATAAAAAATACAGTGTTTAGGATTCTTAAAATACTGAGAGGAAAAGATAGCCTATGAAATGTAATTGAAAAAATCTTTTTCTTAAATGTTTATGTATTTATTTTGAGAGAGAGAACGCACATGCACAAGCAGAGGAGGGGCAGAGAAAGAGAGAGAATCCTAAGCATGGTCCATGCTGTTAGTGTAGAGCCCGACTCACGGTTTGAACCCACAGACCATGAGATGATGACCTGAGCCAAAATCAGGAGTTGGGTGCTTAACTGACTGAGCTACCCAGGCACCCTGAAAACATCTTTGATAGAGTATGAGTTTCCATGATACCAAATGGGAAGAGTTCTCTTTCAGAAAAGCGTGAAGAAATTGTCATCAGATGAACCATAGACTCAAAACAATTGATCTATATGTAAAAGAAATCAGTTTCTCCACAATTTTCTTAGAGAAGTCGTAAAAGGACAAGTATAATTTCTTAGTTTGCCTTTAAGTCTATGAAGCATTCCACATAATGGTTTGTACCCCTTCTAAATATTCAGTAAAAGGCGTCAGTTCAGTGATTAGAAAGTGGTCTCTTAGGGGAAAAAAATCTTAGCACAAATAAATGATTTTACATGTGCTTTTCCTCTATATTCCTAATAAGAGCCAATTGTGTGACCTGTCTATACAAAGCTAAGGAACTGGATATGTGTCAACATTTTTAAATATTTGCCTCTGTACATAGCTTTCAATATTGTGAAACTTCTTAGATGCTTTCTACAGATTTGCAGCCAAAGATCCAGCCAGTAGTTCATCCTGAGACTTACACAAACAAAAAGTAAACATTTTATTTAATTCTTTAAGTTTATTTCTTTTTTGATTTTTTATTTAATTTTTTAAAAAAATTTAATTTATTTCTGAGAGAGAGACAGCATGAGCAGGGGAGGGTCAGAGAGAGGGACACAGAATCTGAAGCAGGCTCCAGGCTCTGAGCTAGCTGTCAGCACAGAGCCCAATGCGGGGCTCGGACCCACAAACTGTGAGATCATGACCTGAGCTGAAATCAAGAGTCGGACGCTCAACCAACGGAGCCACCCAGGCTCCCCATTAAAAAAAATTAAAAGAGGGGCGCCTGGGTGGCTCCGTCGGTTGAGCAACTGACTTTGGCTCAGGTCATGATCTCTCAGTTTGTGGGTTTGAGCCCCGCATCGGGCTCAGTGCTGACAGCTAGCTCAAAGCCTGGAGCCTGCTTCGGATTCTGTGTCTCCCTCTCTCTCTGTCCCTCCCCTGCTTGTGCTCTATCTGTCTCTGTCTCTCAAAAAATGAATAAACATTAAAAAATTAAAAAAAATTAAAAGAGAGACAGCCTAAAAATTAGCTTAAGCGTGAAGAGTCACCACTTTTACCTCATATACTGGAGTCACTGAGAATATAAATTCCCAGGAATATATAATTGCCTGAATAAGGCTGTACTACTGCTGCTTTTCAGCCTACAAATTCCAGTGAGAAATATCTTTCTCAAATCTTCAGATTATTGAACTCTTATTACTTCAGGCTGCAGTCCTAAGGCAGGAACTTAGAGGGCTGCTGTGAGTCAATGTGGAAATAAAGATTAACAAGGAGATCTGTAAGGTTTCTGCCGGCTGACTTTTTTCATTGGAACTTCTCTGGGATATGGGGCTAGGTATCCAGGACTTGGTTGTTTAGAAGCTATGGATTAATGTGGGAAAAACTACCTCACTGTGAGTAAAGAAAGCAGACACTTACTTGTAACAGGATAGACCTGGACAGATAATGCCCACATACCATAGTTTGTTTCAAATGTTTAGAAATGATAGTTGAAAATCCTTTAAATGTTTTCCCCGTTAATATGGATAGTCAATATGCAAGTGATAGTACTCCCAGGTTCAGCAGGAGTGTAACTACTTACATATCTGAGTTGACCCAGCTTGGAGCAAGATTAGTAGTAGAACCTACAGAAGATACCTATGTTGGGAGCAGTTCTTTTACAAAATTGCCAGCTTAGCAGCAACACTATATTTGTTTTTGAAGTAAAAGAGATCAACAGTAGAAACAAATAGGTTGAACCTGTGTTAGACTAGGAAAACCAAAACTCACATGGTTTAGTCCTGACAGCCTTAGATGCAAGAGACAGCCACAAAGCAGCACTGCTTAGATTTCCACCCTGGTGGTTGATGGAACTATATCTCCCTCCTCAATTTCAGTTAGAATGTATATGGAATTACCCTTCGAGAAAACATGCCTCCTGAGCTACCTCCATGGTGAGGGTGAGGGCTGCTGACCCCTGAGAGCAGTAAAGTGGAGATCAGTAATGTCTTTACAGCCCAGAGTACCAATATCCAGTTTGGTCTTCATCACAGTTGTGGTGAAATGAAAACTTAAAGTTCATTGGGCTGTGATGAGATTTAAAAATGTTCCATGGTTTTGGAAGCAAGGAACGGTGGGTGGGGAGGACTGGTTGCCTGGTGTAGTTGAGATCAGAATTCTAGGTGATAATGACAAAGTCCCAGAACTGATACTTACTTCTGTTTTCACAATGATTTTTGAAGATTCTGTACCTTTGACAGTAGTCACTTTATATAAAACACAGAATCCAGGGGTGCCTGGCTGGCTTAGTCAGAAGAGCATGTGGCTCGAGTACGAGCCTGACATGGGCTGTAGAGATTACTTTAAAAAAAAAAAAAAAAAAAAGCACTTTAAAACAAAACACAGGATCCAGATTTGGGAGAAAACAAGGAGGTCATGTGTCTGGTATAGATTCAGAATTTAATCTGTCAGTAGTTCTATCAATAATTACTACATGCTTGCAACAGATGGGGCCCTGGACTAGGAACTGACCCTAGGGTACAGTGCTACTGCTCTCACCTCCCTTTTCCAGCAGAAGTGCCACCCTACACATTGGTGACATCAACAACAGGCCAGTTTTCCACCAGGCCTCCTAGTAGTACATGTGTCCAAAAACAGCCCTCCAAACACCGTCATTGCCCAAGTCTGCACCTCAGATCCTGACCTGGGACTCAACAGCAATATCTCCTACTCCCTTGTGACCAATTTGGATACTTTAAGTGAATTTGAGGTAGCACAGAATACCGGTTAGGGATTGTTCCTTGTAATCAGGTGGATCCGAATAATGTTAGCATAGCACTTCACTCAACTTACAGTTTACAAACACTTGAAAAATTATAGAATAACATTTACATATGAAATTCCCTGTTATATATCACTGTCAGTGGTTTGGAAGATTGCAGTCTAAATTATAACAAAAGGAAAAGGAAATATTAACCTTTGGAAAGTGTATTTAGGTAAAGTGGGTAATAAGAAAGTTCTGAATTACTGGTAAGTCAAGAAAAATAAAATATTAGAAGATATATAAAAATGTATCTGGTTAGTCATGGTAGGATTCCTTACTGGTGTGGATTCTATTGTTTGTCCAAGTTATGTTAACATTATTACCTCTCTGGTGATCTCTAAAAGGAATTCATGAAATCACATAATTTGGCATTGTCAACCTGGATTCCATTCCTCACATGATGAGTTTCCTAAAGCTTGGAAACCAAGAAAAAGCAAGTAGCTCAACAAATATGTGCCAATGGCATATCACTTTATCTTGTGTAGTATTTTCTCTAGCAGTGTATTAGAGGAGGCAGTGAATACTCCTGGTGAGCAAAAGGCACATATTTTACATGTATTGACTCTTCCCTTTACCTTATTTTCATTTTAGCTTATTTTTAATGTTTATTTTTCAGAGGGGAAGTGGGGCAAGAGAAGGAGACAGAGGATCTGAAGCGGGCTCTGTGCTGAAAGCAAAGAGCCCGATGCAGGGTTCGAACTCTTAAACCAGGAGATCATGACCTGAGCCTATGTCTGACACTTAACCGACTGAGCCACCCAAGAACCCCCTACCTTATTTTAAATTGATTTCGCATGTGATTTGAGGTAGCAATTCATTGGGGTAGCAGTCAAGGTTCTTGACTTTTTTCTTTTGTTCTTTTGTTGAAAGAATGTTCCTTTTCCTATTGAATTGCTTTGGCACGCTTGTTAAAAATCATTTGACATAAATGGGTCTGTTTCTATACCTCCTATCATGTGCCATGGCTCTATTTGTCCTTTTGCCACAACCGAACTGTCTTGATGATTGTCGCTTCATAATAACTCTTGAAGTCAGGTTAGGGAATCCTCCCATTGTTTTTTCTTTTTCTTTTTTTTTCCAACATTGTTCTGACTATTCATGATCTTTTCTCTTTGCAAATAAAAATCATCTTTTCATTTTCCAAAGGGAAAAAACCTACAAGCGTTATGAATGGGATTATACTGAATCTGTAAATCTTTTAGGAGAGGGGTCATCTTAACAATGATGAGACTTCTAACCCATGAGAATGGTACTATATTTCCATGTATTTAGATCTTCTTTAACTTCTTTTAGCAGTGTTTTATAGTTGATAGTGTAGTCGTCTTATATATCTTTCATTAAATTACTCTTACATATTTTATAGTTTGGGCTGTTACTCTAAAATACATTTTAATTTTATTTTCTGATTGTTGCTGTTTATTTTTGTATACTTCATCTGATTTTGAAAAGTGAGAAGTGCAAGGTGCTCTTTTCTAATACTGTATGAGAATACAACGTAAAAGAATATAGTTTAAGTCTAAATCACATCTATATAAATTCAGGCGTCCATTCTCTGAAACATATAGATTGGAAGAGCCCATCCCAAAACAGAATAAACACTAGTGTATTCCCCAAATCTAGCATGGTTGGAGCATTCATTCATTTATATAACAAATATTTATTAACTGCCTGCTATATGCAAGCCACTGTCCTAGGTGTCATAGGGGGGCCTACCCCTAGTATGAGGGTCAGGGAGGGCTTCTTTCAGGAAGTGATAAATATAGCAGGAGATGTGAAAAATGAGTAGAAGTTAGGTGAAAAGGAGATTAAAGAAGAAATTGTCTGGCAGAGGGAATAGTGTATGTAAAGGTCCTTCTGAAAAGAAGAGCAAGTAAAAAAGGCTGGGGAAGCTAAAATTGTTAAATAAGTAGATGAGGTACAGGCAGAGTCCTGTAAGCCATATTAAAGATTCTGGATTTTATTCTAAGTACTTTTGTATATAGGAACTTTTGAAAAGTTTTAAAAACAGGGCAATGACCAGAGTTGATTAGAATTTTGAAAAGATTTCTCTGGCTACTCTGTGGCAGACTGATTTATGAAGGTTGTAAATGGAAGTAGGGAAAATAGATGGGAGACCATGTCAATGTTTCTGATAAAAAAATGGTGCTGGATTGGATTAAAGGGGTGTCAGTGGCTATAGAAATAAATGAATGGATTGAAGATATATTTAGGAAATAGATTCAAGCAGACAGTAGTGGAATGGTGGAATATAAGCTCCATAAAGTCAGGAACTGTTTTGTTTTTAAATTCTTTAGTGTTTGGGAAGATCATTGCCTGGCTGGTAGATTCACAATTAAATATTGTTAGCTGAAGAAATAAAGTGGTTGAAAGAGAGGGGGGATTAAGAATCATTTCCAGATTTGTGAATTAAGGAACTGGATGGACAGAGGTACCATTTAGTGAGTTGTGGAAGACTAGAGAAGGGTAGATCACAGAGAAATTAGGATTTGAGTTGTAAACATGTTTGAGATTCTGTGAGACACCCAAGTCCAGATAATAAGGTGGTTGAACATATAGTAACCATTCTTTTACTCTGATTTCTTCCATTGTGATAGTCCATTCAGATGGGTAGATTCTCACCAGGCTGAGCGTGATAAGCTTCCTGGTAGGTCTACACTGGTATGTTTTTGGACTCATTACAGTGCTACCCCTGTTTTTTATTTTTCTTCCTGACCTCTTGTTCACTATTAGAGATGTCTCCTCCAGCACCCAGAGAACCTCATTGTTTAATTCATGGTCACCCTACTTTTCACATTAGCTCTTTTCACATTGTTTGGAGTGTAATTTACCGGGATGTTTTAAATTGTTGTTGCTTAATTTTCTTTCACTTGATTGTATATTTTTCATGCATATTTTTTAGCCTAGTAGTTATTTACCATTTCTTACTGGGTTACAAACATTATAATTTCAAGTAAGGAATGTTTAGGGTAAGAGATGCATAGCAACAATAATAAAATTGTTGAATTATAATACTACAAATACACTTGGAAGATAAATCCACACATATCTTAAACATCCTTTAGGGTTCTTAGTAACTATTTTAAAAAGATACTAATTTGGGGGGCACCTGGGTGACTCTGTCGGTTAAGTGTCCAGCTTCAGCTTGGGTCATGATTTAATGGTTCATGGGTTTGAGCCCTGCATTGGGCTCTGTGCTGACAGCTCAGAGCCTGGAGCCTGCTTCGGATTCTGTGTCTCTCTCTTGCTGCCCCTCCCCCACTCACATTCTCTTTCTCTGTCTCAAACATAAATATTAAAAAATTAAAAAGATACTAATTTTTGTTCTGTGAGTTTTTTTATAAAAAAATTTTTAAAATAGTTTATTGTCAAGTTGGTTTCCATATAACACCCAGTGCTCATCCCAAGTGCCCTCCTCCATGCCATCACCCCCACTCCATCTGCCCTCAGTTTTTCTCGGCATTCAAGAGTCTCTCATGGTTTGCCTCCCTCCCTCTCCCCCACTATTTTTCCCCTTCTTCTCCCCCATGGTCCTCCATTAAGTTCCTCCTAATCCTCCTAAATGTGCAAACATATGGTATTTGTCCTTCTCTGCCTGACTTATTTTGCTCAGCATAACACCCTCAAGGTCCATCCATGTTGCTACACATGACCAGATTTCATTCTTTCTCATTGCTGTGTAGTATTCCATTGTATAGATGAGCCACATCTTCTTGATCCGTTCATCCATTGATGGACACTTAGGCTCTTTCCATGTTTTGGCTATTGTTGAGAGTGCTGCTGTGAGCATTGGGGTTCATGTGCCCCTATGCATCAGCACTCCTGTATCCCTTGGGTAAATTCCTAGCAGTGCTATTGCTGGGTCCTAGGGGAGTTGTATTGTTAATTTTTTGAGGAATCTACACCTTTTCCAGAGGGGCTGTACCACTTTACATTCCCACCAACAGTGTAGGAGGGTGCCCGTTCCTCTACATCCTCACCAGCATCTCTGATTTGCTCATTTTAGCCACTCTGACCGGCGTGTGGTGGTATCTCAGTGTGGTTTGGATTTGTATTTCCCTGATGAGGAGGGATGCTGAGCATCGTTTCATGTGTCTGTGGGCCATCTGAATGTCCTCTTTGGAGAAGTGTCTATTCATATCTTCTGCCCATTTCTTCACTGGTTTGTTTGTTTTTCAGGTGTGGAGGTTGATGAGTTCCTTATAGATTTTGGATACTAGCCCTTTATCTGATATGTCATTTGCAGCTATTTTTTCCCATTCTGTTGGTTGCCAATTAGTTTTATGGGTTGTTTCCTTTGCCGTGTAGAAGCTATTAATCTTGATGAGGTCCCAATAGTTCATTTTTGCTCTTGATTCTTTTGCTTTTGGGGATGTGTCAAGTAAGAAGTTGCTGCGGTTGAGGTCAAGGAGGTTGTTTCTGGCTTTCTCCTCTAGGGATTTGATGGTTTCCTGTCTTACATTCAGGTCCTTTATCCATTTTGAGTTTTATTTTTGTGCATGGTGTGAGAAAATGATCTAGTTTCATNTTAATATTTATTTCTGAGAGAGAGGAGAGAGAGAGAGAGGCAGGCAGGCAACGTGAGCAGGGGAGGGTCAGAGAGAGAGGGAGATACAGAATCTGAAGCAGGCTCCAGGCTCTGAGCTAGCTGTCAGCACAGAGCCCGATGCTGGGCTTGAACCCATGAACTGTGAGATCATGACCTGAGCCGAAGTCAGACACTTAACCGACTGAGCCACCCAGGTGGCTCTGTTCTGGGACTTTCATCTGACGTATATTTGCTTTTTCCTCAAAGTGTTTGCTTTCTCTCCCTAACAAGAATACAAGCTCCTTCATAGCAAGGATTTATTTTTTTTCCATGGTATATTTTTAAGGCCTGGAACAGTGCTTGACATTGTTAAACTCTCAATGAGTATTTCCTGAATAAATTGATGGTAATCAAGCATTTTAAGTTGAAACCAGCAATGTTAATGATGGTAGAACTTCTTCTCCCCATTAAAAGATAAACATTTTTCATACTTTGGGGACCTGGTTGGGTCAGTGGGTTAAGCATTTGACTCTTGATTTCAGCTCAGGGCATGATCTCATGGTTTGTGAGTTCAATCTCCGTGTTGGGCTCTGTGCTGGTAGTATGGAGCCTGCTTGGGATTCTCTCTCTCCCCCTCTCTGCCCCTTCTCACTTTCTCTCAAAATAAATAAACTTTAAAATTGTTTCCATATTTTGATTGAGTGGTAAATTATGTGGGTGTATACATTTTCCCAAACTCATTAAATTCAAGATCCTTGACTTTCACTGTATATAAACAATATTCCAATTTATTAAAGAATTTTTAAAAATGTTTTATTTATTTCTGAGAGAGAGAAAGGCGGTGTGAGCAGGGGAGGGTCAGAGAGAGGGAGACACGGAATCGGAAGCAGGCTCCAGGCTCTGAGCTAGCTGTCAGCACAGAGCCCAACGTGGGGCTTGAACCCACAAACCGTGAGTTCATGAGCTGAGCTGAAGTCAGCCGCCCAACTGACCGAGCCACCTAGGTGACCCGAAATTATTTTAAAAAATAAAATCTTGAGGCACATGGGACACGCAGTCATTTAAGCATCTGACTCTTGGTTTCAGCTCAGGTCATGATCTCATGGTTCCTGAGTTTGAGCCCCCACATCAGGCTCTGCACTGACAGCATGGAGCCTGCTTGGGAATCTCTGTCTTCCTTTCTCTCTGCCCTTCCCCTGCTTGCTCTCTCCCTCTCTCTCAAAAATAAACATTAAAAAAGTTTTGATAAAATATTTTTAAAAATTAAAAAGATAAAAATTAAAACATCAGATCCCCTCCCCCCCCACACACACAGTTGCTCCAGACTCCACTCTAAGAGGTCAGTAGTGTCAATATCTGATTATGTGTACTTCTGAGCATTTTTTGGTATACGTAAATGTGTGTGTGCTTTTTTTTGCACCACTGGGATCATTTTATAGTAAGTATACTGTTCTGCATCTTGTTTTTTCCCAACTAATAATATTTTAGGGACAGCGTTTCATTTGAGTCCTTATAGTTCTGCCTTCTACCTCAATCTTCGTAATTTTCTTTTATTCTGTGACAAGAAACACAGTTACAGGGTTCAAAAATGAAATGGTTGCATATTAGTTATATATTCTCATATTCCCATTCCTGTTCTACTCTTCTTGTGCCTGTTTCCTCCTGCCCACATACATTTTGTTAATTTTTTAGGTATCTTTTAAGCATTTATTTATACAGATAGGGGATATATATTTTCCCTACTTGTCTTACAAAAAAGATAACATACATTCTTCTCTTTCTTGATTTCATTACTCTGCAGTATATCCTTAAAAGTCTTTCCATCTTAATACATAAGAAAGGTTTTTTAAAATTTTAAGCAGCTGCTTGGTATTCCACTGTGCTATTTATCAGTCTCCTGGTAAATAAATTCATACTTAGGATGTTTTCAGTCTTTGAATATTACAGACAACTGCCTTGAATAGTCTTGTATTTTGTGCACATGCAGTATATATGTGGGATGAATTCCCAAAAGTGAAATTGCTGGGTCAAAGAGTAAATAGGTTTGTAATTTTGATAGGTGCCTTCACAGCAAGTTCTCTTTTTAACTATTTTGAAATAATTTCAAATTTACAGAAAACTTTCAAGAATTGCACAAAGAACCATATACCCTTTATCCAGACTTACATATTGTTAATTTATATTTTGTTACGTTTCCTTTATTCTTCCTTTTTTATTCTCTTTATCATTCTCCTGTGTGTGTGTGTTTATACACATATATGCACATGGTTTATATAATACCAGTTTCCTTAAAACAGTTCAGATTTCAATTACCATGTCATTTTCTCTGAGTAATTGCTTAAGGTATAAATGTCACTGTTAGCCCTTTAGTCCACAAACTACTTTGCATATGAGAGATACACATCATGATTGGTAACCAATCACATGGCTTCTTTCTGTCATATTGGTTACTGTGAATCTGTTATTTGGTTCATGCACAGACAGCAAAGCAAGTAGTTGTGTTGCCTTCTTGTCTCCCAGAGATAAACCCACATGACGTTTTACAAAAATGTGTAGAAGGAGTTGAGCACTGAAATAAAAGTTCCACAAAGAAACAAAAATGATCATGCAGTCAGTGAAATTCAAATTGAATATAAATCGAATTATAGGGGCTCCTGGCTGGCTCACTCATTAAAGGATGTGACTCTTAATTTTGGGGTTTTGAGTTCAAGCCCTATGTTGGGTGTAGAGATTATTTAAAAATAAAATCTTTAAGGAGCACCTGGGTGGCTCAGTCAGTTGAGCATCCAACTTTTGATTTCAGCTCAGGTTAAGATGTCATGGTTCAAGGGATAGAGCCCCACACTGGGCTCCATGCTGACAGCATGGAACTTACTTGGGATTCTCTCTCTCCTCTCTCTCTGCTCTTCCCCCACTTGCATGTGCTTTCTCACTCTTCCCCCCCCATATAAACTTTAAAAATTAAAAAAAAATCTTTAAAAATGGAATTATAGAATAAATAGTGTCCACTGGAAATGTCGACACTCCTGCCTTCAAGAGTCTCTAGACATGTAGCCAAAGGAGCTTTCTGAAGGTCAGCTTACTGGCATAAGTTAAGAAAGTGGTTGTGACAAAAAGGATGAAAATGTCCAGAAAAAAAATGACACCAGCAAAAAAAACTTCACATTAGAGGAACTCTTGGAGATATTCATGACATTGAAAACTCAAAGGATACATAAAATACTGGAAGTTGATCGAAACTTATGAAAGGGTATGACAGTTTTCTAAGGCACAGAAAAAATGTTTGCTCTGTATTGTAAGTTATAGGGTGAGAAGAAGCCAACCTTTTAATTCTCAGCTGTTCTTAATGTCTCAGATTATAATGTACTAAATATTAGTTTTACTAAATTTTAACTTCTCTTTAAGAGTTTTTAATGTTTCCATAGACATTTTTAAAGGTCACAGAACAGTTCTAATTTCCTCTATTGATTAAGATCATTTTGCAGTGTCAGTTTGGTTATTTATACAGTTCTGCACAACTGTACAAAGTAAGGAATGTATATGCTTTTTCACATTTTGTTTTAAAAACAATTTTTTAAGTTATTTTATTTTGAGAGAGAGAGCATGTGAGCAGGGGAGGGGCAGAGAGAGGGGGGAAGAGAATTCCCAGCAGGTCCCGCACTGTCAACACGGAGGTTGATGCCAGGTTTAAACTCAAGGACCCGTGAGTTCATGACCTCAGCTGAAACCATGAGTCAGATGCTTAACCAACTGAGCCACCCAGGTGCTCCTAAAATTTTTAATTGGTTTTACTGTGATATAATTTATGTATAATAAAATGTACCTTTAAAAATTAAACAGCTCATTTAATTTTGACAAGTGTTTGCACCTTGCACATTTCTACAATCAAATTATAGAACACTTCTGTAACCTTCAAAGCTTTCTCATGCCCCTTCACAATCAATTCCCCACATCACTGGATCTAGGCAACCACTGATCTGCTTCTTGTCACCATAAATTAGTTTGGTCTCTCCCAGAATTTCTTCTAAATAGAATCTTACAACATGTACACTTTTGTGTCTACTTTCTTTTGTTCTACATGTTTTGAAGTTCATTCACCTTGTTGTGTAAGTCATTAGTTTGTTTTTTTTAATTGCTGATTGATAATGCATTGTGGGGATACATCAATTTGTTTATATATTCACTTGTTAATAAATGGACAATTGAGTAGTTCCCAGTTTGGTGTTATTCCTTAAAAAAAATTTTTTAATGTTTATTTTTGAGAGAGAGAGAGAGAGAGAGCATGAGCAGGGGAGAGACAGAGAGAGAGGGAGACACAGAATCTGAAGCAGGCTCCAGGCTCTGAGCCATCAACATAGACCGCAATGCAGGGCTCACACTTGGAAACCGTGAGATTGTGACCTGAGCTGAAGTCCAATGGTTAACTGACTGAGCCACTGAGGCACCCCTGATGTTATTCTTAAGAGGATGTGAAAATTTATGTAAGAATATTTTTGTGGGCATATTTTTAGTTTCTGAGGTAAATACCTAAAAGCACAATTGGTTTGTCATATAACATGGGAAATCTATATTTAGCTTTATAAGAAGCTACAAAACTATTTTTCAAAGTAGTGGTAGTTTACATTCTCAGCGACATTGTGTGACAACTCTATTTACTCCATGTTCTCACTAATGCCTCCTGATATTAATTTTAACCATTCTAGTGGAATATGTTGTACTATCTCATTGTGGGTTTTTTTTTAAAAAATTTTTAGAGAGTGTGAGTGGGTTAGTAGGACAGAGAGAGAGACCAGGAGAGGGAGAGGGAGGGAGGGAGAGGAGAGGAGAGGAGAGAGAGAATCTCAAGCAGGCTCCATGATCACTGTAAAGCCTGATGTGGGGCTTGATTGAACAACCCTGGGATCATGACTGCACCAAAGTCAAAAGTCAGACACTCAACTAATTGAGACACCCTGGCACCCCTATATGTCCATTTTATTTTTTTATTTTCATTTTTTAAATGTTTGTTTATTTTGAGAGAGAGGAAGAGGGAGAGAGAGAGAATCCCAAGCAGAGCCTGATGGTTCAGAGCCCAGCATGGGGCTTAAACTCATGAACTGTGAGATTATGGCCTAAGCTGAAAGTGAGTCAGATGCTTAATTGACTGTGCCACCCAGGTGTTGCTATATGTTTGTTTTAGAATAAACTTGTTGGTAGTACAAAAAACATCTAGTTCATTTTGAGGAATTGTCTTAAACCTAGAGATCAAAGTGGAGGTAGGGAGGAATTATATCTTTATGATGTTGAGTCTTCTGAACCATGAACATAATTATGTTGGTGTCCCCATTTATGTAGATATTCTTTTATTTCTTTCATCAGCATTTTTAAAGTTTCATTTTGTAAGTTCTATTAAAAAGGATGCTGTATTTTGTCAAATGCTTTTTCTGCATCTATTGACAGGATCATATGGTTTTTATCTTTTCTTTTGTTGATGTGATGTATCATATTGATTGATTTGCGAATGTTGAACCAGCCCTGTAACCCAGGAATGAATCCNTTTGTAAGTTCTATGCATATTTTGTTTTACCTAAGAATTTCATTTTTTGAGTAATTGGAAATTGTATTGAATTTTTAATTTCAATTTCTACATGTTCAGTCATAGCATATAGAAATGAAATACGCTTTCATATGTTGAACCTTGTATCCTGTGTCCTTGCTGAAGTGGTATTTCTGGGAGTTTTTTTAATAGATTCTCTAGGATTTTCTTTGTACACAATTGTGTCATCTGCAAATAGGGACAGTATTATTTTTTCCTTTTAATCTGTATGTCTTCTCTTTCTGTTTTCTTGCCTTACTGCACTGGTTGGAACTTCTAGTATTATATTGACTGAGAATGGTGAGAGTGTACATCTTTGCTTTGTTCTTGATCTAAGGTTGGGGGGGAATTTAATCTTTCACTCTTAGGTATCATGTTTACTGGAGGTTTGTGTGGATTCTCTCTATTAAGCTGAGGAAGATCTCTGTTCCTAGTTTTTTAAAATCATGAATGAATGTTGAATTTTGTCTCATGCATTTTCTATACCATTGTATGTGATTATATAATTATTCTTCTTTAGCTTGTTGATATGGTGAATAACATTAATTTTTTTCAAATAGTGTATAGCCTTGCATCCCTGGAATAAGCTCCACTTGGTTGTGGTATATACTTTTTTTTTTACTTGCTGAATTCCGTTTACTAATATTTTATTCAGGATTTTGTATTTATATTTATGAGGGATATTTGTAGTTTTTTTTTTTTGGTGCTGCCTTTGTCTAGCCTTGATATCAGCAAAACTGGCTTCATAAAATGAATTAGAAAGTGTCTTCTCTTTTCTGAAAGAGATTTGTAGAATTGGTGTTAATTTTTCTTTAAAAATCTGGAAGAATTCTCCAGTGAATCCATCTGGACCTGGAGATTTTGGGGGGAGGATTTTTTTTTAAATGTTTATTTATTTCTAGGAGACAGAGAGACAGCGTGAGCAGGGGAGGGTCAGAGAGAGAGGGAGTCACAGACTGAAACAGGCTCCAGGCTCTGAGCTGGCAGTCAGCACAGAGCCTGACGCGGGGCTCGAACCCACAAACCGTGAGATCATGACCTAAGTGAAAGTTGGACGCTTAACCAACTAAGCCACCCAGGCACCCCATGGGGGGAGGATTTTTTAAACGATGTTTTCAATTTGTCTGCTAGCTACAGGACTGTTTAGATTATCCATTTCATATTGGGCGAGTATAGTAGTGATTTTTGTTTTTAGCATTTTGTTTGCAGCAATTGGTCCATTTTCTTTAAATTGTTCACTTTAGAGGTGCCTAGGTAGCTGAGTCAGTTGAGGGTCTGACTTTTAATTTTGGTTCAGGTCGTGATCCCAGTGTTGTGGGATCCAGCCTCATGTCAGGCTGCGTGAGCGTGAATCCTGCTTTGTATTCTCTCTCTCACGCTCTCTATCTTGCTCTCTGTTTCACTCTCTCCTCCTCTATTTCTGTCTTTCATTCATTCATTCATAAATAAATACATAAATAATTGCATTTACATGCCTACATTTGTTCATAATATTAACTTATATTTCTTTTAATGTCTGTGGGGTATGTAGTGATGCTCCCTGTTTCACTGTAGATATTGGATTGTCCATTTTGTTAGAGTTTGTCAGTTTACTGATTTACTAATTTTATTAGCTTTCAAAGCAACAGCTTTTGGTGCCATTGATTTTTTTCTATTTTTCTCTTTTCAGTTTTACTGATTTATGTATTTCTTTTTAAATAGTTAAATTGAGGTATAATTTATGTATAATGAACCTAACCCATTTTCAGGTACAGTTAGACAAGTTTTAATAAATGTATTCAGTTGTACAACCATCCCCACAGACTAGTTTTAGAACATTTTCTTCACCCCAAAGATTTCCTTTGTGTCCGTTTGCAGTCAGCTTCCATCCCCAGCCTCAGGAAACCACTGACCAACTTTAAGTCTCTATAGCTTTTTCTTTTGTAGAAATTTCATATAAATATAGTTAGACAATTTGTAGTTTTTATGTTGGCTTCTTTCACTTGGCACAGTGTTGCTGACATCCATTTTGTAGCATGTATCAGCCCTTCATTGCTTTTACTGTTGAATAGTATTTCAGTGTATGGTTATACCACATTTTGTTTATACAGGTATCCCTTGATAGACATTTGAATTGATTCCAGTTTTTGACTATTATGAAAAATATTGCGACGAACATTTGCTGCCAAGTGTTTGTATCAGTGTGTATTTTAATTTCTCCTGGGTATATACCTAAGAGTTATTTCATTGATTTATGGCTTTGTATTTATTAAAATTCCTTTGCTTCTGCTTGCTTTTGCAAAGCAAAAATTTTGCGAAAAATTTTTATTTTCCTCTTGTTCTAGTTTCTTGAGGTAGGAACATAGTTTATTGATTTGAAAACTTTTATCATTTGCTAATGATACACATTCGTATACATTTCCCTGTCAGAACTGCTTTAGTTGCATCCCACAAATTTTGATAAGTGCATTTCCATTTTTGTTCAATTCAGTGTATTAAATTTCCTTTGTGACTTGTTGACCCATGGATTACTTAGAACTGTGTTTTATTTCCAACTGTTTGGGGATTTTTCTGCTTTCTGTTACTGATTTTCAGTTTAATTCCAATATGGTCAAAGTATATATTCTTTGTGATTTCTGTTTTTAAAAAGTTTCTTGAGATTTGTTTTGTTTTGCTTTGCCCTGGATATGACCAAAATGTTCCATGGGTCCTTGAGAAGAATATGTATCCTACTCTTAAGTGGAATGTTCTGTAAGTTTCATGAAGTCCTCTTATTTAATGGTGTTGATGACTTCTTCTGTGTTCTCGTTAGTAATTTTGTCAAGCTTGAAAAATAATTTAATCAAATTCTTTTTTTTTAATGTTTTTTATTTATTTCTGAGAGAGACAGCATGAGCAGGGGAGGGTCAGAGAGAGAGGGGATACAGAATCTGAAACAGGCTCCAGGCTCTGAGCTAGCTGTCAGCACAGAGTCTGAGATCATGATCTGAGCCAAAGTTGGACGCTTAACGGACTGAGCCACCCACACGCCCCTAATTTAATCAAATTCTTGAAATCTCCAACTTTAATGGTGGATTTGTCTATTTTACCTTTAAGTTCTGTTAGATTTTTATGTATTTTGAAGTTCTCTTGTTTGGTATATATACATTTAAGATAACTAGGTCTTTCTAGAGGATTGATTAATGTTTTTATGGGATGGCAGACATTGTAAATGCTACATTGTTGAGTGTTTGAGTTTTGTTGTTTTTCTTTAAAAAGTATTGAAATGGGGGGAGCCTGGATGGCTCAGTTGGTTAAGCCTCGAACTTCCAACTTGGTTTTAGCTCAGGTCATGATCTTACAGTTCATGGGATCAAGCCCTGATTTGGAATCCACGATGACAGCATGAAGCCTGCTTGGGATTCTCTCTCTTCCTCTTTCTCTGCCCTCCCCTGCTTGTGCACTTATGCATAATCTCTTCTTTCTCAAAATAAATAAACAAAATAAAATGTTACTTAAAAAAAAAACTATTGAAATCTCTTTTGGAAGGCAGTTATTTGTAGATCTGGTTGATCTTTTCAGGGCTTGTTTTAAAATTTTGTTAGAACAAGTTTATAGAAACCTTTGCATTGGGCTAGTTAGTCCTACTTATAAGTTGTGATCTTTTTTGGAGTATTTGTCAAGATATTTATATTCTGGATGAATGGAATCCAAATATTTCCCATCCCTGTGTGAGCTCCAGAAATTTTTCAGCTAATAGGTCCCTAGTTTGCTCAGCTTCAGGAGAATTGTCATTCTGTACATGCTAAGGTTATACTTCATCCAGAGACTCAGAGGATCCTTATCCAGACTTCTGGAGTTCTTTACATAGCTCCATTTTCTCTTCCATAAATTCTTGCTGCTTTAGTCTCCCTAACCACTAATTTCTGTTCCTCAACTCAGTAAGACCACTGTGTTATTTTTTTTTTTTAATGTTTTATTTATTTCTGAGAGAGAGAGAGACAGCTTGAGCAGGGGAGGGTCAGAGAGAGAGGGAGGCACAGAATCTGAAACAGGCTCCAGGCTCTGAGCTGTCAGCACAGAGCCTGACGCGGGGCTCGAACCCACAAACCGTGAGGTCATGACCTGAGCCAAAGTCAGACGCTTAACTGACTGAGCCACCCAGGCGCCCCACCACTGTGTTATTCTTGGATTTCCCTTTTTTTTTGCCCCATGGTCTGAAAATTGCCTCCAGGCAAGACATGAGAGATCCTTGGACTCACCTTATTTGTTTCCTTTCTCTTAGTCTTCCACTCCTTTTAAGCCAATGCCTGAAAGCATTTTTCTATATATTTTCATCAGTGTTTAAGTTGTTTATAATGGTATGGCTAGTTTCACATGATCAGCAAAAATTTTCACTTTGTTTTTTGGGCTAACATGATATATCCTGTAAATCGTTGTATATCAATTATAGAGATAATTTTTTATAGCTTCATAAAATTCCATTATATGTGTACATATCGTAGTCTCTTCAACTCTCCTAATCTTTTTGCATTTGCAAATTATTTACAAATAGCGCTGTAATGAATAATCTGGTGCATATGTATTTTAATACTTTTTGAAGTGTGTATTCAGGGTAAATTCCTAAAAGTGTGATTACTAGGCCATAGGGTAGATGCATACATAAGTTTGTTAGATGGAACTTTTCCCCCATATAGGTTGTACTCTTTTGCATTCCTACCAGTAGATAAGAAGACTTATGTTCCTATAACCTCCACTACAGACTATGTTGTCAAGATTTTTAATTTTTGCCAATCTGATCATTTAAAAAAGTCTGAAAATAGTTTTGAGTAGAGTTTCTTTCATTTTGATTCAATTTAATCTTTTTAATGTTTTATTTATTTCTGACAGAGAGAGAGAGGCACCGTGAGCAGGGGAGAGTCAGAGAGAGAGGGAGACACAGAATTGGAAGCAGGCTCCAGGCTCTGAGCTAGCTGTCAGCACAGAGCCCGGTGCGGGGCTTAAACCCACGAACCGAACCATGAGATCATGACCTGAGCCGGAAGTCAGGCGCTCAATCAACTGAGCCACTCAGGCGCCCCTCATTTTGATTGAATTTAAAGAGCTTTTCACATTTTTACAAAAGATTTATTTATTTTTGAGATTTATTTATTTATTTATTTTACAAAAGATTTGAGAAAGAGGGAGACGGAGTGAGAGGGCATCAACAGGAGAGGCAGAGAGAGAAGGAGACTGAAAATCACACTATAAGCACAGAACCTGACACAGGGCTCAAACTCATGAACTGTGAAATCATGACCTGATCTGAAACCAAGAGTCGGATGCTCAACCCATTGGGCCACCTAGGTGCCCCTTTTTACATGTTTAAGAGCTTGTTTATCTCTTTTTAAAAATTATTCATGTTTTCGGGCGCCTGGGTGGCTCAGTCGGTTAAGCGTCCGACTTCGGTTCAGGTCATGATCTCACAGTTTGTGGGTTTGAGCCCCATGTCAGGCTCTGTGCTGACACCTAGCTCAGAACCTGGAGGCTGTTTCAGATTTCTGTGTCTCCCTCTCTCTGACCATCCCCTGGTCACGCTGTCTCTCAGAAAAAAAAAATTGTTCATGTCTTATGTTCATTTTTCGATATTTTTTTTTTTAGTGTCTTGTCCTAAAATTTTAAAAAGTTATTTATATATTTAGAGATATTAGCCCTTTGCCCCAAATATAACTTGCAAATATTTTTTTTCCAGTATGTCATTTGCTTTTCAGCTTTGTCTAAGGGTATTTTTTGAATTGCAGTCTTTTTTCCTTTTTATTTTTATGTAACTAAATTAATCTTTTCTTATATTACATTTAGGTTTTGAGTCATAGAAAGCCTTGCCCCACAGTTAGGTTATAGAAAACCCATCCATTTTCTTTCAGTACTTGTATGATATTTTGGTTTTTACATTTAGATCCCATATCTGTATGGGTTTTATTCTTGTGTGTGTGCTGAGTAATGGATCTAATTTTTGTGCTTTTTTTTTTTTCAAATGGCTGTCCAGTTGTCTCAGTACTGTTTATTAAATCTTCATCTTTGGGGTGCCTGGGTGGCACTCATTTGGTTGGTCATCTGACTTCAGCTTAGGTCATGATCTCATGGCTTGTGACTTTGAGCCCCACATGGGGCTCTGTGTTGACAGCTTGGAGCCTGGACCCTGCTTTGGACTCTATGTCTCCGTCTTTCTCTGTCCCTCCCCTGCTCATACTCTCTCTCTCTCAAAAATAAAATAAACATGAAAAAACAAAACTTCATCTTTGTCTTAGTGATTTGAGATAGCATTTTTATTTTGTACTAAACTTCTATATTGATAGAAGTCCTAAGGATCAGAAAGCCACACTTCTTTCTCACTCAAAGTTATCAATATATTTTGAAGTTAATTATTTCACTTAGAAAAAATAAATAGCTCAGCCATACAAGGCTACGCATTTGGTGAGAACTGATAATAATTTAGTAAATCTACAATAGTGTGCTGGGGAAAAATTGAATACATTCTCTCTAGGGAGAATTTAGTCCTCTTGGAAGATTTTCACGTGGAGGGGTGATAATTTTTGCAGGTAGTTTGCTGGCATATTTGAGTTTATGATCTAAAAAACAATGACTACTAATGTGATTAAGATTAGAAGAGAATAGCACTCAAATGGGAAAAAAGGTAAAATCTTTTTGTCTTAAACCTTTGATCTCAAAAATCACTGATTGTGATTGTAGTTCTAAAATATTTTGGTGCGTTAATTTCTTCTTCTGAGGGAAGATGGAATGGAGGTCTTATAGAACTTAAGATTCATATTTACTTTTAAATCAAAGTATGCAGAATATTTTTCCACATAAATAAACTTGAGATAAATTAAAAAAAATTTTAATGTTATATTTATTTCTGAGAGAGAGAGAGAGACAGACAGACAGACAGTGTGCGCAGAGGAGGGTCAGAGAGAGACGCAGAATCTGAAACAGGCTCCAGGCTCTGAGCTAGCTGTCAGCACAGAGCCCAACGTGGGGCTTGAACCCACGAACTGCAAGATCATGACCTGAGCCAAAGTCAGATGCTTAACTGACTGAGCCACCCAGGTGCCCCAACTTGAGATAAATATTAAGGCTAAACACTCAGCTTATCCACCAAATTCTTGAATCTCCCACCTGTCTAAATTGTGATACATGTTTGATTAACCTATTGGATATCTGTTTTTTTATACTAGTTCTCCTCAAATGGTCCCTTAATATCACCTTTGGCCCCACAGTGTCCCTCAAATAGGCAAATTACATTAAACTGAAAGATTATCAGATTATATTTAGGATTTTAAGGGGGTAATACATATTTTTTTCTGTGACTGCAATAACAACAGTTTTATGAGCAAAATTTTCTGATATTACTGATCCTCTGGGAATGAGTAGTAGTAGGTCGTTACCCAATATTTAAAAATGATATTAGGACATATTTATAGAGACCTTCCTGTGTGCCAGGCAAGGGCAGCTTCATGAGCGTGTGATCTGTGCAGGCACAGGGGTCCCCTTTCAAATGCAGGAGGGCCCTGCATTTGGGCTAATGCTCTGCTTTTACCATCTTGCCATTCTTAATTTTTAAACAGGGAAGCTTCATTTTTCATTGGCCCTAAAAATTAAGTAGCCAGTCATATGGTAGTATTTAAGGTATTTGACTCATGTTGTGGCAGTAGAAAGAGAAAGTTATTTGATAGATTCAGAATACATTTTGGAGGGAGTAAGCACTGGCAATTAACCAATTGTGGGAAGGTAGAAAAAGATGTTAAGGGTGACTTGGAAAATTTTTTTAAGATTTTGTTTTTAAGTAATCTCTGCCCCGGACAAGGGGTTGGAGCTCACATCCCTGAGATCAAGAGTTGGGGGGTCTCTGACTTGACTCAGGTGCTCTGACTTGGGAGTTTTTGAGTCAGTGGTTACCTGAACCTGGGAGTCGGAGCAAGGGTTGATTGCACACAGGATTAGGACATTTTTGGGGTGATGGGAATATACTAAAAATGGATTGTGGTGTTGGTGGCATAACTATAAATTTACTGAAAATCATTGTCTAGGTGAACGCTCTGTTATGTGTAAAGCTATTGAAATATTGACAGATTGAAATGCCTGTGGTTACGTCATGGAGTGCTATTATTCCCATTTTACAGATATACAAAATTAAAGAGAAGTTAAAAATAGGAGCTTCATGGTAACACATTTACTAAGTATAATATCCAGTATTGGAACTCAAGTCTTTCTGACACTAAGCCTTCACTCTCAACAACTAGAACATATTCACTTTCTATTTTAAAATTATCTTTGTTGTATCTCATTGATGAGAGGCTCTCTTGAAATTATAGAACAGAAAGAAAAGAAGATAGAGACTGGAAAATTGTGTTGCCTTTGTTGACTGTGTTGGTGCTTTCATTTCCCCGTAATATAGGTGGCACAGCAAGGCATCCTATCTTTTTTTTTTTTCTCTCATGTGAGTTGTATTACCACACTTTATTTGGCTCTTTAGCAAACTATTCAAGGTATTAGGTTAATAAGTAGTTTCATTAGGCCCACTGGTTGCTTGAAAGAATGACTCTATCTTCCAAAAATGTTTATTCCTAGGGAAAATGGATGCACATAATTGACTATATGTAATCCTTAGTGCATTTCATGGCATGAAGATTGCTTTAAATGTATTGAGAGGTTGGTCAAAGGGTACGAACTTTTACTTGAATATGTTCTAGGACTCGAAGTACAGTATGATGACTTGAGTTAACACTACTGTAGTATATACTTGAAATTTGCTGAGAGAGGATACCTGAATCATTCTCATCACATACATATGTGTGCGTGCGCACATACACACACACACCAGTAACAAATAGAGGTGATGGATGTGTTAACCATATTGTGGTAATGATTTCACAATATAGTAAATCATCATGTTTACACCTTAAATTTATACAAGTATATTTATTTTATTTTATTTTTTAAATTTTTTAATGTTTTATTTATTTCTAGGAGAGAGAGAGACAGCGTGAGCAGGGGAGGGTCAGAGAGAGAGGGAGTGACAGACTCTGAAACAGGCTCCAGGCTCTGAGCTGGCAGTCAGCACAGAGTCCGACGCAGGGCTCGAACCCATGAACCGCGAGATCATGACCTAAGCGAAAGTCAGACGCTTAACCGACTAAGCCACCCAGGCGCCCCTATACAAGTATATTTATTAATTATACTTGAATAAAGCAGGGGTGGAGGGCGAAGCATTTAACTGCCTACTGTGCTAGATGCCAGGAATATAAATGGTTATCAGAACAGGCATTGTCTCTGACCTCCTACAGCTTCCTTTTTAGTGGGAGAAGCAGACATGCTTAAACAAAAAATAATTATAAAATATTAAATTGTGCTAGGTTCAACAAAGGAAAATATAAGGTGCTCTAAGAGAGCATAACAAAGGATCTTGGTATTAACTGGGGTCTAATGGGAGACCTCTATTAGGAAATAACATTTAAACTGAGACCTGAAAGTGTAGAAATTAGCAAAGCAAAGGGAAGGGTAAGCAGCTTTTCTAAGAAAGGAATAGCCTTTCTAAAAGCCTTGGGGCACAAAAAAGCTTGGCTGATGACCGTATTATATAATGGAGTATCTAGAGAAGGAGAAGGCATGAGAATTTGGATACTGTGCAAAGGATTTGGAATTTTATCTCAAGAGTAGTAAGATGCTACTGAGGAGTTTTCAACTGGATAATTGTATCATCTAATTAAAATTGTAAGAAGATCATTCTGGCCACTCTGGAGCATAGATCCAAGAGGGTTCCGCTGGCTTATGAAGAAGCCTTAAGAAAACTATGGGCCTTATTATAAATGGGAAAACTATTTCTACTTTTAAAAGCCAGTTTTCAAAAGCCATTTTGTAATTAATTGATGGTGAATGAAAAAAATTGATAAAACAGTATATCTTTGAATAAACTGCAAATCACTGTTTCTCAAAGCTTAAGGTGTATTCAAATCACACAGGTATTTTGTTAAAATTTAGTCAAGGTAGAGAGTGGGGCATTTCTTTTTTTTTTTTAACTTTTTAATGTTTTATTTATTTTTGAGAGAGAGAGACAGACAGCAACAGCGTGAGCAGGGGAGGGTCAGAGAGAGAGACACAGAATCCGAAACAGGCTCCAGGCTCTGAGCTGTCAGCACAGACCCCGACATGGGGCTCGAACTCACGAACCATGAGATCATGGAGCCGAAGTCAGATGCATAACCGACTGAGCCACCTGAGCGCTCCCAGTTCTGCATTTCTAACAAGCTTCCAGGTGATGCCTATGCCATTGGTTTTTGGCTCATACTTTGAGTATCAAGTGACTAGGCTCTATTCTGTATTCTAAATATAGTCTGTGGAATATTTTCCCTGTCTTTGAATGCCTGTCAGCCTTCTTGGTGGTCTGGTCAGTTGTCAAACGATATAAAACTAGGGGGTTTAAGAGATAAAGTATTGAAGACCTGGAGAAACAGGTCACATGGGTTTTTCATCTCTTCAGTAAATATCCTCTATACTGTATACTTCTTATCTACCTGTCTAACCTGTCTGCCTGTCTCTCTGACTCAGGGTTCGGTTAAACTTCAGAAAGGACTATATGCAATCAAAGTGATGTCCAAGACAAGTATACAGAAATAATATGAGGCTGTAAAACTTTACATTTTGTATTTAATGGGGTGATTTGCATCCATAATTTGGGCTTACTATATGCCAGGAATTTTACCTGCCTTATTCATTAATGGAATAGGAACCCAGAAACACTTTTAGGGTAGTTTCTTGTCCAAGGATGTGTAACTTAGCTCTGACTTATTTCATACGTGACTCTTTTATTCATTATCGTAATCAGTCCTATTTAGTTTGTTTCATGAGTTTTAATCCTAAATGTAGATAACTTAAGGATCTTTATTTTATGGGTTAAAGGCTTGTTATTTCTCTAATGAATTTATAGTGCTTTGCTGCTATATCTTAGTTATAAAGGTCCCAGGTGATAAATAGGCCTAGGTTTTGTTCTTTTTTGGTGGGGGAATGGGATATTATCCTTCTTTAGCAATGCAACTTCTCTTTGTGACATATGAATACAAGATCTTGGGAAATGGATTGATCACCTAAAGGGAAGGGTTTGAAATTATGCTTTATGATTGAGTTTATGTTCATTGGAAAGGATGGGAAGGATGGGGTAGGGAATTGACACGTTGCTCCCTGGTTCTTAAGAAATGAGAACTAAACAACATCCAGTTTTAAAAGAAATCTCAATTTTGAATTCCATAAAACACAGTTAAACAGAGAGTGGCTACTGTTGATTTTCTTTCCCGAGGAACAGAGAATTGTAGTCTCATTTGCTAAGAGATATTGAAATTATTAACACAGAAATGCTAAATGCTCCCTTACACGTAGAGTCCAACTGGAAAGGCTTTACACAATCCTCCAACAAACCAAATTTGTGTTTTTCCAGACCATGTTGTATCATTGTTGGTTTGGTTTGATCCTCCCTTCTTGCAATTACAGACAGCGATTAAAATGTATAATAGGCCTTGGTTTGGTTTGGAAACCTATAGAACAGCCATCTTCATGGCTCTGCAGTTGGCTTCTCAGGCCAAGGTAGGTTCCCGATGTACAGATAACTGCCAAGGCGCTTTGGCCCTAAACTCTGGAAAGAAGCCAAAGGAAAGTGAAGTTCCTGGCGGTAGCGTTTGTCCCGCTCAGAGAGCCCGGCGCTAGCGCATTCTTCGTGCAGTTATTGGCTGGGACTCTGCGTGCCGCTGTCGGCCAATGAAGACGCTGGAGATCTGGCCCTGGCCCGTCCCCTCTTGGCGCCCCGGGATGAGACAGAGACTGAACAGCCGGCGAGCAAATCAAAGGCATCGAGAAAGCCATGTCTGACTCCGCGCCTAGCGCTCAAGCGCTAACCCGCTGAAAGTTTCTCAGCGGAAAAAGTCGGAAAGATCTGGACTCCGCTAAGAGGAACTGCCTTTGAGTGAGATGGTCCCAGAGGCCTGGAGAAACGGACTGGTAAGCACCGGGAGAGTGGTGGGAGTTTTGTTTCTGCTTGGTGCCTTGCACAAGGCTTCAGCCGTCGTTCGCTATGAGATCCTGGAGGAAAGAGAGAAAGGTTTTGTGGTGGGCAATGTGGTCACGGACCTTGGTTTGGATCTCAGCAGCCTGTCAGCGCGCAGGCTCCGGGTGTTGTCCGGAGCTAGCCGAAGATTCTTTGAGGTGAACAGGGAGACTGGAGAGATGTTCGTGAACGACCGCCTGGATCGGGAGGAGCTTTGTGGGACACTGCCCTCCTGCACTGTAACTCTGGAGCTAGTGGTGGAGACGCCGCTAGAGCTGTGGAGCGCGGAAGTGGTGATCCAGGATATCAATGACAACAATCCCACATTCCCTACTCGGGAAATGAAATTGGAGATTAGCGAGGCCGTGGCGCCAGGCACGCGCTTTCCGCTGGAGAGCGCGCACGATCCCGATGTAGGAAGCAACTCTTTACAAACCTATGAGCTGAGCCTAAATGAGTACTTTGCGCTTAGCGTTCAGACACGAGAGGACGGCACCAAGTACGCGGAGCTGGTGCTGGAGCGCGCCCTTGATTGGGAGCGAGAGCCAAGTCTCCAGGTGGTGCTGACGGCTTTGGATGGAGGAACCCCGGCTCGCTCAGCCACCCTTCCCATTCGCATCACCGTGCTGGACGCGAATGACAATGCACCCGCTTTCAATCAGTCTTTGTACCGTGCGCGTGTCCTGGAGGATGCACCGCCGGGCACTGTAGTGGTGCAAGTTTATGCAACCGATCTGGATGAAGGTCCCAATGGTGAAATCATTTATTCTTTGGGCAACCACAATCGTGCCGGTGTGCGAGACCTGTTCTCCTTAGACCTTGTAAGTGGGGTGCTGACAATCAAGGGTCACCTCGACTTCGAAGACACGAAACTCCATGAGATTTACATACAGGCCAAAGACAAAGGCGCCAATCCTGAAGGAGCACATTGCAAAGTTTTGGTAGAGGTTGTGGACGTAAATGACAATGCCCCAGAGATTACAGTCACCTCTGTGTACAGCCCAGTCCCTGAGGATGCCCCTCTTGGAACTGTCATTGCTTTGCTCAGTGTGATTGATCTGGATGCTGGGGAGAATGGATTGGTGACTTGTGAGGTTCCACCAGGTCTCCCCTTCAGCCTTACTTCTTCCCTCAAGAATTACTTTACTTTGAAAACCAGTGCAGCCCTGGATCGTGAGACTGTTGCAGAATACAACCTTAGCATCACTGCTCGAGATTCAGGAACTCCTTCCCTCTCAGCCCTTACAATTGTGCAGGTACAAGTGTCTGACATCAATGACAACCCTCCACAGCCTTCCCAGTCTTCCTATGATGTTTATGTTGAGGAAAATAACATCCCTGGTGTTCCAATACTAAATCTAAGTGTCCGGGACCCCGATGCCCCACAGAATGCTCGCCTTTCCTTCTTTCTCTTGGAACAAGAAGCTGAAACTGGGCTAGTGGGTCGCTATTTCACAATAAATCGTGACAGTGGCATCGTGTCATCCTTAGTGCCCCTGGACTATGAAGATCGACGAGAGTTTGAAATAATGGCTCATGTCAGCGATGGAGGCACTCCAGTCCTGACCACCAATATTAGTGTGAACATATTTGTCACTGATCGCAATGACAATGCTCCCCAGGTTTTATACCCCCGGCCTGGCCGGAGCTCAGTGGAGGTGCTGCCCAGAGCTACTGCTGCTGGCCATGTGGTCACTCGGGTGGTAGGCTGGGACCCAGATGCAGGGCACAATGCCTGGCTCTCCTACAGCCTCTTGGGAGCTTCCAACCAGAGCCTTTTTGCCGTGGGGCTTCACACGGGTCAAGTCACTACTTCCCGCCCAGTCCAGGACACAGACGTGCCCAGGCAGACTCTTGTGGTCTTGATCAAAGACAATGGGGAGCCATCACTATCCACCACGGCAACCTTGACTGTGTCAGTAACAGAGGAATCTCCTGAAGCCAGGGCTGAATTCCCCTCTGGCTCTGCTCCTCGGGAGCAGAATAAAAATCTCACCTTTTATTTACTCCTCTCTCTAATCTTGGTTTCTGTGGGGTTTGCAGTCACAGTACTGGGAGTGATCGTATTCAAAGTTTACAAGTGGAAACAGTCCAGGGACCTGTACCGAGCTCCTGTGAGCTCCCTGTACCGAACACCAGGGTCCTCTCTGCATGCAGATGCTGTGCGGGGAGGCCTGATGCCACCGCACCTTTACCATCAGGTGTACCTCACCACCGACTCACGCCGCAGTGATCCACTGTTGAAGAAACCTGGTGCTGCCAGCCCACTGGCCAGCCGCCAGAACACGCTGCGGAGCTGTGATCCAGTGTTCTATAGGCAAGTGTTGGGTGCAGAGAGCTCTCCTCCTGGACAGGTAAGGATTAGCATCCCAGAATGATGTTAATGCTTTTTGATGCCTGGACCATGTTCAGGAAAGAATGGAGCTGTTGTTTTAGTGATGAATATATTTTTCTAATGGTGCATCTACTTTTTCACCTTGCTCTGTGTAGATCAGACATCATGCATTTGTGAGGGGGATGACCTGGCTAGAGTGTGGTTTGTGGTCCCACACAGTGTAGAATTAATTGACTCAGTGTGTGGCCCCAGTTCACACCCTTAGCACTCCCTTGCCATCACAACTAAGCAATCTTGCTAAGAGGCTATTAAATTATAACCCAAGATCTCAGCACTCACAGCTTACTTTGGTGTCATTTGCATTGACAACAAGATGCTAGTTATCTCTAACAAGTGGCCGATGCTAGGATTATAACAACCACCTCACATGTCTGTCTTTCATTTGCTTGCTACATCTTCATTGAAGCCAATGGTTCACTAATAATTTTACTTTGCCTACATAGATTCTGTACCTCATTCTCAGGTGATTTTCTATTAAATAAATAAAATTTGGGGTGCCTGGGTGGCTCAGTTGGTTGAGCGTCCGACTTCAGTTCAGATCTTGATCTCACAGCTTGTGAGTTCGAGTCCCGCTTTGGGCTCTGTGCTGACAGCTCCAAGCCTGGAGCCTGCTTTGGATTCTGTGTCTCCCTTTCTCTTTCTGCTCCTCCCCCATTCTCTCTCTCTCTCTCTCTGTGTCTCAGAAATAAACAAACATTTAAAAAATAAGTAAATAAAATTCTAGGCATCCTTTAAATTTTATTTCAAGTACACTGCTGGAAATAATGTGTACATTACTTACAAAATATTTTTATGTTATAAGAGTAATGTATTGTAATATAGAAAACTGGGGAAATAAAGAAAAGGTATAAAAAAATTAAAGCTAACAATAATCCACAAATCTAAAGATATAATCACCATTAATTATAAAAGTAAAAGTAATCATTTATTTTGAAATGAAATCCAGACAATCTAGAAGAACATAAAGTACAAATTGAAAGTTCTTTTGTACCCCACCATTATTCCCAATCCTTCCAGTATTTTTTTTTAAGTATACACACAACGTAAAAGGTAAATTTGTAGCTTGAGAAAGGTAAAGCTCTCATTTATTCAGGCTAGTGTGCAGCTAACTGTAAGGCCTTTGTATTTAGTGAAACCTGTACATACTTCCAGTTGTGGGAGAGCCACTGTTATTCTATTACTAATAAGTGTATTATTGTTATTAACCCTTGGATTTGGAAGTTAGACAAACAGGGCTTCACCACTTAATCAGCTATGTGTCCTTGGCTAAGTTAATCTCAGAACCTTGTATATCGTAAGTGCAAAAAAAAAAAAAAAAACCTTAGCTATTACTATTATTACTTTTATTCTTTCCCATCAAATCTTAAGCACACCTTGGAAATGAGATCTGGAGACAGCCAGAAATGACAAAGTAGAGGCATAAATGGAAAGGCTAAGAAAAGATGAAAGCCAGAGAGAAGCAGCTGTCAGACTGGAAATCAGACTGGAAAACAACTGGCATTTTCCTTAGAACAGTGTTCTCAAAATTGGTTACACAGTAGAATTACCTGGGACCCCTTAAATATTCTGAGGCTCAGGCCACATCCCAGACCAGTTGAAACACAATCTCTTGGGACTTAGGGCTCAGTATTTTTTGAAGGTCTCCAAATGATTCTGATGTGCTGACAAGGTTGAGAAATGTACCAGTCTATCAGTTAACATATTTATGAAGCAGAGTGGTATTCTGGCATTCAAGGAACCAGGCTTATTGGGCCATTTCTCAACCTTAAAATATTGCATAAAATAGTTCTAGAAATTCATTGAATTACTTTGTCATACATGAAATTAATGTAACATTGTGTGTCAACTATACTCAAATGTGTTTTAAAAATACATACGTATTATATAGAATAGCTCTAGAAGAGCAACATAGGGAAGACATAAGAGGATCCTTTAAAGAGAAAATCTTCCTAAACCACTATCATCTGGGCAACTATTCTTTAAAAATCCAAAGCTGGAGGGCACCTGGGTGGCGCAGTCAGTTAAGCATCCAGCTTACACTCAGGTCATAATCTTGTGTCTGACTTCAGCTCAGGTCATAATTTTGCAGTTCGTGGGTTCAAGCCCCATATGGGGCTCTTTTCTGATAGTTCAGAGCCTTGACCCTGCTTTGGATTCTCTGTTGCCCTCTCTTTCTGTGCCTCTGCCCCCATCCCCAGGCTCTTGTGTCTCTCTCAAAAATAAATAAACATTAAAAGTTTTTTTAAAAAATCCAAAGCTGGGCAATGGGGATGGAACCTCTTTGGGGAGTGGCAAAAAGATTCTATAATTAGATGGTGGTGATGGTTGTATCCTTTTAATATATTCATGTATACTAAAAGCATTAAACTGTGCATTTTTTTAATGTTTATTATTTTGAGAGGAAGAGAGAGAGGCAGGCAGAATGACGGGGAGATATAGAATCCCATGCAAGCTCCAAGCTTCGAGCTGCCAGCACAGAGCCGGACAGGATGCCCGAACTCACGAACTGCGAGATGATGACCTGAGCCAAAGTCCGATGCTTAATCTGCTGAGCCACCCAGGTGCCCCTGTGCATTTTAAATGGATGAATTATATAGTATGTGAACTGTATCTCAGTAAAGCTGTTTTTAAACTGTGAAATGGGAGAATCACACACCTGGCATAAAAAGATCAAGTCAGAGATACAAGATTAAGGCTTTATGATATTCCAGTTCTAGTAATTGTGTGCCTCTTTTGGTGTGAACTTGCAAACATTGAGACCTATAAGGGGTCTCGTTCTTGAATATGAAAGGCATCAGGTAAGGGCTAATTTATGATCATACAGATGACAAACTAGTAGAAAAATCATTTAAGGTGTTATAGAGGGGCGCCTGGGTGACAAAATTGGTACAGCATCTGACTCTTGATTTTGGCTCAGGTCATGCTCCCAGGATTGTGGGATCAGAGACCTGAGTTGGGCTCTGTCAATACGGAGCCTGCTTGGGATACTCTGTTTTCCTCTCTCTCTGCCTTTCCCCTACTCTCTTTCAAAATAAGTAAATAAAAGAAATTTTAAAAAGCAAATTCCTCTGAAAAAAAACAAAAACTTATAGAAGGAGAGTTTATTTTTTTTCCAGGCAAATCAGGTGTGAGAGTGGTGGGCGTCCTAGGGCTGCACGTGCTAGTTGTTTAGCTTCATGCACATTTCTTAACCTCTCTGAACTCCAGTTTCCTCATCTATAAAATAAAGATAACTTTTTCAAAATTGTTGTGTAAGTTAAAAACAGTGCATATAAAGCATACTGAAATATAAAATATTCTTGTAAAGTATAAGTATTCAGTAAATATTTGTTGAACTAATAAATGATAATATCAGTAATTCATTTAGTGGGTATCCCTGTATGCAGATCCTGTAAAAGATGAAAAGACACATTTCCTGTCATTATGGTATATAAGAGTAGTGCCAAAGGAAACACATGCAAAATAAAGATCTGTATAATGCAAGAAGCAAACAGAGCAAAGGGAAAGAAACCCCTAAGCCAGTCTGAGGAAATCAGGAAGATTTTATAGTGGTGATGATTCTTGAGCTGAGAACTAAAAGTTGAGTAGTAGCTTATTAAATAATAAAGGGAAGGGGCTCCTGGGTGGCTCAGGCGGTTAAGCATCCGACTTCAACTCAGGTCATGATCTCGCAGTCTATGGGTTCGAGGCCCACATCGGGCTCTCTGCTGACAGCTCAGAGCCTGGAGCCTGTTTCAGATTCTATGTCTCCCTCTCTCTCTCTGCCCCTCCCCGGCTCATGCTCTCTCTCTCTGTCTCAAAATTAAATAAACGTTAAAAAATTAAAAAAAAAAAAGTAAAGGGAAAAGGAAGGCAGGAAGGGCCTTTGCAGGAAATTTCATGCAGATGGATAATGATACTTGATTACTGCTGAACCTTAAAGTATGTTTGTATAACAGTCAGCAAGAGATAAAGTGAAGCAAGTAGGCAGGAATTAGATCTTGAGTTGCTTTTAGGCTTTATTCTGCATTGGTGACAGTCACTGCAGAACTTTCAACTCACATATGTATGATGTAATCAGGGTTTTTCTGTTTTAGAGAGATTATCCTGGCACCTGTAAGTAAAATAGATTGGGAATATTGCTGCTGGAGGTAAAGAGAATATTTAGAAGGCTGTTAAAATTTTTGAGAAGATTGGTAAATGCTTGAACCACCACAGTGGCACTGTAGGTGGAAGGTGTTATACTAGAGTATAATCATCCGGACTTGTTGATTGACATGATATAGTTAAGTCAGGAAGAAGAATGAGTCAAGGATGGTTCTGCCTGTCCCTCCTCCATTGTGAAAGAGGCAGCTGGGTTGATGGTGATGTCATTTACTGTGATAGTGAATCCTGCCCCAAACACCTGGTAGGTCAGACTGATTTGTACTTCCACCATTCCTATGAGAGGAGGTTTAGCTGTTTTTTTTGGTAAAAGAACACAAAAGTCCGGATCCCTCTCTTTGTGACCAGAATGTAGATCTCAATAGGATAGTCAAAAGGATGTTCTTGAGGAATAAGGGTTTGGAAAAATCTGAGGAGGGATTAGAACCCTGGGTTTTGCTGCTGGTTTTCACAGCCAGTGGTGACCTAGGTGAGGATTCAGATGAGTTAAGAACTCTTACATTGAGATCAGGTTGGATTTTTTCTCTTTGTGCTCTGTTGTGTTTGTCACTCAGATTATAGTTTGCAGGTAACTACAGTGTGAGATTATCTGTGTTTCTCTCTCTTTTTTTAAGTTTTTAATGTTTTATTTATTTTTGAGGGAGAGATAGAGACAGTATGAGCAGGGGAGGGTCAGAGGGAGAGGGAGACACAGAATCTAAAACAGGCTCCAGGCTCTGAGCTAGCTGCCAGCACAGAGCCCGATGCAGGACTCAAACCCACGAACCAGGAGATGATGACCTGAGCTGAAGTCGGACGTTTAACTGGCTGAGCCACCCAGGCGCCCCAATCTGTGTTTCTCAACAGTGTGTATGTGCATGTATGTGTAAGGTGGTAGCCAGGGTCCTGGATGGGTCTACATCAGGGTGGGAGAAGAGTGAGATACAGTCTCCAGCTCCAAGAGGCCCCTGGGGCCAAGTAAAAGGCGTGCTTTTTTGAAACTGTCTCTGTTGGTAATTAACAGCAAATCAAGCATACCATGTTGTCAAATAAAGGGGATTTGTGGGCACAGTGCTGTTAGTGGCTGATCTCAATCATTCAGGGAAGCTGTTAAATCTGTGAACATTAGCATTCTGCCAGGTAATGAGATCTAGTCCTTAGCGCCTCCCAGACACACTGATTCTTTACGGATTTGGAACATCTCCCTCTCCTGGCTCCCTCTACCTTGCTTCATCTCCTTCTGTACTGTCCTTGAAATCAATGAATGGTAATTCAGTGAACCACTAGCTAGTGTCTGAATAAGAGAGATTTTGTGTCTGCTGCACCTCCTGTTACAACAGAAACGTGCGCTGCATAAATTTAATTGGTTACATTAATGTGTAAGTCTTATCTGCAAAGAGATGGATATGTTTCTGAATAATCTGCAGAGGGGCAGAGTTTTGAATATATGGCACTGCTTCTAATTAGCTGTTGATCTAATACTATGAGACTTAGGCATAAACTGACCATTTAGAATATTGGTGGATGACAACACTGGCTTGAACAAAGTGACCAGTCTCAAATGGCTACTCCTCTCTGGGCTGCAGGTTGCTAGGGCTCTGGCTGTCTGTTTTCCCCGCTGAAAAGGGGCGGGGGAAGTTGGTGTGTTTGAGGGGAAAAAAGAACATACATACATGTTCTCTGCCTCTCATTAGAGGTAATAAACCTATAGAAAGAAATGCTGTTGAGTGGGAGGTAGGCGAAAAGATAGGTGTTTTTTTGTTTTCTGTTTTTTGTTTTTTTTTTTTTTGTTTTGTTTTTTTGGGGTTTTTTCCTCCAATGCTGCGACGCATTAACCCTGCTGCTATTGGGATGTTCTCTGCTCAGCCTATTGGCTGAGCCCAGGAGCTGCTGTCTGCCAATCGGGTGGTGGAAGGCAGACAAATCTACCCCGCCACCAGCAAAAACGGCGCGTAACCCTTGCGGTGCCGGCCCAGCCGCCAGAGCTGGCGCCACGAAAGAGAGATAGGTGTCTCCAGCTGCTGTTGCCGTTTGGGGCAGGTCGGCTTCTTCTGCTTCCCAGGACCAGGTAGAGGACTAGCGGGAAGCAGCAATGCTCCGCAAGGTGGGAAGCTGGGTAGAAATCTGCTGGGGGGCCACCCTTTTGTTCCTCATTTGCCACCTGGGTTACGTTTGTGGACAGATCCGATACCCGGTCCCAGAGGAGTCACAGGAAGGGACTTTTGTAGGGAATGTCGCCCAAGATTTCCTGCTGGATACAGAGAGTCTGTCAGCTCGTAGGCTGCAGGTTGCTGGAGAGGTTAACCAAAGACACTTCCGTGTGGATTTGGACAGCGGAGCCCTGCTCATCAAGAATCCAATTGATCGAGAGGCACTGTGTGGACTCAGTGCCAGCTGCATCGTGCCCCTGGAGTTTGTAACTGAAGGGCCTTTGGAAATGTACCGAGCAGAGGTAGAGATTGTGGATGTGAATGATCACGCCCCCCGATTTCCTCGGCAGCAGCTGGACTTGGAAATTGGGGAGGCAGCTCCTCCGGGACAGCGTTTCCCCTTGGAAAAGGCTCAGGATGCAGATGTGGGGAGCAATTCTATCAGCAGCTATAGACTAAGCTCCAATGAACACTTTGCACTGGATGTCAAGAAGCGCAGCGACGGCAGCCTGGTTCCAGAGCTGCTCTTGGAGAAGCCTTTGGATCGGGAGAAGCAGTCAGACTACCGCCTGGTGCTGACTGCTGTGGATGGAGGGAACCCCCCGAGATCTGGCACCGCAGAGCTCCGGGTATCAGTGCTGGACGTGAATGACAACGCCCCAGCTTTCCAGCAATCCAGCTACAGGATTAGTGTGTTGGAGAGTGCTCCTGCCGGCATGCTGCTCATCCAGCTCAATGCCTCTGACCCAGACCTAGGTCCCAGTGGTAACGTCACCTTTTCTTTCAGTGGTCACACCCCTGATCGTGTGAGAAACCTCTTTAGCCTTCACCCTACGACTGGAAAGCTTACCCTTCAGGGGCCCCTAGACTTTGAGAGTGAAAATTACTATGAATTTGATATTCGGGCTCGTGATGGGGGTTCTCCAGCCATGGAGCAACATTGCAGCCTTCGGGTGGATCTCCTGGATGTAAATGACAATGCCCCCCACATCACAGTGACCTCAGAGCTTGGGACTCTTCCAGAGAGCGCAGAGCCTGGCACTGTAGTGGCACTCATCAGTGTGCAGGACCCCGACTCAGGGTCAAATGGAGACGTGAGCCTCCGTATTCCTGACCACTTGCCATTTGCCCTCAAGTCTGCCTTCAGGAACCAGTTCTCCCTGGTGACTGCTGGGCCCTTGGACCGAGAGGCCAAATCCAGCTATGACATCATGGTCACTGCTTCTGATGCTGGGAATCCTCCCCTGAGTACCCAGAGGAGTATTTTCCTCAATATTTCAGATGTGAATGATAACCCACCCTCTTTCTTCCAGAGGTCACATGAGGTGTTTGTTCCTGAGAACAATCGCCCAGGGGACCTGCTTTGTTCCCTTGCAGCCTCTGATCCAGACTCTGGCTTGAATGCACTCATCTCCTATTCTCTCCTGGAGCCCAGAAATCGAGATGTGTCAGCTTCTTCTTTCATCTCTCTGAACCCCCAGACAGGAGCTGTTCATGCTACTCGATCCTTTGACTATGAACAAACACAGACATTACAGTTTGAGGTGCAAGCCCGGGATCGGGGCAACCCACCTCTTAGTAGCACCGTGACAGTTCGTCTGTTTGTGCTGGACCTCAATGACAATGCCCCAGCTGTGCTCCGTCCTAGGGCCCGGCCTGGTTCCTTATGTCCGCAAGCACTGCCTCCATCAGTTGGTGCTGGCCATCTAGTCACAAAGGTGACTGCTGTGGACTTGGATTCAGGTTATAATGCTTGGGTTTCCTATCAGCTCCTGGAGGCCCCAGACCCCAGCCTGTTTGCAGTTTCTCGCTATGCTGGGGAGGTTCGGACGGCAGTTCCCATCCCAGCTGATCT
This sequence comes from Crocuta crocuta, assembly GCF_008692635.1. Classification (NCBI taxonomy): domain Eukaryota; kingdom Metazoa; phylum Chordata; class Mammalia; order Carnivora; family Hyaenidae; genus Crocuta; species Crocuta crocuta. Next base: position 13,449,574 of record NW_027530640.1, read on the forward strand.
CCCTCCACAGAAGCTGGTCATTGTAGTAAAGGATAGTGGTAGTCCACCGCTCTCTACCTCTGTTACTTTGCTAGTGTCCTTGGAGGAAGATACTCATCCAGTTGTCCCTGATCTTCGAGAATCTTCAGCTCCAAGGGAAGGAGAATCCCGCCTGACCCTCTATTTGGCTGTATCGCTAGTGGCAATTTGCTTTGTCTCCTTTGGCTCGTTTGTTGCACTACTCTCTAAGTGTTTGCGTGGGGCTGCCTGTGGAGTGACCTGCTTTCCTGCTGGCACCTGTGCCTGTCTCACCCGATCTCGAAGGAGGGAGGGGCTTCCTCCTTCCAATGGGATCCTCCGAATCCAGCTAGGGTCAGATGATCCTATCAAGTTTGTTGATGTGGGCGGCCACTCTCATGGCTGTACACCTTTGGCTTCTGCACCCACTCGGAGCGATAGCTTCATGATGGTGAAGTCACCCAGTGCACCTATGGCAGGGGAGCCTGTTCGCCCAAGCTGCCCACCCTCTGATCTTCTGTATGGGCTAGAGGTGAGACCTTTGCAGGCTCAGCCAATGCTTGAGGGTTATTCTGATCCAAGCATATGGCTGGGTCATGTCCCTGGAACTGTTGGTCTCTCTGCAAGAGCCCATAGTGAATGGTAACTATGTTGTAGATGGTGTGCTTCAGAAGTGTTTTGTGAATAACCAGGAAGTTGTCTCAGATTAGTACTTGAGGTGGGTTATGTACCTGAAGGTAAGAAATGAAGGTGATGATCAAGAGGCAGGGGATTGTGGAACTGTGGTGCTGGAATGTGGGAGCATAGAAGGCTATAGTGCACAGCGGGGTAGGATGTGCCAGGCAGTCCCCTAAACCCAGGCGGTTGCTTTCTCTTCCTGAATGACGGAGGCAGGTTCTGGACTACATTAATTCTCGATTACCATTTCCCAGTGAATTGAGGGTGACTGCTATATTTGCCCTGCAATATCAAATACTCCCTAACCCACTGTAGAGAGAACTCGCTGCTTGAAACAGCAGAGAGCACAAAGAAGAGAGAGTTGAGGGAAGCAGGGAGGCATCAGGATGGAAGACAGAGATCTTTTCGTCCAAGTCTTCAAGAATCCCGGTCAGGTCCCCACTGAGATTTGAACTAGATGTAAGAGATTTGGGGGCATGGGAGCATTACTTATTTGAGGGGAAGAGCAATGTGGAAGTGAAATCACTTCATGTCGGAAAACTGGTTTACAGCTGAGGAACTCAGAGATGACCACTCTGGAAGTCTTTAAGCAGACTTCTGAATTGGTGCAACCATCAATCCTAGAGACCATGCCTAGCTTCTGGTTAACTCTCCTGGGTGACCTGGATCCATCACAGGAATGTTCCCCCCACTACAAGCTGTTAATGCTCATTCCAGAGCTCCAGTCAAGGATCTCAGAAAAGCTGAATCCTGTAACGATCAGCTGACAATGAGATTCCTCAAAGCATTGATAGAGTCCTAGCAAGGCTTTACAGGATCCTAACAAATGTTTTCTCTCACCTTAGCCATATTTGGCAGAATGGGGTGGGAGTGGGGGTTAACATGGGCTTTGCCTCCCCTGGAAGGACACAATTTTGTTGGTTTAAGCAAAGTCATGGAAGCTTCTGAAGTCCTGAGGGAAGTTGCTGGGACAGAACACAGAGAAGTTTTGTACCAGTTTGTCTTTCCTGTTGAGCACCATCTGAGCTGTCAAACTTTGCTGCCAGGGGGCTGAATCAACCTGCAGCATGAAATGAGTGGGGAGGTAGGAGGCTTCATTGACACAGATTTGCCTGTTCCTAAGGTTTCCAGGACTGAGGAGACTTCATAATTGGTTGAGAGCAGACAGACTTTTTGGCCAATCAGACTCAGAGCAGAGGTGGGGGATCTGCTCTTCCTGCCCACCTCTCCTCCTCCTGTTCCCCAGCTCCACCCAGNTAAGAGGCTGGAAGGAGACCTAAGAGATTTCAGCTGCTACATTCCAAGACCTGGGTCTGCCTTGGAGACAGAACAGCACAGAGTCAGTGTCCAGGAAGGGACCTGTGGGTCATGGGGCCCGAAACACCCTCACACCTCGCCGGGAAATGGCAAGTGCTGTTCATGTTGTCCTTGTGCTGCTGGGGCTGGGTGTCCGGGCAGCTTCGTTACTCAGTGGTGGAGGAGTCTGAGCCGGGGACGCTGGTGGGAAATGTTGCTCAGGATCTAGGCTTAAAGGTGACAGATCTGTTGAGCCGCCGACTGCGGTTAGGGTCTGAGGAGAATGGACACTTTTTTTCCCTGAGCTTGATGAGTGGTGCTCTGGCAGTGAATCAAAAGATTGACCGAGAGAGCCTATGTGGAGCCAGTACCAGCTGCCTGCTGCCAATACAGGTGGTGACTGAACACCCCCTGGAACTAATCCGCGTAGAGGTAGAAATCCTGGATCTCAACGACAACTCTCCTGGCTTTGCCACTCCTGGGCGAGAGATACGCATCTCAGAATCGGCTGCACTTGGGGCCCGATTCCCACTGGATAGTGCCCAGGATCCGGATGTGGGCACTAATACTGTGAGCTTCTACACTCTAAGCCCCAGCAGTCATTTCTTTCTGAATGTGAAGACCCTAAAAGATGGGAAGCTATTCCCAGAGCTGGTGCTAGAGCAGCAGCTGGACCGTGAAGCCCAGGCAAGACATCAGCTGGTGCTCACTGCTGTGGATGGGGGTATCCCAGCCCGCTCAGGGACCACCCTTATCTCTGTCATTGTACTGGATGTTAATGATAATGCTCCAGCTTTCCAGTCCCCAGTTCTGCGTGTGGGGCTCCCAGAGAATGCACCCATGGGTACACTGTTGCTCCGCCTCAATGCCACTGATCCAGACGAAGGCACCAATGGCCAACTAGACTATTCTTTTGGAGACCATACATCTGAGGTAGTGCGTAATCTCTTTGGCTTAGACCCTAGCAGTGGAGCAATCCATGTCTTGGGTCCCATAGACTTTGAGGAGTCAAGTTTCTATGAAATTCATGCAAGAGCCCGTGACCAGGGACAACCAGCCATGGAAGGCCATTGTATGATTCAAGTGGATGTGGACGATGCCAATGACAATGCCCCAGAGGTACTACTGGCCTCTTTGGTCAACCCTATCCTGGAAAGCACACCAGTGGGCACAGTAGTGGGCTTGTTTAATGTGAGGGACCGAGACTCGGGGAGAAATGGTGAAGTGAGCCTTGATATCTCCCTGGACGTGCCATTTCAGATTAAGCCTTCTGAGAACCACTACTCACTGCTAACCAGCCAGCCGTTGGACCGGGAGACCACATCCCACTATGTCATTGAGCTGCTTGCCAGTGATGCAGGCTCACCTCCCCTGCATGCACAGCTCACTGTCAGGCTCAACATTTCAGATGTTAATGACAATGCACCCTACTTTACTCAACAGCTCTATACTGCTTACATCCCAGAAAACCGGCCTCCAGGTTCCCTTCTTTGCATTGTGGCTGCCTTGGACCCAGACACTGGGGATAATGCCCATCTTACCTACTCCATTGTAGGGAACCAGATTCAGGGAGCCCCAGCTTCTTCCTTTGTATATGTCAACCCTGAGGATGGGCGGGTCTTTGCCCAGCGCACCTTTGACTACGAATTGCTGCAAATGCTGCAGATCATGGTGGCGGTGCGAGACTCTGGCTCTCCCCCATTGCACTCGAACACATCTCTGCATGTGTTTGTTCTGGATCAGAATGATAATGCACCAGCAGTGCTGCACCCAAGACCTGGCTGGGAACTCTCAGTACCCCAGCGTATCCCTCGCTCTGCTCCTCCTGGCTCCTTGGTCACCAAAGTGACAGCTGTGGATGCTGATGCAGGCCACAATGCATGGCTCTCCTATTCACTGTTGCCCCAGTCTACAGCTCCAGGACTGTTCCTGGTGTCTGTACATACTGGGGAAGTGCGCACAGCCCGGGCCTTACGGGAGGATGATTCTGACACCCAGCAGGTTGTGGTCCTGGTGAGGGACAATGGTGACCCTTCCCTCTCCTCTACAGCCACAGTGTTGCTGGTTCTGGAGGATGAGGACCCTGAGGAAATGCCCAAGTCCAACGATTTCCTCACACTCCCTCCTGAGCGTTCAGACCTTACCCTTTACCTCATTGTGGCTCTTGCAGCCATCAGTCTTTTATCCTTAGTCACTTTCACTTTTCTGTCAGCTAGGTGCCTTCAGGGGCATGCGGATGGGGATGGGGGCCAGTGCTGCAAGCGCCAGGCCTCACCTTCTCGGGACTTCTATAAGCAGTCCAGTCCCAACCTGCAGGTGAGCTCAGACGGCACACTCAAGTACATGGAGGTGACGCTACGGCCCACAGACTCGCAGAGCCACTGCTACAGGACGTGCTTTTCACCAGCCTCGGATGGCAGTGACTTCACATTTCTAAGGCCCCTCAGTGTCCAGCAGCCCTCAACGCTGGTGCTGGAGCCTGATGCCTTCTGGTCCCGCTCTAATACGCTGCGGGAGCGGAGCCAGGTGAGGGGTTCAGTACTGCCAAGGGTGACCCCTGTGGTTTGGGATGGAGAAGCAGCCCATCCACAGAAGGGACTTTGAGTTTACATCCACTCCTCTTGGGAGGGGGTGGAGGTGTGGGGGTGGAGGATGGAGGTCAGTGTTGCCAGCAGTCCATCTGATTGTTGGGACCATTTGGTCTGAATGCATGGAATGCCAAGGTAGGGATAGGACTCTGAGCACCAGGAGGTGGTAGTGATTGCAGGTGAGGGTAAGTAAGACCAGTCCTCCCTGCCCTCACTCAGAAAAGCCTGGGGCCCAGCAGTCTTTATGGCCAGGGTTGGGGGGCTGGGGGTGGTCCTGGGTGGAGACAGTCATGGATCTATAGTTGCATCCAGCCTCCTTGATTCCCAGGCCAGCTTGCTGTGCTAGTCTTTGTTTCTTCTTCTACTCCCTTGACCTGTGACTTCACTGTTAATCTCAACCTTCCTTATTCCCCCATCAAACAAATTCATCTGTAGACAGAATCAGTATACACCTAGGCTTCATGCATGTCCTCCTTGCAGAACATATCACTGGCCACACGCAGCAACAGGCTCGTCTCACTTCATCTGCACACATGCACAAGCAAAAACACAGTCTCTCTCTCTCACACACACACACACACACACACACACACACACACACACACCCCTGCACTTGGGCTTACACACCCGTCACCTTTTACTGCCAGCGCTTGCTGCCAGGTTCACATGCACTGGCTGTCCCAGAGCCCCTCACAGCTACCCAACCACCTGGCTGCTGGCATCAGAGGTGCTCACTGCTCACTGATTACACCGTGGTGAGGATCCCATGGCACAGTTTCCCAGGGCCTGCAAGGACTCAGGAGCCCTTTCCCACCTCCACCTGGGGCTAGGTCAGGCCACCTCTGGGCAAGAGTTTTTGACTCTAGGTTGGGCCACCCCATTGCACTGGGGCTCTAGGTAGAATGCTGTGGTGCCTCCAGCCCAGAAGCCTTGAGGGCTGGCTGAGCTACCCTGTGGGCCAAGGGTACAATAGGCAGCCTGGGATCTCAGTGGCAGTCACTGCCTGTCCTATCCCAGGAAGTAGAAACTGAAGCACCTGGACTCTGGGCACCCAGAGATAGGCTTTTGGCTCCGTCGTGACCTTGATGTGTTCTGCGATCTAGGGTCAGGGCTTTAGGGGCGAGCAGAGTATCTGAGACTCTGTCAATCCCTCCTTCAGCTGATGGAAAGCCTCTGCCGGTTGCTGGGGTACCCTCATCTGTGGGGAAACTATAATAGTAAAAAGACACAAGTTTTCACAAACTCGGGAGCTTTTATTGAAAATATACTCATACCCCACCCTGCCCTTGCTGAATCAGAATTAGAGTTTTGAAACAGCACCCCAATGTGATAGCTGATTGAAAGAGCCTTCCTGCAATACCTCCTTGGAGTACCACGTCTCACTTGCTCTTCCTAAGGATTTTGTTGGGTGGATACTAGCTTCCTCACCTTATAACTGAATTTCACAGAGGTCAAGTGACTTGCTCAAGTTAACAGGGTAAGTGGTAGAGAAAGATCTAACTCAGGTCTAATTCCAGAATTTATGCTTTCACAAAGTTGGAAGATGAGAGGGCAGTTTGCATCTGCTGGGATGGGGCATAGATGGATTCTTCCCTTTTAGGGCTTTATCTGTTAGAGAAAAGTCTTCTGGGGCTCCTTGTCCCTGAGTAGCCTTCACTGAACACACTTTGGACCCGCCGTCTTTATGTAGGTTGTGAGTTTTGCCTATCAGTTCTCCTCCAGTCTGTCATGGTTCTCGAATGGATCATACGTAGATTGTCCTGTGTCTAAGAATACAGTGGCTGATGAGTAGGCATCCCAGTGCCTTTCCCCACAGCAGCCCTGGACTGGTGCCGGCGACCCCTCTTATTCCTGGGATGCTAACTTTCTGGGTTCTGCTCATATCACAGACACCTGTGAGTCTTAGAGTGAGATATCTGAGATATTTGGCAGCCTTGGGTTTGTCTTCTCCCCAGTGTAATCAGAGATGCTCACACTTCTCTTCTGCTTCTATAAGTGAGAGTGAGAGTCTGTTACCAGCATAGCCCAGAAGGGGTAAGAGGAGATAGCTCTAGAGTGCTCCATGTGTGATTGGATAATACACTCTCTGGAAAGGCTGGAGGGGAACTCAGGAGTGGACTCAGGAGTGAAGCGACTGGCCAAAGTCCCACACCTTTACCCAGATGGGACGTGGCTATAGATCAACCCCTTAGGAGCCCTGGAGACTTAGCTGGCTCTGCTTAGAGGCTTTGGAGGCTGTGGGAGCTAGAGCTCTGCTGGGCTCCATCCCAGCAGTTTTCTCTATCCCAGACAGAGCAGGCTTGTTCTCTCCTCCTCAGTCACGGCCATTGTCTGGCAGAGTTCTGGGGGTGAGGGGTGTCCTGGGGCTTGGATGCCCTGCAAAGGATCAGTCTGGCATGACTCCTAAGTTAATAATGTATTTAGCTGTGGGAAGGGATTCTTGAGAGCCAAGGGCCTGGAGGAAGCGTCCCTCTGAATGTGTTACAGCACAACCTGGCGCAAAAAGGGTTACCGGGAGCAGCAGCCATCTTGCTGCAAAGATGCTTTGTTCCCAGCTGAGGTGCTAAATAAATTCTTTTTAGAGGCTGGTGGAATTCTCATTTAAAATCTTTTCTGACACTTTCGAGGACCTTTTCTGCACCCCTCCCCCTGGTTCCACTTTCAGCCCTTGAATCTCAGCTCCGAATTTCTGAGTCTGTGGGCAGGGAGGAATGGGCTATTTCTTCAGCAAAGGAATCTGGGTTTGCTCACTATGGTCAGATAAATGTTATTTTATCTCTTTGCCTTAGACCTCAGACCTGGGGTATGTTTTGTCTTTGGAGATTAGTCTTTCCCTCTCTCCTCTTTGTATCCATTCCCCTCTTTTCCTTCCTGCCCATCCCCACACATTGGTGACATTCTGTTTGTGAGTACTCAGCCCGTTTCCCTCTGTTTTCTCCACAGCAAGCCCCGCCCAACACGGACTGGCGATTCTCTCAGGCCCAGAGACCAGGCACCAGCGGGTAGGTGACTGCTTCTCCAGCCCACCCTCTTCTCTGCGGCATTTTCTCAGTGATGGCGTGGGAGGAGGTGGGGGGAGGGCCCAGCGTTTGCTACAAATGGCTCCTTCCCTCAGTTCCAGATTTCAGGGAGGTTTCGTGTTTTGGGGGCTGGTACAAGGACCCCAGAAGGAAAAGGCTTCTACTCTGGCTATTTTGAAAGCTCAATTCACACCTCAGCCCTTCTCTTCTCACCAGGTTAATCTTTTCCTATCTTCTAGTCCTAAAGTGGTCTCCGGGTGGAACCCATCTGATTCCTAAGTCTCCCTGCTCCTGCTTTGGCTGGGGTTCAGGCAGAGACTCCGGGGACAGGAGGCAGGGGGGAGGCGCAGTCAACAGTCAGAACCTCCTCCAGAGTCTGCAGGGAAGAGCCCAGGAGAGGTCGGGGAGGTTGGTCAGCTGTTGGGGGAGGCAGAGACTGCACTGCTGGAGGCTGGGCTGAGGAGGGAGCTCCTGGGGCAGGTCTCCCTCCTCCTGCCCCACTCCGGGCTGGGCTGCCTCAGTCCTGAAAACTGGTCCTGCCCTCTCTACCTGCAGGCCTTTTGTCTCTGCCACCCTTTCTTATCTCTTTGCCCTTCCTTCAGTCTCTTATTTCAGTTTGTGGTCTTTGCCTCTCCCTCTCTATCTGTCTGTATCTCAGTTTCTGTCTTTATTGCTGCGTCTTGGTCCCTACCATTTGTGTCTGCTTGCACTGATCTGTGCCTCACACTGCACCTGCCGTGCTCGGTGCTCAATAAATGTGGAATTAATAAATGTGACTCTTCCTTAGTCTCAGTCTTTGTTTCTTTTCTCTCCGTTTCTGCCTCCCAGTCTCTTTCCTTGACCTCTTTTTTCTCCCTCTTTCCTAGTCTCCTTATGTTCCTCCATCTCTAGTCTCTTGGTTTCTCAATCTCTCACTATTTCTGCTTTCCTTTTTGTTCTCAGACTATGTGTCTTTTTGTGTCTCTGTGTGTCTCTGTATCTCTAAGTGTGTAGTCTGTCTCTGTCTGCGTCGCTGAATCTCTTATTACTCTTTGTTTATCTCTCCGTTTCCTTTTTATCCTGTCTTTTACTCTTTGTCTGTGTCATTTCTTTGTACTTGTGGGCAAGCCAGCACACACATTCCCCCCACAACTCTTCTCCCTCTCCCTGCCCCTCACACACAGAGTCTTTGATCAGTGCTCACTACCACATACCCTCCCACCCAGGCTACCCCGGCTGCTCATTTTAATTGAGTATGAATTCCTGCTGAGACAGGAACCCCCTGTGGGTAGTGGGGAAGGAAACAGCAGAAAGACCTTTAGTTGGTCTCAGGAGAGTAGGGTGGGCTTTGGGCCAGATCTCCCTGTTAGAAGTCAAGAGCCTAGAGGAGTCCTAGGAACCCGGTGGGGGGGTGGGGGGGAAGGAGAGAGAGGGAGGAGAGAGAAGAGCTTAGGTCACCTTCCCCTGCGCCCTGCCTCCTTGATGGTCAGGCACTTGTTGCCCACATTTCCCCACATGCTATCAATGTGGTGAGGGCTCACTGCCACAAGAACCCAGGAGACCTCAGTACATGCCAAGGAGGTAGAGACTCCACTTCCTTGTCCTGTGCAATCCTGCACATGTATTGGGAACTCCAGATACTTCCTAGAAGACCGTTAGAAGGCAGCAAACCAGATGGTTTGGACTATCCTTACCCCTTCATTGACCCCTTCTGTCTCCTTTTTTCCCCGGTGGGTTTGCCAGCCTTTTTATAGCTTATCCATTAGGCCATTCATGTGTTTATTCACATATTCATTCATGCATTTGTCACTTACTTGTTTGGGCATCTATATGATCCAGGCCTTGTTCTAAACACTGTCCTGTAAGCATGAACAAGCAGACATGATCTTAGAGCTCATAGACTTCCAGGCTAGCAGGTGAGACAACAAATTGCCCCAAAACAAATGTCTAGTTAGAAATCATAGCAAGTTCTCAGAAAAAGAGGGTCATATGAGTTGTAATGGTGGGGGGAGGGGTAGAGAAAGCCTCCAAGAAGAAGTGACATTTGAGCCGAGGTGAGGAGAGGTACTGGGCAACTTGTGTACCCTGTACCCTCCTCTGCTGTAGATCATATACTGGCCCTGAAGCAGAATTCACTGCTGGACCTGGAAATCCCACAGATTGCTTGTGTTGTCACCTCAGGGTTGAGCACCGTACCCCTGTCTCAAGTCCCTTGTCATCAAATGAGAGACTTGGTGTCCTGAAATACACACAGGAACTCTTGGGGAGATGTAAGGGAAGGCTCCCTTCCTTAGTTAAGTTGAGGGGGATGGACAAACATTTCTGATGGAGTTCCAAAATGGTCCAGGTGAAAAAACATGAAGGGACCAATCCAACAAGTACAACTTTTCTCGTTGATTTATTCCATAGTTAGTAAGCACCTGCTGTAGGCCAGGGATGTCCTAGGGGTGGGAGATAACAAAATAGGCCTGCTCCCTTCCCAAAAGGAGCTTACTGTGCATTGAGTGAAACAAATATTAATACCAAAAATAAATATAAGATTGTAACTATCATAAGTGCTATGAAGAGCATTGACTGGTGGTGGAGCATAAAGTAGCGATTTGCCCTGGTCAGGGCGCAAGAGGACCTCTAGGAGGAAAGGAGGTTGTGCTGAAATCTGAAGGGGTTCAAATTAACCAGCTCCAGAAGAGAGGGAAGAGCCTCCGCATGGGCCTTGTGGTAAGGCCCCTCAGGATCAGCAGACTGACAGGGAACTCTGTCTTTGCTGCCATTCTGAGGAGTAAATCTGAGTGGAAGGATGAAGAAGGGTGATTTCTTCAGCCTAACTCTGGCTCCAGCCCTCCACTGCTGCTTTGCTCCACTCCTCCCCCCTCGCCCCCCACTGCACCATCTTTGCTACTGGCACACTGGGTACAGAGCAGGGGGCAGTGTTGAGTTCCTCGATGAACCTAGTTCGGGTTCAAGCCAGCACTGGGTCACATTGCCCAGATAAAAGGGGGAAAGACATGATCTGAAGTCCCTGCCTGCCATGTGCTCCTCCTTCCAGCCACTGTCCCTTCTCAAGTCATCTTTTTGGCTTCTTATCTCAACAGCTGTTATCTCAAGCTTTGAACCCAGCAAGCCACTTGTCCCTTCCCACACTGTAACCCAGGCCCCACCCTGCAGCTGTTCCCAGTCTCTGCACAGAGGAGTCTCCATTTAGCTTTTCCTGGTCTCCACTCTCTTCTCTGTTGATGACTTCCATCCCCCTCCTCTGAGAGGACACAATCCCTGCTCTCAGCAGACAAGTAGCAACTTAATTGTTGTTTTTTGTTTTTTTGTCTTTTGGGTGTTTTTTTGTTTTGTTTTTGCTTATAAAATAATACACACTCATTGTAGAAGCATGGGGAAATAGAGAAAAATTTTTGAAAGAAAAAGGACTCTAAATTTCACAACACACAGAAACCCCCACTAGCAATTTTTGAGTATGGAAATTTTCAAATCTGTGCAAAAGTGGAACGGTAAAATGAACCTCTGTGATCCCACTGTCAGCTTCAACTAATGCCCTGAGTCGTTTCACTTCAGTCTCCACCCTGTTACCCCCCTGGAATTACTGAGACAAATCTCAGCCATCATATAAAGTCATCTGACTCTTCACTGTTTTAAAGAGACAATTCTTTTAAATACACGGCATTAACAGTAATACTAATAAACTAATAATATACTAGCACTAAGTAATATAACATTAATGAGCTAGTCTCATCACATATCTGGTCTGTATTGACACTTCGCCAATTGTATGTCTCTCTCTGGTAATTCATTTGCACACTTATCCAAATTAAGCCCCACTTTTTGTATTTGAGTGTCTCAAATCTCTTAAGCTCTTGAATATTTTCACATGTGTATTTTTTTTAATGTTTATTTTGAGAGAGAGCATGAGCATGAGTTGGGGAGGGACGGGGGAGGGGGACAGAAGACCCTCCTGTTTCTGTTCCCTTCGCAGTACATCACAATTTTCCCATGTCAGTAAAAAAAAAAAACTTTCAAAGTTAACTGTTGCCTAACAGCCCCTCATATGGACACATAATGTATATTTTAAAAGGCTGACAGGCTTTTACTACCTTAAAAAATACATATTTATTTGTATTTTAATACAGTTAAATCCAGGCTCTTGTCAGAGGTGACTTTCCCAGACTTCTCTTTTTTTTCATCTCGCTGCAGGGAGCATTTTTCCATAGCCCAGCCTCTGGGCTGTTCCCTCATGCACACATCCAGCACCCCAGAAGCTCTTTGGGGCAAGAACTGTGTCTGTCAGCTTTTATGTCTTAGGGTTTACCACAGGCACTGACACATAGCGAGTGCTTGGAAAATGGTGAATTAGAGATAGTCCATCTCCTCTATTTTTATTGTTCACCGTCTCCTAAATCCTGGAACAGTCTCCTATCCCCGCTGCTGCCTCTCTGCTGCAGCCTAGTGTGGTGTCATGTATGAGAGCAAAGGTTTCAGAGTCACGTTAGGCCTCTTCAGGTTGTAGCCCTGCCATTTATCGACTGTGAGACTTTGGAAGTTTTTCAACCTCTCTGAGCCCTGGTTTCATCTGCTGGAAAAGAGGGATCATCATAATAACACTTACCTGCAGGTGGTTCTGAGGCTCAGATAGGCTGTATGTATACACGTATACTTATATACGTGTATATAAAATATACAATGTAGTCATCCCAGAACTCAGAAAATAGGAAGTTGTCAGCAAGTTGTTCAGAAAGAAGTCTCTCCTCCTCCACTCATCTTGTGGCCAGCTTCAGAGAGCTGGCCACCTGCCCATCTGTTTAGCTTCCAGCCTTCAATCATTGCCCAAGAATCCTCCTTATAGCGCAGCCTGTTACGGTTCCAGGCCCACCCCTCTACTCACCTTTATTCCCTCAGCACCATCCCCCAGTCCCCACTGGGCATCCTCCTAACCAAGTGTCTTGACCCTCTCGTCTCCCCCGGAGCCCTTCTCTCTACTTCCCCTCCGTGACACCTGTTCTCCCCACTCTATTCCAGTTAGGCTTCTCTCTAGGCATGAGCCCATATGCCTGAGGCCTGTGCCTTCCAGCAGGTCCAGTGACAGCTCAGCAGGGCTGTACCTAAACACCCCTGGATTTCCATAGAGACAGAAGTGGCTGAGGCCGCAGCACTGGGCTCCTGTCTTCCCAGAGGGACCCTTAACCCTTAGTCCTCTCCCACGAGCTAAAGCAGTCTTTAAATTATTTTTTTTTTTAATGTTTTACTTATTCCTGAGAGAGAGGGAGAGAGAGAGCGTGAGCAGGGGAGGGTCAGAGAGAAGGGGAGACACAGAATCCAAAACAGGCTCCAGGCTCTGAGCTGTCAGTACAAAGCCCGACGTGGGGCTCGAACCCACGAACCGTGAGATCATGACCTAAGCCGAAGTTGGACCCTCAACCGACTGAGCCACCCAGGCGTCCCAGCAGTCTTTAAATTCTTAAGTCCCATCATGACACCCCTCTTCCTTTAAACACCTCAGTGACTTCTCAGAGCTCTTAGGATGAGACCAAAATCATTAGCGTTCATTTTACAACCTCATTGCCTGACACCATCTCCCCTTGGGGCAGCCACACTGGCTTCCGTTAGTCCACTGAACTGGCCAGGCCTTTCCCAGCCTCAGAGGCTTGGGGCACGTGCCTCACTCTGCCTGGAAAGCTCTCTCCCACAGCTCATTACTTTCTTCTAGATACTTCATTTTACTTCTCAATTTTTTACTGTGAGATGTTTCAAAATTGTCAAAAAGTTGACTTGTTGAAAATAGTGTGATGAACTTGGAAATACTGTTTTTACCTAGATTTATCAGTTGTTTATATTTTGCATTTTTTTTCTCTCCGCACACACAGTACACTTTTTTTCCTGAACCATTTGAGAGTTGCAGACATCATAGTATTTGAAAAACTTCAGTACATACTTCCTAATAACAGTAACATCCTCATACAAACCACACAAGAATGATCACATTTGAGAAATTTAACATTAGTGCCAATAGCAGATTTCATAAATGTTCTCCAAATGTCCTTTTAACCTGTTTGGTATATATATATATTTTTTTAAGTAAGCTCTGTACCCATTGTGGGGCTTGAACTCATGATCCTAAGGTCAAGAGTTGCATGGTCTACCAACTAAGCCAACCTGGCACTCCTGGTGTTTGTTTCTTTTTCTTTTTTATAAATCTGGGATTTAGTCAACGAGCATGAATTACCTTTCCTTGTCCTATCTCTTTCATCTCCTTCAATGTAGAACAGTCTCCTTACTTTTTTGTTTGTCTGTTTTAATGACATGGACATTTTTTTAGAGTCCAAGCCAGTTGTCTTAAAATGTCCCACAATCTGGGGCTTCTGGGTAGCTCAGTTGGTTTGAGCGTCTGACTTCAGCTCAGATCATGATCTCATGGTGTCAGCACAGAGCCCAGTTGGAATCCTCCATGCCCCTTTCTCTATCTCTCCTTCCCTCCCTCTCAAAAATAAACACTTAAAAATAAATAAAATGTCCCATGATCGAGATTTGCTTATCATTTTCTCACAGTGAAATCAGTTAACAACCATTTTGGTAGGAGCACTGACTGAGTTACATTGTACACCTCCCACAGCATTACATCAGGTATCATTTCCTGTCATTTTGTTCAGTTATCAGGGACACTCCCTTTGTTCACTTAAAGTAGTATCTCTGGATCTCTCCATTACAAAGATATTTTTAAGTATTTGTGATTAATAAGCATTCTGTGGGTGATATCTGAGACTGTACAGCAACCTTTCACTTTTAATATTTTAGTATTCACCGGAGATTAGTGATTACAAGGTGGTGATTTTCTGTCATTCCTCCTACTTTTGTTGAGATGGAATTGTCCTACAGATCCCCTGGAAATTTCTTCAGATGTAAATTCCCTGTCTTCTAATTTCCCTTTTCCTCAGGGATGCTTGGACTGATTGAGCTCCCTAACCCTTACTAAATCAAGACTCCCCTATGCACTCTGCCCCCATGGCACTTGTCACAGTTACCATTAAATAATTGTATGATCATTTAACGTCAGCCTCTCAATATATAGACCATGAACGAGCATCATAGGGACAAACTATTTTGGCCATGTTCACAACTGTAACCCCAGTACTTTACCATGTGTTTGCACATAGTAATTGGCCAGTAAATGTAGGTTGAATAAATGGACACAGAATTCCAACTCTTGTCACTCTGAGGAGAGAGAAATGAGGCTCCTACTTCCCCTTCAACCCTAACTCTCTGTTTGATGTGAGGGTGTAGAGGACACAGAGCAGCTGCACTCTGGCCTAAGCCTTGGACTAAGTCCACCTGCCTGGGGATGGAGAATCCCAGATCAGGGGAAACCATAAACAGGGACGGAACTTGGAAAAATTGTAAAGCATTTCTTGGCTGTGCTCACCCACCATGACAGAATACACCAGCGTGCTCTTGCTCGCTCGCTCGCGCTCTCTCTCTCTCCCTCCCTCCCTCCTTCCTTCCCTCCCTCCCTCCCTCTCATGCCTCCAAGGCCTGCCCTGCAGCCCTTCCCCTGGTGCCAGATCCTTCCCTCGTGGTGACCTCACTCTCTCCATGCATTTTTTTCCTCACATTGATTTGGGCAAGAAACACTTACTGAGAAACTTTGGTGTGCCAGATGGTGTCAAGGGCCACCTAATAGTGTGTGTGTCAGGGTGGTTCTCCCTTCCCTCAAAAACAGAAATAATAGGATACTTCAGAATTCCAAAAAACATGGAAATACTCACTGTGGGAAAAATCTGAATTGAGCTGGAATTCCTCCAGGTCATTTATAGTTCGTGTTTTTAACAGCCATCAGCCACTTCATATTTTTCTCAATGCTGAGAGTGTCTAAAGGTCTTAATTAGGTGCTTCGGCAGGAGCCAGGCAAGCACCATCTTCTGCAGACAGTGCAAACAGGTACAGCAGCCCCTGGGGGAAGTGGCTGGGCTGGGGGGGATGCTTAGAGATCCCCTCTGACAAATTTTATTCATCTTAACAAGGCAGAAGTTGGGAACTGCCATCTAGGGAACAACAGATTTGCTGTGAGAGGGAGCTTGAGGAATTAGGGAAGTGCCCCAGAATACGTTTGATTTCTATAGATGGGACACGGTAAGCAGGTATGCTAAGCAAAGGGATCTTTCAAAGTATTTGCAAACATTACATGTTCTAATCCTACAGGCCATCCTTTGGCATGGGATGGAGATACAGGGTACTAGATCTGGGAACCCTGGGAGAGGACGGGAGGGGTGTGAGCTGGGCTGGCCTGGAAGACTGTATTCACCATCCCACTCTCTCCCCAGCTCCCAAAATGGTGATGAAACCGGCACTTGGCCCAACAATCAATTTGACACAGAGATGCTGCAAGCCATGATCTTGGCCTCTGCCAGTGGTAAGTTGTGTCACTTGTGTGGGGGGGGATGGGGACCTGGGATTCTGGGGGAATCCCACAGCCACCATGACTGGCTGTCAACCTGCATGATTTCTCTGGATCTTTCTCAGAGTCCCTGAGAAGACTCATAATTCCTGGACAAAAAGCCAGGTTGAAAAATAGGTTAAGACTTCTGCAATGCCTAGAAAAGGTGAAAAAGGAAAGATTTATTGAGGGAACAGAGAGAGTGGTGTTACTAATCCAGCTCCAGAAGGGGACTGCATAGGTCGGATTCTACTTCTGCCACTTACTGTCTTTGTGAATTTGATAATTTTGCTTAATCTTGCTAAACCTCAGCTTCTTCAGCCAAGAAAATGGAGACAGTGGCCTCAAAGGTTTGTTGTGAGGATTAAATGAGACCGTACTACAAAGCACAAAGTACTGGGCCTGTGATATACAGGCCCTTTTCTCTATGGTAGTGGATGTGGATACTCCCAGCACCGAGAACACATTTGGATGAGAGACCGCTTCCCTTTGCTGTTGCCCCACCTCAAGAGCAGCATTTTGATTTTCCTAGAAAGCTAACAGAGAACTTCACATACAATAGAGATTCAGTCAATGGTTGTTGGCCCTGAAGAAGGGTCCTGAGCAGGGCAGACAGAAACACAGAATGATGTTAGTACTTTAGAGCACAAGCTTTGGAGGCAGGTCAACCTGGACTCAAATCTCAGCATCCACACTTAGCTGTGAGTCCTCAAGGAAGGTGCTAAGCTCCTCTGGGCCTCACTTGGACTGACTATCACATGAGAACTAGAACAGATCTTGCTGGTATTGGGAGGGCCTGATGTGAGGCCTTAGCACAGGGATGACAGAGCAAGGGCACAATATGTAGTGGCAAAATTGATTACTTCTTATCTTTTTTGACCTGTAAAAGGCAGATTTAGAATAATGCCTATTCATAAGGACTAGTTCTAGGAGTAGTACATCTTGGGCTTCCTGTGGAAACTGTCAGGGGATTAGGCCCTGGGCTTAGTGCAGTGAAAGCCTCTGGCCTACACCATGTGTGGAGGGCTGGGAAAGAACCCGGTGAAATCAGAACCTATGGGGGCGCCTGGGTGGCTTAGTCGGTTAAGCATCCGACTTTCGCTTAGGTCATGATCTCGTGGTTTGTGGGTTCGAGCCCCGTGTTGGGCTCTGTGCTGACAGCCAGCTTAGAGCCTGGAGCTTGTTTCAGTCTGTGACTCCCTCTCTCTCTGACACTCCCCTGCTCACGCTGTCTCTCTCTCTCTCCCCTAGAAAAATAAAAAACATTAAAAAAAAAAAAAAAAAGAAGGGCGCTCGTTGGGATGAACACTGGGTGTTCTATGAAAGGGATGAATCACTGCCTTCTCCTCCTGAAATCAATACTACATTATATGTTGACTGATTTTAATGTAAAATAAATAGAAATAAAATTTTAAAAAACGGAGATTGAGGGAACGACTGCAAAGGAGAGTGTATTAATCACTGCAGTCGAGCACCCACACTCGCTGCTGTTAGTCAGAAGCC
This sequence comes from Crocuta crocuta, assembly GCF_008692635.1. Classification (NCBI taxonomy): domain Eukaryota; kingdom Metazoa; phylum Chordata; class Mammalia; order Carnivora; family Hyaenidae; genus Crocuta; species Crocuta crocuta. The sequence goes on from NW_027530640.1 coordinate 13,467,066, forward strand.
CGCAGATCTCGTCCCTGGTGTTTTGCGATCGATCACACATGGGCACCTGATGCTGGCAAGTGGAGGGCCGCAGCGGAAAGATCCCGGCACCATCAGCGGAACAGGACTCTGCGGGACCATCTTGCAAGGTGATGACTGCCAGATGTGGGCCATTCTTCTTCCGCGGTCAGAATCCATGATTCGTTATTCAAAACCCTTGGAGGGGCGCCTGGGTAGCTCAGTCCGTTGCAGTCCACTGAGCGCCCGACTTCAGCTCATGTTATGATCTCATGGGTTTGAGCCCCACGTTGGGCTTTGCACCGATAACGGGGAGCCTGCTTCAGATTCTTTGTCTCTCTCTCTGCCCCTGCCTCGCTTGCATTCTCTCTCTGTCTCTCTCGCTCTCTTCAGTCATTAAAAAAAAGACTTAAAAAAANAAAAAAAAAAAAAAAAAAAAAAAGAACCTATGTTCTGTCCTGGGTGCATGCTAGGCCTCACATCAATTCATCCTCTTAACCAGCTCTGCAAAGCAGGTCTGTGATTACTTACGTCTGACAGATGAGAAAACTGAGAAAACCCTTGCTCCAGGGTCCCCCTTTTGAGCTCCAGATTGGCAATTCTAACCCGTTCCGACTCTCAAGTTCATGGCTTTCTTTTGCACAAACCATGTCTGCCTTTAGATGCAGCCTGTGTTTCCCTTTTAGCTGAGTAAGTGTAAAGGCTAAACTCCTCTTAGCATCCTGCTTTAATCTACCAGACTAGAGGTGCCAGATAAAACACAGGAGGCCTGGTTAATTTTAACTTCATGTGAACAACAAATAATATTTTAGCATAAGTATTTCCCAAACATGAGTATTGAGACATACTATGTAAAAAAAGAAAGAAAAAAAAAAACAAAAAAACCCCTGCTCATTGTTTATCTGAACTTCAGATTTAATTGGGAGGATCCTACATTTTTATTTGTTAAATTTGGGAAGCCTCTCCCAGATGTCTTTGAGGCTAAGTGAAGCCAGGCCCATGGTAGGTGAAGGGGGAGAGGAAGTGACCATGGCAGCCAGCCTTCTGGGACAGAGCTGGCCCAGGTCTGGGGTGGGCGGGAGCTGTACTTCTGGAGAGACCAGATACTGAGTATGAAAGAGGCAGGTGGGTGCGTCTAGGAGATGCCAAGTCAGGTTCTTGAGGGAAGTAGACAGACAGGTATATTTAACTGTTGTGGTTTTTATTTTTTTAAATTTTTTTTTAAGGTTTTTTTTATTTATTTCTAGAGAGAGAGAGAGAGCGTGAGCAGGGGAGGGTCAGAGAGAGAGGGAGTCACAGACTGAAACAGGCTCCAGGCTCTGAGCTGGCAGCACAGAGCCCGACGCAGGGCTCGAACCCACGAACCGTGAGATCATGACCTAAGCGAAAGTCAGACGCTTAACCGACTAAGCCACCCAGGCGCCCCTAACTGTTGTGGTTTTTAGCATTATGTGCAGGAAGGAGGCTTTTTGGTCTAAACCCAGATTTAAGAAACAAAAATGGAATCAGTATTTATGGCCCCAAGCCCCCTAGGGTCCCCTCCCTTGTCAGGGCTCCACCCTTCTGGCCTACACAGCCTCTGACCTGAGTGTAAGCTGGGGACTTGGGGAATGGATCCAGAGGGTTGAAGTGGCAGGGTCAGGCCCTGCTCTCACTTTCACACCCGCTTCTCTGTCCTGAAGCCAGAGAGGTTCCTGGAGTCCAGCCCAGCCTGGCTAGGGGGGCTGCTGAGGGGAAGTAAGTAAGAAGGAAAGTAAGTACACTTGGGAGGCTTTTTAAATAAACACTTGGGGGGAAGTGTGTCCTCAAGGAGGTTCTCATTTGCGGTTCTACTGACTCTGGTTTAGCTTGACCAGACTTCTATGTCTGGAGGTGCTGTCTCATCCCTAGGCTGGGGTGGGAAGGGAGGCTGTGAGGCCAGGAGGTGGAGAGGAGGCCAGCACACTCTGCCCTTTAGGCCAGAGGTTGCCTGGGTTCTTTCTTAATGCTTTTTTTTTTTTTAAGATTTTATTTTTTAATTTTTATTTATCATTAAAATTTTTTGTTCAAATTTTTTCAAGAGAGAGCACGAGTGGGGGAGAGGCAGAGATGGAGAGAGAGAGAGAGAGAGAGAATCCCCAGCAGGCTCCACACTGTCAGTGCAGAGCCCCATGTGGCACTTTAGCCCACAAACTGTCAGATCTTGACCTGAGGTGAAATTAAGAGTTCAACTGAGCTACCCAGATGCCCCATATTTTATTTTTAAGTAGTCTCTACACCCAGTGTAGGGCTTGGACTCACAACCCTGAGATCAGGAGATTCATGCTCTACTGACTGAGCCACCAGGCACCCCTTTCTTGCTGCTTTTTAAAGAATGTTTCTCTATGGAATGGGAAACATCTTGGTCACTGCTCACTGTGTGTAGGAGGGACCATTGAAGAATTGATTCTACAAAGGTCAGAGGCTGCGATCCACCATCTCCCCCTCAGATTTATAGATGGGGAAATTGAGGCCTGAGTCATGCAGGACCTCTGCCAGGGTCACCCAGCTTTCTTAGTGGCAGCATTAAACAGAAGGAACTTTTTCAGCCTTTTTTGTTATAACCTGAATTTGTACATCTTCTCTCTCCTGTTCCACCTCAACCTCGAAGTCCCCCACAGAGCCTGGGCCAGCATTAGGCCCACGCTTCTCCTGGGAGGTGACAAGAACTGACTTTGTCATTTCCACCTCTTTGGGGTGCTCCTTAGAGATGTAGGATGCGGGTAGGATGTGGGTGGGCTTGGCCTCCAGTTACCCAGTCAAGCTCTTTCTGCCCTTCTGCTTCTACCTCTTTTCTCCCTGGTTCTCCCTATTTCTTCGTGTGTGTGTGTGTGTGTGTGTGTGTGTGTGTGTGTGTGTGTGTGTGTGTGTGTGTGTGTGTGTGTGTGTGTGTGTGTGTGTGTGTGTGTGTGTGTCCGTGTCCCCCTCTCTCCCTCTCTGGCGCCTCTGAAGTCTCTCCTTTAGCCCCTAAATCACTCTGGAATCCTAGCTCTTTGAAGCAGAGTCTGGGCCCCCTCCCCCACCCCTTCATTCCCAGGCTGGAAGAGGGGTATGCTGGAGGGGAGGGTGAGCTTGGCTCCATCCTGGAGTTAATTAGGGAAAACGTGGCGAAAAAAGTCAGTGGAATGAAAGGGTTGGGGGAGGGGAGCAGCCTGGGGAAAGAGAGAAGGAAGTGGGCAGCTGTTCCCTCCCACCCAGCATCTCTTTCACACACACCCCCAAAGCCCTCAGATCCCTGGATTTGAGACTTGAAATGGAGATTGTAGAAACCTGAGCACTGGAGTGAGGAGGCAGAAAAACCCAAGGCTCTTCTCTCTGTTCCCTTCTCCTATGCCCTTCCCCCTCTTGTGCTGGTTTTTGAAAACAGTTTCTGTGTATTTCTCAATCCCTGGTTAGTGTCCCAGGATTAGTCAGCCTCTCCGGCTTTAGTCACCCTCTCTTCGCACTCTCAGGGTCTAGTGTGGAGTAAAGGGAGACTGGGAGGAGAGCTCTTTTGTCAGCTGGGCTGGGGCTTGGCTGGGAATTCCAGGGCCTTTAACGCTCCCACTGCCAGAGGACTCCAGCAGGAGCCCTTGTGAACTCAGCCTGAGTCGGGGAAATTCCTGGTTTTCCCTGCTGTACTCAGGGAGCACGTAGAGTAGAAGTAACAACACACACGGTGTGGTAGTGATGATGTGAGCGCTGCTCCCAACACTGAGCGAGCATTTACCTAGTGCCTGGGGACTCATGAAGCATTGTCTCATTTGAGCCTCACAAAAACCCAATGGGGTAAGTGATTCTGTGCTTCTCTACCTTCAGAGTGCATAAAAATCACTTGAAAATCTTGTTAAAATGCAGATTCTGAGTCTCCATTTCTAACAAGCTCCCAAGGTGATGCTAAGCTAGGAGCCAGAATTTGTAGGTCTCTAGACCCTGTTTCTTCTTGTATACAGTAGGAAGTTTGGCTTGGGGTGTTCTCTGATGTTCCGTAGCTCTGATACTGTGAAACTCTGTCTACCTTGTACCTAAGATATCTGGTCCCAGGGGATGGGCTGAGTGAGTGATGGGTATTAAAAAGGATACTTGTGATGACCACTGGGTGTTATATGTTAGTGATGAATCCCTAAATTTTACACCTGAAACTCATGTTACTGTGTATGTTAACTAATGAGAATTTAAATAAAAACTTGAAATCCAAAAGAGAAATAAAAGAGAGCTCTGGTCCCAGAATCATCATCTTCTTAGCCTCCTAGAACGTGGCTCATTTTGTCTTCTCTCCTCGTCCTTTATCCTCAGAGTGGTAAGTTCCGAGCCTCTGGTGGCAGTGGTGACTCTCTATAGCATATGCTTGGACACACTCAGCCACCCCTGCTTTAACCTGTGCTGGCTGCTGTGGCTTTGAGTTAGTCCTTTACCCTCTTTGAGCCTTGCTTCCTCATCTTTAAAGTGAAGATAAATACCACATACCTCACTGGGTTGTCTTTTTTAGGTGAAAGCCTCAAAAGTTGTTATTTTTACCCCCTTTCATAGATGAGGAGACATAGGGAGGTTAGGTAGACTTGCCCCCAGTTGGTTAGTAGGTACAAGAGCTGGGAATCAAATCCAGGCTGTCTCACTCCAGAGGCACTTACCTCTACTCCTTTGTTAAAGGGTATTTATCAAAGGTGTTTATCCCCCTTTGATAGAGATGATACTCCCAGGGTTCAGTGTGGTCAGGGCTGGGTGCTCTGTCCATTAGCTGGTTGTGCTATAAAAGAGGGATGGACCCAGAGTTTAGCTCCTGACCTTCTTCTTTCTCTTGCAGAAGCTGCTGATGGGGGCTCCACCCTGGGAGGGGGCGCTGGCACCATGGGCCTGAGCGCCCGCTACGGGCCCCAGTTTACCCTGCAGCACGTTCCAGACTACCGCCAGAACGTCTACATCCCCGGCAGTAATGCCACACTGACCAACGCGGCTGGCAAGCGAGATGGCAAGGCCCCTGCCGGTGGCAATGGCAACAAGAAGAAGTCAGGCAAAAAGGAGAAGAAGTAACGTGGAGGCCAGGCCAAGAGCCACGGGGCAGCTTCCCTCCCCAACCAGCCCAGCCTCTCCGTACCTGTACCCAGGCCTCACATTTTCAGGGCTCACCCCCAGAAACTGACAGGGGTCCAGGCCATGCTCCCTTTGAGAAACAGAAACAAGTGCCCAGTCAACACCCCCCTCTCTGCCCCCAAGGGATTGAATATGCAAAAGGGAGTTCTGCTGGGAACCCCCATTCAGTCCATTGCTGTGCCCATGGGGGTAGTGGGGTTAGTGTAGACACCATTTATCACATCCCCTTTAGTTACAGCTGAATTTTGCCATCTTCCAAATTCAATCAGGCCCATCCACAATCCCCTGTCTCCCTCCTGTCCACCCCACCCCCTCAGCAGCTCCTCTTTCTTGAATAAGGTAGTTGAGGTGTTGAGGTACCTGGTGACCTAAAAAGGCTCATAGTTCTGAAGAGTTGGAAGGGCGTCGTAACCTCTTGGCCTCTCCAATGCTCAGACTGCCCCCAAAGCATGGTTTGGTGTCTGTCCCTTCATCTCCTTCCAGAGCCCAAGACCAAGCTCAAGTTTTGGGAGACATGGTCACCATTGCCACGGTACTGATGCTTGCTGGATTTAGGGAGGGCACTTTGCTACCGTGCCCCTTCCCAGCGCCCTTGGGACCAGTCTTTTGTTCTGTTTTTCACTGTTAGATGTCCCGCTGCATGCCATGACTCCCCCTCTCCAAACAAGAGACTCCGTTGCATGCTCCAAGACAGCATGGGGTGGTGAGATAAGGAAGGGAAGGGTGTGGATATAGGGGATGGACAAAGCTTGACTTGCCGGTTATCAGGATCTTACAGAAGGCTCTGTGTCCCCAGGGTACTGGCCGGATCCCTGATTCCAGCCGTAAATCAAGTACCAGGCTGGACCCTCATTTACCACACTCAAGGCTCACACACCTCAGGCAGTGAGCTTTGGGCTGAGCTGTCAGCACCAGTAGGATTTAAACTGGCATTACGGTCAAATGAAGGTCTGAGGATGTTTAGGACCAGGTCCCCTGCCTGGAGAGGTCAGAGGGCCCTCTGTGGGTGCTGGGTACTCCAGAGGTGCCACAGGTAGAAGAATCACTGTGGCCCTAGCAGCGAGGCAGGGTCAGCTAGGCCGTTCTTGGTCCCTGGGTTAGGGAGGCATGGAGCTAGAGCAGGGACCAAGTGGACAGAAAGTCTCCGCCTAGGATCCAGGCTTCTCCACAGGGCCCCTGCGGTCCCCCAGCCTCTGTTCCTTCATCTTGCCAGGTGCCATTTCTTCTCCGTGAAGGCCAATGCCCAGGCCCCCAGTCTGCCCCCTAGTGGCCAGAGCCTGGTTAAAGTCCCCCAGTGCCTCCTTGTGCATAGACCTTTCTCTGCCCACCCCCTTCTGCCTACCCCCTCTCCCAGCCCCCGTACCTCCAGCGGGGTTGCTCAAGAACCCCACCCCATCCCTTAACGGTAGTGTAGAGCCCCCTCCCTTTTTTGGCTGGTGTAGAATAGCCAATAGTGTAGTGCGGTGTGCTTTTCCGTGATGGCGGGTGGGCGGAGGGCTCCGCGCAGCCATCTGTCCTTGAATCCGCTTGCGGCGGCCCGTGCTGTGTTTTGTGCTGTGTCCACGCGCTGCGGCGACCCCCGTCCCCTGTACTGACTCCTATAAGTGCTTCTCTTCGCATAGTCATGTAGCTTCCCACCCACTCCCCATCCTGTGTCTCACGCAAGTTTTATACTCTAATATTTATATGGCTTTTTTTCTTTGGAAAAAAAAATTAAAAGGTTTCTTCTGAAAGGTTGAACAGTTCTCTGTAAGAGATGGAGGCTCCTGGCATGTGTGGATGAAATGCTGAGAGGTGTATGCCAGAAGAAGGGTGGGATCGCAAGGCTATTACTGTATTTGTGTCTTGGTTTTGTGTCGCTGCCCTTGAATCTGTGTGTGACAGTCAAATGTGGCTGTGTGCGGTTGGAATACTGTTGTGCATATGTAACAGTGTACAGTTGACTGTAATTGTGCTTGTGGATCTGTATACCGTTGTGTGTAATCAGCTTATGGATCTGTTGTGGAGGAGGGGATTTCTGAGCGCTACCTGTCGGTGTGCAGTTCAGAGTGCAATTGTATGCTTTGTGGCTCTCCCTTAAGGTTCTGAGCGCCAGTCTCCCCGGCGGAAGAGACTCCAGAGCGGGGGCAGGGGTGTGTTGGCACCAGCCACAGAGCTGTAAATCGGGTGGTGGACATTTCCTTAGTTTCCACCTCTTCCCCGCTAAAATTAACACCCCAGAGTGCCCTTGTGGGCTTCTGAGGAGGGTGAATTCTCCTTTGCCCACTCCCCTCCACCCAGGCTGCCTAGTGGCTTTGGGAACACTGCAAGAGGGCGGGCTACATTTAGCCCGGGGCTCGGTTTTCCCATCTGGAAGTCACCTTCCCAGTGTCTGCGGCAAAGCCAAGGAAGTAGAAGGTTCATCACTTTGTTGCTGGGGCGTGGGGGCGGAGTGCCCCGTGTCAAGGGGATTGACGAGTATACAGGGTATGAGATTGCCTGCAGACCCAGATCGTCTTCGCTTGTTCCTCTCTCCCTCTCTCCTTGCTTTTCCAGTCACCCCTCACTTAGCCCTCCTCCCCTCTCCTGTTCCTAGGCCTGCCTCCTTGGAACACAGTGGGATTCGAGGTTGTCCTCCACAGGAAGTACAGAGGACAGGACAGGATGCAGAGGAAGGACAGAAACACAGACCGACTGTGCTGTCTGGCGGGTCAGGGAGGGCATGCGTAACCGCAGGGTGGACGGAGACTGTCTCTGGGCTTCCTCTGCGCATCCTCTCAGAGCCCTGTCACGTGTTTTGCCAGCTTCTGAAGTCTGTTGTCAGGGAAACCAAGCCTTCCAACTAAGCATCTGGAGGCGACCTTCTTGCGTGGGAGGAAGGGTGGCGTGCAGGGTTTCTGAGATGGAAGTGGGGTTTTGTTTCTGAGAGCCGGGCTGCAGAGGGCGGGGTGCTGGGTGCCTGGGTTCTATTCCAGGCACGGCGGTAGATTGGCAGTGTGTGTGAGCAGCTGTGGTTGGTCCCCTAATTGGTATGTACGCCTGTAAAGCTCTGAAACAGAAACGCGTGGCTTCTGGTAGGGAGAGGGAGGAGGCAGCCCACCCCCACATCCCCAGCCATACTGAGGAGGCAGCTGCCCAGGCTCCAGGGCTATTTAAAAAGGCTTTCATTTCCAGTTCCAGAGTCTGCCAGAATGGGTTTGTGGTCCTCTTCAAGCCCCTCCTTGTCTATTCTGGGTCTGTTCATAGCTTGTAAGGTTCCTTTGTGTAGGTTATACAGTGTGCTCAAGTACGGCTCTGAGCAGCAAGGTACCTGGAGCATGACCTCTGGCTTCTGACCTCTGCTGGCAGGCTCGGGTTTCTATCAACCCCACCCTCCATAAATTCCTCTAATCTCCAATGTGGTCTATGGCCACCAAGAGTGGGGGTGTGGGGTGGGCTAGAAGAGGACAGATGGGAGAATCTTCCCTCAGCAGAAGAGGCACAGGTGCTGCCAGGACTAGGAGTTTATGACATGTGGGGGGCATGAGGAGGTGGGGAGCTAGAACGGAGTTTAAGAAAAGGGTTCCAAACCACTAGGCAGCAATGTGGAAGGATTGGAAGGAGTGGCAGGGTGGGGAAAGCCCTATTCCTTTATGACAGCAAATGCAAGGACCGAAGCCTAAGCATGGTGTCTGTCTGTCTGGCACATGCTAGGCACCTTAAGCCTTTTTTTTTTTTTTTTTTTAAATGTATGTTTATTTCTGAGAGAGAGTGTGAGCAGGGGAGGGTCAGAGAGAGAGGAAGATACAGAATGCAAAGCAGGCTCCAGGCTCTGAGCTGGCTGCCAGCACAGAGCCCGACGTGGGGCTCGAACCCATGAACTGTGAGGTCATGACCTGAGCGAAGGCAGATGCTTAACTGACTGAGCCACCCAGGCGCCCCAGCACCGTAAGCTTTTTGACGATTTGTCAGATCAACCAGGGATTGGGATAGTAGCTTATAATCACAAAGGAGGAGGTAAGGTCGTACTGTTTCAATGCTTTATTAACAGTTGGAAATAAACCCACCAAACTGGAGGTGATGACATCCCAGAAGCCCAAGAGGCAAGGGAAACAGGTTTGCATTTTGTCTTTATTTTTTTTTATTAAATGCATCTTAGCAAAAGTAGATTAAAAAAGAAAGGGTCAAAGCCCCAGATGTCAGCAGGGAAGAGGAGGGGACCCACAGGAGCAGCCCTCCCCACCCCCACCCCCTCCAGGGAGTAGCTCAAAGGAGCTGCGGTTGCCCCTTCACACACAGGCAGCTGTAGCAAACAGAACCTCTGTTCCCGGCCTGAAGGCCTCCCTGCAGGAAGCCTCAGGTCTCTTCAGTTCCCCCCTTTGCTCCAAGAACTTAAATTCTGGGTCATGCCTGAGCAGTGTCATTCTCTCTCCTACCTGGGAGTGGAAGCTAAAATCAAAAGGAGGGCAGAGTGTCACCTTGAGCCAGAGAATCTGAGCTTCCTGGAGCCAGGGCCACTGAACAGTCTGGCCTGCCCACTGTTCACAAGGGAGCAGGGGGACACTGTGTGGCAACACTCCTCACTTGCCCAGTGTCCAGTTAGCATTTGCACATTTGGCTTGATAAATATATTAAATTTATAAAAACTCTGTGGTCTCAGAGCTCCCACCACTCTTCGGCCTGGTCCAGCTCGACCAAAGAGCTTCTTCCTCCTGCCCCAGAACTGGATGATGATGAGAGAGAATCTGCACTGGCCTTTAAGGGCCCAGAAGGCTTTAGGGTGGAGGTCCAGGGTCTTGTTCAGGACTGAGGCCCTGTGGGGAGAAATCCCAGAGACACTAGGACCTGCCATCAAAGCCTCTTACGTTATGGAGGGAAAAGGTGGGAAGGATGGTTATTTTCTTAAAAAAAAAAAAAAAAAAATCTCATATAAAAATAGATCCATTTGCAAAACAATTTCTCAGCCAGGAGGCTCCACCTCCCAATTCCTTGGAGACAGAGGGTGAGGTGTTGGGATGGTCACAATACAGCCCATACTCCAGAGGAGATGCACCAAAGCTCTAGGGGAGATGTGAGGAAAGACCATGGCTCAGTAGCCTGGGGCAGGTCTAGAGGGTTCACAGAAGCAGGGTCATAAACCATGGCAGCAGGCTGGGGCCAGGTTCCATGATGTCTCTATACCCTGCCTGCCCACAGGCTCTGGCCTAGGCCATCGTGGAACAGATCAAGTGGTCCAGGTCCTTTTCGTTTTGGGGAAGGGGGGTTTGCCTCCCCACTTCTTTGGGCGCGGCTCCCAGTGTCACACCACTACTAATAAATAACAGTAACCAGGAGAGGGAAGAGTAGAGGTGACAGCAATGAAAGAAGGGAAGGGATACAGCCTAAAGGTTCACAAGCCCCATGCTGTTCTCAGGGCTAGAGAAACCACAAAAGAAAAAGCAGGAACCCAGCAAGATTGACCGAAGTGAAAGCCTACTGGAAAGGCAGGGGTTTAGAAAGCAGGTTGGGCCTCATCTGAGACAAGGCCTTAGAGTGACAGAGAGAAGACCGCTGGGGTTAAGGCAGCAAACACAGAGCCTGCTTTGGTAATACGACAGCCGGGGCTGGCTGGGCTCAGGCTTCCCCCACACTGCCCTTTCCTACTGGCCTCCAGGCGGCTGAAGCTGTGTGTGATGTACAGAGAGCAGCAGGCCAGAGGTGAGACAGGGTCAGGGTAGTGGGAGCAGCCACCCCAGAGGAATATTTCCGTGACCCTTTAGGCACATGCTGCCGGGCAAGACGGTCTGGGGCTCCACTTAAGGGAGCTGCTGTGGCCACAAGACCCAGCTTAGCTTGCACGGCCAACCAGCTCCTTGGGTTCTTCAAGGATTGTAGGGACTCCCTCAGTGTTCTTGGCAATCTTAGGAGGAAGAATAGTCATGGCATCGTCCTTGGTCAGCTCCGAGGCTAGCAGAGATGTGACTGCACAGCCGGCCTTCCTGTTGGCTGCAAAGAAAAGACATGAGAGAGCTTGTCCACAGAAGGCCCAATTTCTAATGCCTTTCAAACCCTGTAGCAGACATTCAGCCCAAAGCCATGCAAATGTGGCTGCATGGTCTGGTTCAGAAAGGCCCTTATTTTAAAGAAAGGGGCAGAGATCTAAGAACATGTGGAATATACTTTCTAAGTACAGAGAATGTGAGGGTGTGGGTAGGCTTTCCTGTGCAAAAACCATACAGAGGTTTGAATACAGCTAGACAGAAAAAATGTGATTCAGGTTTGTTAGGTATAACTTAAAGAGGAATGAAATGCTCAAAATCTGTTTTCTCGTCGTAGAGTTGTTGGAATTAAAGAGACTCTGGCTTAGTAAAGAGTAGTATTCTTGTTTTCTTGGAGTTTCAGGAATTTCCTAGGCAAAAACCATTTTCAAGTCAGACCTGGGGAAGGCTGTCCAAACACAGGAAGGTGTTCTGTAGGCTGCTGGGGGCAACTCCTGCCAAGCGGACCAACAGCCAGGCACTAACGTCAAATGCACGCCACCCTCCCACGTGTACCCCCAACCCCCTCTGCTCCCCATGCCCAGCTCTTTTCCCCCTCTTCAGGAATAGCAGCTGTGAGACAAATGCCAAAGGTCCCCTATAAGGTATGTATGTCGGGTGGGACTGGGTGGGTAATCAAAGGTATGGCAGGGAAGGCAGAGCTGCGGTCAAGGATGGCCAGGACAGGCCCCTACAAAGAAATCTCAGCCCAAAGTGCTAAGGGATGGTGATGCTCCCAGTGTGGTCTTAAACAGAATGAGAAGAACCAGTTAGTCCATGCGTTTCTGTTCTCAGTGCTGGGAGCCATCCGTCAGACCGTCACATTAATTACGGAATGCGGAGTTTATGGCCCCAGTTATCTTTCTACATTCAACGCAAAGGCAGTTCCTTGGGACCATGCACATCTTACGCTCTCTGCTTCTTCCCATGCCCTACAAAACAGCACAGAAAGACCACATGGACACAAAAGCTGCCTGCCTGGGGTCAAAGAAGTGAGACACACAGGCTAAACGTGCTGTGATTCCACTTCTATGAAATGTCTAGAATGGGCACATCCAGAGGGAAAGTAGATTCAAGATTGCAGGGCGGGGGGAAGGATGGGATTTCTTGCTGGGATGGTGAAAATGCTCTGGAGTTAGTGGTGATGTTTACACAATCTTGTAAATACACTAAAACCATTGGGTTGTAAAAAGGGTGAATTCTAAGCATTTATTTGATTTGTATCTAAAAAAAAAAAAACAGCTTTGCAGGGTCATGGGAACGATGAGTGGGGAAAGCAGTGCATCAGCCTTACAGAAGCAAGGAGAGGTGAAGAGCCCAGCACCCCTAAATGATGGGGGCAGCTCTGGGACACACACAGGAATGAAGAGGTCCAGAGGAGGCAGTGAGCAAAGTGCCCAGAACACCTTTGCCTTGTTTAGACCAGCAGAAAGCTTTAGGCAGGGCAGAAGCCAAACAGGGGCAAAGGCCCAGCCCTTCACCAGGGCTGTCGGCCTCTGCAGAACCGAGACTCAGCACCGCTGTGTTCACAAAACAGAGGCCACCCCCGGGTCAGGGAGCACGCGGCATGCCTACAGGTTACCAGTGTATAGGTCTCCTCCTCCTCCAACTCCTCCTGCCAGGGGCACAATGGACTGTCTAACAAGAGATGAAAGAAGAATGAAGGCCCTGACTGACATGCACAAAGCCTCATCCTCTGGTTCCAGGTAGAAGGTACGTGACCTAGACTCCAGGAGTTCCACACCGACCACTGCTTTGATTACGAACATGTGCTACCACCTCAGTGACTGGGGGGTGACTAGGAAGGTCTACATGTATGTGCTTAGATCTTTTTAGCCTCAGCCCCATTTAGTTTCTGCTCTTCTCTGAATTATTCCCTTCTCTAGGACCCTACTGCTCATGTCCAGAAAGGCTTGATGTCCCTGTTCCTGTGTATTTATTCTCTAGCAGTTGAGAAAATGTTGAGAAAATATCGCCAACTATTTGGATGTGACTAAAGGCATGTATTTGTGTTGAAATAGTTTGACTTCAGACCCCAGAGGAAAAGGAACACCAGGTCTTCAGGGATAACTGTCCTGGGAAACGTGGGAAAAGTCAGTTAAAGTGTGGCATGTCTTAAACTATTTCTCTTTGGTTTCTTCCTCTAAACTAAGTTGATACCAGTTGTACCTAATCAAGGAGTATTATCTAGATTTTCTAGATTCCAAAAGATTCTTATTCATTATAGATTTCACAAAAACTAAGAGTTGATGGTAGGTGGGGTCATGACCAAAACTTCCCTTAAAAAAATAATTTTTGAGAGAGACAGACACACACACAGGATCTGAAGCAGGCTCCAGGCTCTGAGCTGTCGCTGTCGACAGCACAGAGACCAACGCAGGGCCTGAACTCACTGACCCCAAGATCATGACCTGAGTTGAAGTCTGACGCTTAACAGAGCTACACAGGTGACCCCCAAAACTTCCCTTTTAAGCCTAGTAAGTAGGCACACTAGGGATGGCCATGACGGAGGCTAACGTGAGAGTCAGAAATGAGAAAGCTCTTACTGGAATTGGATAGAGAATCAACAGAACTGAAGAACCCTGGCTTCCACTCTGTCCTCAGGACCATAGTTATACTCAACAGTTTCAACAATTCAGAAGTGAGCTTTCCCTACTTTGAATACTTGAGACTACTGACTGCTTCTATCTAGCCATAGAAGCAAATACATAATTTAACTGCATTAGATCAAGGAGGATTATTAGCTCACAACAGAATAGTCTCACAGCTTATGGGGATAAAGGAATAACCTTGAGACACTGAAGCCAGATTCCTAGAAGTTCCGGTGGACTAGGATAAAAACATCAGCAAAATCCACCAATCCTTACTAACAGCAGTACAGATGACCTAGAAAAAGGTCAAGGATTTGGAAAAAGACATATTTATAAAACATAGGCTAGAAACTACTACTGAAGTGTTCTTGTTAATCAGCTTCCTTGGGGGAGAGGAAACTAGGACAGAGGAGACCGTTATTACTGTCCTAACGAACTCATTACTGTCTAAAACTTGCCTAATTATATTCCTGTCCTATTTTTACAAAAGCAGAGGGAGAATAAGTGGTCATGTAGGAAATACTCTTAACCTTCTATAGACAGGTAGATATAGGAAAACTCCCTGAAGCAACCGTACTGTGTCCAGTGCTCTCTGGTCACTGTCATCTCCTGTCCATCAAGTAGGCTTAGTGGAAATACCCCTGGACTTGGAATCACAAAAGGGGACTACAGTTGTAGCTCTAGATCTGGGAGAGGATGAGCTTATGTGGGTCTTAATTCCTTTCATCTATGAGGAGGTCAGATGCTAAACACTAAGGTCTTCAGAGGCTCTCTGGACTCTAAGGTTCGATTAGGGTAGGTGGAGCTTAGAAGGAAGGAAGAGAAAGATGAATTTATTCCCTTGATTTTTATCCCAATGAGCAGATGGCCTGTATATAAGAGGAGGCCACAATTCAGACATGGAGATAAAGCTGAGTCATTAAAACCACACACTGACTCAATCATCCGCCTGAAATAGTAGCTGTAATACAATCAAATGGATTCTTCCCTTTGACACTCAAACCATTGTTCTCCCACACCCTGCAGATCAGAGCAGTTTACATGTCACTTTTAATGAACCAGCCCTGATAGTAACTCTCCTCTTCTAACTCAATGGTTCTTTGTATACTTTGTATACACTCCCTCAGGTCTCCAGAGACTGGAAGATTTTTTTTTTTTCCCCAACATTCCTTTAAATCCTAAGGAAAAGGCCAGGGTCTTTGAGGCTAGGACAGCCGGGGGCTGAGGGGGCCTGGAAGGCAGATCTGCTTGAGAGGGCATCAGTTTTTTAGCTCAAAGCAATTGGCCATGAGGAATAGTCGGGAGGTGGCCAAGCAAGGAATGGACCAGCTAAGTGCAGGAGTCACTGAGGAAAACCTGCAGCCACCAGGGCCTAGTGTATAGTTTGAGAATGGGGCCTTCCGCGTCCAGTCTCTTTTTTATGTCTTCTCTCAATCCTGTTGTCATTAGACCAAAAAATATTAAAGCTAGAAAGGACCCAGAGACCGTTTTAGTCCAACTCATGAAGAAACAGAGTCCCCTACAGTTGTCTAAGGTAGACAGCATCAGAGTTAAACTTGACTCTGGGTCTTTTGATTTCCACCGAATCTAATGCTGGTCACACTCTACTGTAGATAGAACCTTTACATCTAATGTGAGGCCAGGTCACTTTAGAGGGCGTGAATGTAGTGTCTAAGCAGCATACCAGAGTAATTCGAAGTGTCTACCCTAAGAGAGGCTCTTAGACTCCCAGAGCCCAGGAAGATGAAACCAATTTAAAAAGCATGTAATTCCCTGCTTCACTATCTCCTAGTATCATTCTCCTATTCGTTCTTACCCTATGAAAATTAGCATTTTGACTAATTTAGATCCTCTGCTGAAAAGTTATGTTCCAATAAAATCCCCGCTTCCTCTGCCTGTGAGTCCTGGTTTCCTACTTGGGAAGAAGTAGAGAATGGGGCCTTCCCCGCAGAGGGAAGCCATTGATGTCTGGCTGCTTGTGTACAGGAAGCATCTGGGATTCTTGTGTAGTTCATAGGAAGAGATTTAGAAAGGGAATTCCCCACCAAGTCTGATGCAGGTTGACATTTAGCTGAGAGAGTAAACAGTAACAGGCAATGTACTTTGTTTTGGCTAGAAATGCCTAACGTAAGGCCACATCACCTTATATGGTGGGTAGAGAACAGTGTCACAAGAACCTCTAAAAACTAAACAAATACTATCAGATGCACTCTCTACCCAAACACCAATCTATCAGTCTAAATGTACCATCCTAGGAAGTTCTAAGCCCATCATAACCAGCTATCCTTGCAAAGAAAGCCTGTTCTCAGAGGATGTCAAGAGTTATAAATGAGGGATTCTCTCTCTTATTTAGGGAAGGTTCTGAGGTTGTACAGAAGAGCCCTCAGAAGGGAATTTCCCTTTGGGAATTCAGAGTATGGGTGCTAGCATGCTCTACCCTTCATCCCAGGGTCCTCTTTCCAGGCTATGATAGGTACTTTAAGCCCTACAGATACCTCTGTGTTAAGTGCTGGCCAAAGCAGGCTGCACACCTCCTCCTCATGATCACCGTAGAGCACTGATTAAACAGACCTAGAGAATATACCAGCCAGGGAATAGCGAACACATCTTTAACTCTCTCAAAAGTAGAAACCTTGATAATGGCTTTTTCTGTTATTCCTACCCTTCAACCTTAGGAAAAAAGCCATCACTCCTAGTCCCAAAGGACCTTCGCCCGACACAATGGTGCAGGTCAACCCCACATTAGGGGTAGTGTTGGCTTTACCTTCTCCTGGACTAGTCTCTTGGCCACTATGCGCTTCCCTCCAAGGAAACTTCTCCACCCAGCCTTCCCCCATACCAATGCCTGGATCATCTGTCCTTCTATCCCCATAATTCTTCTTAGAGGCTCTGGTTCAACTTCATCCACTTAAATTGTCCCAGGCTTGGGGAGGAGGCTGTGGCCGAGTAAACAGGGAAAACAAAGGCACTGGAGGCTAACTCACCCAAGGAAAGGTAGTTGTCAGAAGACGCTTCTTCCAATGGATTGCTCTTCTTTATTATTCCATTTCAGGATAATGATGCCTAACCTTCTCTATATTTTCCGCTTGTGAAGCTGAATAAGGACTCTTGACTTTTCTTTGTATTTCCTATATCAAATGTACACTTTCAGTCCCCTAAGACCTAGTTCTCCAAGTCAGTGCTTTCTAATATGGGAGGAAGAGGCCTGGGCAACCCACTCTTGATGCAGGGCCTATTGTGAGGAAGTTTTAAACCCTCAGAGCATTTTCACCTGTTCTTCAGCCCAAGACAAACAGGACTAGGAGTAGAGTAGCCTCACCCCTTCCAAGCCCAGGCTGGGCTCCTCCGCTCACTTACCCTGACGGGGTCCTCTCTTCCGTCTGAATGCCGCGCCTGACTGCAGAGCTTCCAGGAGACTGTCCATCACACCGGTCTCATCGCCCTCTGGCATGAACAAAGATGGAGATGTAAGCTTGTCAGCCTGAGCAGCATGCAGTGTTCAGCCCCACACATAACATATGGACTGCCGACTGGCTTCCTGTCACCCACAGTGGCTGAAGGCTCAGAGCAGACAGAGGGCTCCACCTCCCAGCCTGTGTTTACCTGCATCTGTTTGAAAATGGTTATTTCCCTGTAGTACCCTCCTTCCCATCCCATCCAGGATTAGCACAGAGAACTGCAGAATTGTCCAAGTCTAATTCCAGAATAAGCACAGAGACTGGATGAAATAGGGAACGATCTCACTGGCTCTTTATCCTGAAGTGTTTCACTCCAATTCACACAAATACATCAGGGAGAGCCTGGTTCCAGTTTCAGAGTGGGGCTGAGGAAAAAGGACAGACCCCTGATCAAGATTGAATTTCACTTAAGTACTGCCTCTGTGGCTGCCTCTTCCAGAACCAGCTCAGCATGTAAGCAGAGCATCCTGACTGGAATATAGAGAGTTAATGTAGAATTCTTGTTCCAGCCTGGCTCTGTTTCCATGGCAACAGCTCAGGGTGGTGAAATCTGAAACTGAAATCCCAAGGAGCCTGCGGGCTGTAAGCGGCCAGGCTGGCCTCACTGCTCCCGGCGCCACCTGCTGGCTGAACATCACCAGTGCAGGTGACCTACATTCCAACCTCCTTGACTTGCCTTGGGGGCCAGGGCAAGGTCTTGCTACACAGCCAGATGACTGGGTACAGCCTTCATCCTGTGTGTCCCCTGGACTCCACCTTTCCCTACACCTAGGGACAAACCCTGGCCGCCAGGGAAGAATGGAGGAAAGTTTTGAAAGATACTTGGCATGGCCTTCAATAGCATTAGCAGAACAAAACCAAATTTTGTGGCTTATATACATAACTACAGGAAGGACTGCGGAACTGCTTCCCAGAAAAGTAGGAAGAAAAAAGTGTAGGCTGTTCTGCTCCTTCAGGTCCTTGGGCCTCATCACAGCAGGAGCTGCCAAAGAAAAGTCCTTGGGAGCAAGAAGTGCTAGAGCAGCTCTGGCCTCTTTTGCTAAGCAAAGCATTTTATTCTTGCCAGACTTGGCGGCCCTAAGAACCCCTTTACTTAGATGGGTGGTGGTGCCTCAGGTTCAAGAAAGGTGGCATCAGCTAAATTCCGTGCACAACGTACGCTATAGTTCTCCCTACAGAAGGAGCAGACAGAGGAGGGGAGGGGAGGGCATCAGCAGCAGGAAGGCAGCAGAGACCGGAAACAGAGGGCCAGTAATTGAGGCCATATGTTTCAACAAAGACATGCTTCTGGTAGTGAAACAGATTCTGCTGGAGAAAGAAGAGAGTGGCCAGCTCCCGAGCCCCCTCTCCAGAAGTGCAATTCCTTTACAATCTGATAGGTACACATGGTTATATGTGCACACAGTGTGGGTAATGTGCTGAGGTACTGAAGACGGAGCACTTAGTGAACATAAGCAGAAAGGGAGGGCAAGCCACCAGTCAGAGACAGGAGCGCAGCCAGGAAAACATTTTAGGGAAAAGAAAGGAAGATTTAATAGAGGCTACAAAAGCAGGCCAGTAGAACTTTTGACTGGCAGAAGAGTATGCTTTACAGCAGTCCTGGATGGCTGGGGAGGGGAGAACCAATGCAGGAACTGGCCAAGCAGAGAGAAGGGTCTGAGTTTGGAGAACTGGATCGTGTGTGCAGGGGAGCTGAGATGAAAGTCCAGCATCGGGCTCTTGGAGGTAAAAGGCTGCCAACACTCTTCTGCCAGGAGCTGAGCTCAGACATGAGCTGTTCTCTCTGGCCTCTAGATTCTAGGCACAGTAGCCCTGCAGATGTTCCTGTTTCAACCCACCAGTCCGCTCCTCCACTTCTTACCTGCATTCATGTCTATGAGTTGCTCTCTCTTCTGCTGCTTTTCCAGCCGCTCCTTCTCTGCCTTTTCCTTGGCGAGTTTTGCTCGCCGCATCTTTTCCTCTGTCTCCCGCCGCTTCTGATTTTCCTTGACTGCTTGCTGTGGAGGAAAAAAACAAAAAGTGGACATGTATGCACTTACACATATGCCCACCCAACACTAACCAATGTGGAAAGTGAGAAATGACCACAAAAGATTCCATCCACAGATAGCCCTTGCTCACCACAAACATATTCTTAAAGTTGTGCAGATCCATGAAGAATTCTTCCACAGACACCTTCTTGGGGTCAAAGAGGAAGTACTCTCCCAACTCCTTATAGAGGGTCTCCATGTTACAGTGCATCATCCGCAGCTTGTTATACTGTTCCTGTGCATCCTTCACAAAGCTGTGCGGGCAGGGAGTAAAGGACCAAGACCAAGCAGCAGCTCCACTGCTCTGGCCCAGAGGAACACAGAGATGCATGCTGGCAAGCACAAGGATGTTCAGTGTAACACTGCTTATAACACAAGAAGCAACCTAAATACCCAAAACGGGAATGGCAAACCATAAACCATGGCCCACCTACAGAACAGGAAGTGGCAATTAAAAAAGAGGCTGTTCTCCACATACTGCTGTGGAACCAGGTCTAAGACCTATTATGTGCAAAAAGAAATACAACACAGTTTTGGTTTAAAGTAAATTCATGAGGTAAAAATCAGAAGTGTAGTGTAGTGGTTACCTTTGGTAAGGGGAGGGAGAAGAGAACACGTATGTGTCTGTGTGTATAGTGGAGATGGGGCAGAGGGCAAGGGATCAGGGAGGATATATTGTTTATTTGCATGGTTTTTTTTTTTACAGAATTTTTTCAAGAAGGAAAAATTGTCTATCGCCAGATCTATCCTGATGTCTCCCCATGGGACAGTTTCCTTCCCTTTCATTTTAAGAAAGGATATGGTCATTTTTTCAACAAACTTGTCTCTCTCATCTGTGGCAGCTGGGAAATTCTGAACATCACGTTCCACATCAGAAATCTGTTTCTTCATTTGATCTAGGTTCTTTTGCAAGTTCTCAGCAGAAACTAAAGGAAACCCCAAAACAGGAAGGATTTATGATGAGTGTCAAGACCTTAAGCTTCCAGTCTTCGGGGCCCAGTACATACAGGTGTACCCAGTTATCCTGGCTCTCATGCTCTCTCCTCTAGCTGCTTCCCATATTTCACTTTCCAGTTCAACTATAAATTACTTGATGACTGAACCTCCAGCCTCCACAAGAAGAGAGGCTTCATTTAATTGAACAAGAACCTATGAAATTCCCTGGGGTCTTGGTCTCATTCATTTTAGGGCACACAGTTGAAGGGGAAGGGGATATACACAAAAATAGAGAGGAAGGGCACAAATCTGTTCCCATTTTTACTGAATGCTTTTTCTTTGCGTAGTTCCAGGATGATGAGGCCTGATTTTTGATAATCTAGTCCATGCTTTCTGAATAAAAAGAACTGCTGACCTAGACACAAAACACCTACCTTTCTTCCAGTTGTTTTTCAGTGTTCAGGGTTTCCCTAAGAAGGGAAAGAGTGCTCCCCACTTCTATACATGGAGACCTCCCTTCTGCCTGATAATCCTCTCCCCTGTCGCGTAGACATCATGGCTACACCCTCTCCCATTCCCACCTAAAATAGGCAGAACTGGAAAATTATCTAAGATCTAGACCGTGTTTTATTTCTGTCCCCATGCAGATATTTGGGGGTGGGGGGGGGCTGAAATGGCCTTCTAGTTTTGTCCCAACTTGCCCCACCTCGGCTGGCTTTCTCCACATGGGCAAGCTCATCTGGGAACTTTAGGACATCAGGATGGTCATTTTCGCACAACTCAGCCAAGAAGTGCAACAGTGTCATCTTCTGATCTGTGGACTTGGTGTCTCGAAGCTTGGGGAAAGAGGAAACTGTCAGTCTTGACACACCCAAGATCACCTGAGACCAACAGCACTTTGCCACACTGGGCCCCCAGAGGCCGGCAGCCTTCCCTTCTGCCGCTCTGCTCTAAACCCTCGGCTCACCTTACAGAGGAAGCTGATGCTGAAGCCAAAAGCACCGGCATTCCTGGAGCCAGCATTCATGTAGTTTCCAACAAGCAATGTAATCTCCAGGAGTTTAGAGAAGCTCTCGCTCTTTCGTAACTCCTCACACGCAGCAGTCACAGAAACAATCTCTGGCTTAATATTCTCCACTTGCTCACTAAACTGTAGCTTGAAGAGGATTGCGTTGAGGCGAGGCCGCAGACGGGGCACAGTGCCCATCTGGTGAGGAAGACAAGCAGTTCGGTACAGCCAGCAGAGAGGGGGCAAGTCAGAAAAATGTATAGGCTTGAGCCTCCTTTAGGAGGCTCTGAGTTCCAGAGTAGAAGCAGAGAGAAACACAGGTTCAGAATAGACAAGAGGCAAGGAGTGAGTGCCATGGCTGCTCTGGGGGAGCAGGGGAGCAAGGGACTCAGTGAAGAGCTTACAGCCATAGGCCTCACTCACCACCACACCAAACTGCTCCGACTCAGCCAGATCATCATACTCATCCTTCAGTTCGGAAAGCATTTTCAACTGCTCTGGCTCTGGCATCTGCTTAATGAGGTTCTGAAAGAGAGAAGGGACTGTCTCAGTTTGAGGGGGATGAGCTAATGGCCTGGGCCTCCTGTCAGTCCCCCATTCTGCCCAAGGACCACCAAGAAGGAAACACGGACTGGGAGGAGAGACAGCTAGTGAGATGGCAGGACTTCTGAAAAATATACCAGGAATCACCTAACCACCAGAGAGAGAGACGCTTACCCAAAGCCTTAAATCCATAAATCATCTCCTAGACGATTTACTAGAGGACCTCATCCTCTACCCAGAGAGGTGATGAGGCTTGTGCACTACGACACGAAGAGCCAATCCAGCAGAACCACCTGGCTCCTTACCTGGATCATAGACTCAGTGAGAACAGCCTCATTCACCTCCAGGATGACATTCTTAATCTCTTGATAGGCCATGCGGAATGAACCCAGAAAGATGGCTGCCAGGAAATGAGACATAAAGATACATTCTTCTCAGTCTCCTCTCCCTTCCAGCCTGTTCTACAAACCTCTGTTGGAAAATGTGCCCAAGAGTATTTGTTTAAAGTCACTATTAGAAACCTCCATCAGCTCCCCACTGCCCGTGTAGCTGAAATCCCAAGTTCCTCAGTCCAGTGTGGAAGGTTTCTGCCTCTCAGCTTTCTCTTTTGTGAATCCCCACATTTATGTCATATAAGCTACACTGTTCCAAGCACACATCCTACAAACACTGTGGCTCCTGGCCTTTGCTCACACAGGAAGATTTTGATATTCTCTATCTCTATACATCCAAGATACTCACCCTACTCTATTTTTAGTTCCCCACTCCCATGACTCCATCCTCAAAGCTGCCACTGCCTTCAACTGCTGATTCCTAAACTGCCATATCCCCCAGCAAACACATCTTGTGTTCCCGTTTTCTCACCAGTCTTTACAGCGACCCCTCAACCTCATCGGAGTGCACACACACACTCACTTTGGTGGCAGAGCTGACCGTTCCATTTTCTCTGGATGTACGAGTTCCACTTTGCCTTCTCTACTGCACTTCCACCCTCCAGTCTAGAGCTTCACTCAGTCTCTACTGTTACTGCCATTTCCCTTACCACTATTCCTGTTCTCGTTTCCTTCTCCTTCCAGTCTCTGGTCAATCCAGCCCTCTCATTGCTCTTTTTTGGCACCTGGGCTAATGAATACTGCTGGCAAAGACTCTGCAGATCATGGTTCATCAGGGTGTAGCAGCACCAATAGTAGCACGGGTCTCAGCATTGCAGCCTCTTGGAAGCTCCTCCCAAAATATCCTCATGGTCTCAAGTGTCCCACCACTTCTGATTTTTAAGATCTCATTTCTCTTTGCTTGAAAAAAACTGAAGCCACTGATCAAAGTACTTGCTAAGCATTCTCGTACGCACTGGAGGTCCTCAGCTTGAGTCAGACTAGTCAAAGCTTATGTAAGGACGATGTGGCATTATACAGAAGAAACCTTGTACCAATACTTTTGTCAGCTTATCAGCGACTGCACCCATGTACTCATCCTTTTCTTGTGTCTCAATAGAACAGGTGGCCCTGAGGACCTTTTCCTTCAGTGCATACACGTAATCAAGTTTCTACCATCTAAAAAACAAAAAACCAAACCCCTGACTTGATACTACTCTCTAACTGCCAACTTTTCTCCCTCACTCTCTAACATTCTAACAGTACAGCAGTCTGTTCTCTTCCACCGCCACAGCTCTCATCTGTTCCGTCCCTAGAGTCCATGACAAGACTGTAATTACTTACTGAACGTCAGACATGGTACTTTACACAGAACCTACATACATGATCTCATTTCACCCTATTCATAATATCCCCATACATCTGTAGTATTAGCCCCATTTGATAGAACACTAATATTTAAAGTTAAGCTACTCAAATCCAAGGTCACACTGCGAATAATTGTTGGAAGCAGGATTTCAATACTAAAGGATTCCAGAGCCTCTGTTCTTAACCTCTATGCTACACTGAAATTATTCTTGCTTAAGCTACTGACTTTCCTCCAGCAGATCTAAAGGACCTGTCTTGTCTTGTCCTGATTCTTAGTGGACTCTTAGTCTTCATCTGACTACTCCCATTTCTTTTTGTTTATTTTTGTTGGTTGGAGCCTCAATCAGAAGGACTTGGGCCCTGACTACTCCCATTTCTTAGGACTGGATCATACCATTTTTCTTGCTGCTCCTTTCCAGTCTCCTTTGAGTTCTCCACCCACCCCCCACTATTTACTTGCCCTTTTGTATTAGTGACCTTCAAAACAAACTCACAGCTTCAGCTATGAGTCACGTGCTATCTCCTAAATTCCCATCTCCAGCCAAACCTTCCTCCTGATTTCTACACCAAAATGCCTAACACACCCATCCTTCTGGAGGAATCCCCACAGGCATCTTAGATTCTACCCTAAGAGTAATCATTTCTGCCCACCACCCTGCCACCTCTCATTCATGTCCACTACCCCCTGCTCCTCCCCAAAAAGACAATTTGCTCCTGCTGGATATTCCTTTTTCAGTAAATGGTACCACTCTCTTTAGAGTGCTGTGAACCCAAGAAAACATCTCCTTTATTCCCTCAGCCAATCACTAAGTTCTAGTATTTCTATCTTCTTAGTCTTTTCCGCCTTCCTACTCACTCTCACTACTTAAATTTCAGGCCCTGATCACTTCTCATCTAGTTTTAAAGCAAGAACGTAACTCATCTTTCTGCCTGTAGTCTTCCTGTACCCCAGCAATCCAGCCTCAAAGTCACTGCTTGAAGTAGCCTTTCCCCAAATTACACAGGGCTGTATCACGCATTTTCCTGATTAACATCCCTTCGATAAATTCCAAAGCTTTCAGGATAAAATAGGTAATTTTTATCCTAAGCCTGTCAGAATTCTTCATGATCTGGCTTCTTTTTCTTTCTTGAAAGCTTCTTCTGCCATCACTCCCCCCACATACAGCCTTTACTCAGCTGTACTCAACGACCTGCAGTTTTCCAACCGCACAGTGTTACCTTGTGCTTCTGTGCCTTCACACATGCAGCCCTCTCTGCTGGAAACCAGGCAGCCCACACCCTTCACTTCACTCATGACTACTACTTTTAGCTCAATTAAGCAGGACCTCCTCTCGAGGGACATCAAGGATGTGCTCCCTCCAGCACTCCCCCCACTTGACCTGGATGCCCCTTTCCTGGTGCTCTCGTATGCATCCTAACACACCTCAATCTGTGTTGTTACCATAAGAGGCACTTAGTAATTTCTGAGTCACTAAATTATATCTTCTAGACCATCCTTCCCCAAACTAATCTCAATTCTCTCTGGGTTCTGTTTTCCGTATCAATATCACTCAACTGGAAATAACAATGTCCTATGCCACAGTCCTATCATTTTCTAAAAGAAGAGTTATTTAAGTTTTCTGTCCCCAGAGATGATCTTGGGAAGAGGAATTATCTCACATTAGTCTCCAAAAAAAGACTTACCCACAGACAATATTTAGTAATATTTGTGGTCAATGATCTAAGTGTACCCAGCCAAGAATAATGTAAAAAACATACTGTTCTCATTCTATCACTGGTTTTACTTATAGGTATGTGTACACATTTACTTATCTGATCTTGGCCAAGTCACAACATGTGAACTTTGATCTTCTCATTTGGAAAAATGAGGACAACAGCCACACTGCAAGATTGTAAGTGGGTTTTATGGAATATATACCCTTTCATCTCTGAAACACGTGTCTAGTCTGTGCCTAATAGAGGATGCAACATGTCAGACCTCAAATATTTACTTGAACAGATATTTAAATCTATATTGCTCAGCACAAAGGAGATACACAGCCATAAAAATTTGATGATCAGAATGAATGTTCATAAGTATTACCTGTATCAACTTGGGGGAACAGTTTCTGATCCTAGTTTGAAAAGTATAGGATTTACATTATTTGTTCCATGCCACAAAATTACTTTAGACTTAGATGCTATCAAACCAGAGCTGCATTTAAAGGAAGTTCTTAAAGTTAGAAAGAAGGAAATGCACACTAGCTAGAATATTTGTGATAGATTTTCTGTGGATGTAATGGAAATAGTAAGGGCTTTGAAATAAAAAAAAAATCTGAGGTTCAAATCTCAGACCTGTCTCTACCTACTGGACTAGGCAAACGCCTAAAGTCTTAACCTCTATTTCCTTGCCATAAAACTGAATACTAACAGTTTTGCAGTTCTACTCAGGAGCTCAACAAATCAAGAGACTCTGGATCCACCAGAATTAAGGTTTGAGAAGAAGCCCTTCACATGTCAAATAGTTGGGATCACCGAGTTACTCACAGAGATTCTGGGCCGTCTTCGAATCCAACACCTTTAACTCTTTTACTTTTTTCTTTTGCACAGATTTCTTTTCTTCTCCACCTTCCTGATCCTTCTTGGCTAGTAAGGGAAAGGTTAGAAAAACATGACTAAGGACAAGCCATATTCATGCCTTACTGAACTACTGTACCAGCCTGGAAGGGGCTCCTTATCTCCTATTAACAGCAGTTTCCCTACTGCATTCCTTCAAAGCTAACCTTCTCTCTAATCACCCACCCTTCTATTACTGACCCCCCACCCCTAACTAGTCAATATTTTGTTCTCATTCCTTTAACTGTTAGCAATAATGCTTTCCCACCTACATCTTATCATTTACTACCAGATCTTTCCCTGAGAAATATGGTAACTATTCAGGCTTTGCAGACTTTATGATCAGTCGCCACTGCTCAATTCTGCCACTATAGCATGAAAGCAGAAACAACACATAAACAAATGGGCATATAGTTTGCCAACCTGTTACTAGAGTTTTCCACCATGTTATCCTTTGTGCTTATTAAAAATTCTGTTTATCCTTAAAGCTCCACCTTGAATAGGATTCCTTATAAAAATTTTCATTTCCAGGGCATCTGGGTGGCTCAGCTGGTTAAGCATCCTGAGCATTTTGGCTCAGGTCATGATCTCATGTTTCGTGAGATCCCTGAGTGTGAAGCCTGCCTAAGATTCTGTTTCTCTCCCCCTCCTGCGTCCACACACATGTGGGCTTTCTCTCTCTCTCAGAATAAATGAACATTTTAAAAAACTTATTTTTTTCCATTCCCCAAATGCCTATGATCTCTCTCCAAATCTCCACTGAATTTGATACTTCTTTATTCTAAGAAGCTTTCCTTCTTAAATTAAACTAATGCTTTGATGAATCGATTTTCATGCTATTTGTTATCAATCCTCATTCAACAATTATTCAATGTTTTGTGACATTTCTGACATACCATCTTGATCTTTTTAAATCCTGTTACTTTTTTAATTAAGATTTTACTTTTAAGTAATCTTTACACCCAATGTGGGGCTCAAACTCAGAACCCCAACATCAAGAGTTGCACACTTCACTTACTGAGCCAGCCAGGCGCCCCAACCCTCTGCTACTTTTTAAGTGTGGATACTTTCCCATCCCGCCAACATTTTTAACTTCAAGAGCATGGACAAAATAATATTTTATTATCTCACTCTCTTAGCAGTTAGCATGACAGTAACATTCTCTAAGAAATGGGTGACACTGGCTATTGAGGAGGATTGAGAAGCAGAAAGGGAAACAACAAATGTTCTGGACAGAAAGAATTGTAAAATATTCTGTCCTATAGGGTAACCTGGCAACAGCTCTTTTTAGAAAGCTCCATGGGAATATCTCCACAAGGAAGGTCAAGAACCTGACAAAGCTAGTTGCTCTGAGCAGAGGAATGAGGGACTGGAATACAGAAGTGTATTACAGTGAATAACTTGCTCGTATACTGTTTAAATTTTCATTAAACCACAAAAAAGCACTGTCTGGTGCAAATAAATAAGAAATACAGCAAACAAAAAAGGAAGTTACATGGCAAAAAGGACCAAGAGCTATTAGAAATCTCATCCTTTGACCAGATAGTTCCAACTCAAAGAAGGTTTGTGCCAGATCATTCTGGACATTGTGAATAAAACAGCAAATGAAATAAAGATTCCTGCCTGCATGGAACTCATATTCTAATAAAAAGGAATAAACAGTTAAGACATAAAATAGTGTGTTCGCAGGTCATAGTTTTGTGGGGAAAAAAATCAAGTAGGGAACAGAATACGGGAATTTCATGGAGACTGGATTATATCTTGGGGGGGGGGGGTCAGGGAAGGTTCTATAATGTGACTTTTGAGAAAAGACCTTTTAGAAAGTGAGAGCACAAGCTACATGAATATTTTTGGGGAGAGGAGGAAGCATTCCAGGGAGACAGAACAACAAATAAAAAGGTTTGAGAAAGGAGTAGGCTAGGTGTGTCCAAAGCAAAGCAAAAAGGTCATTGTGGCTATATAGAGGGAGGGAGGGGCTGGGAGAGTCAGAGATATACTAAAGACAGATCACATAAGAAAATGGAAATTATGAGTAGTCAAATAAAAATGGAAACTTCAAACATCCAGACTGTATTATAAAAACTTAGAAACAGGAAAGGAAAAAAGTAAAAGTAAAGCTCTCATTTTATACAGGCAAAGAGAAAGATATATGATGTTAAAAACAAAACAAAACAAAACAGGGGCACCTGGGTGATCTCAGGTCATGATCTCATCATTTGGGAGTTTGAGCCCCGTGGTGGTCTATGTGCAGACAGCTCAGAGCCTGGAGCCTGCTTCAGATTCTGTGTCTCCCTCTCTGTCTGCCCCATCCCCCACCCCTCTCAAAAATAAACGTTAAAAATTAAAAAAAGAAAAAAAAACCCACAAAGAACAGACTCNTCAGGGAAGGTTCTATAATGTGACTTTTGAGAAAAGACCTTTTAGAAAGTGAGAGCACAAGCTACATGAATATTTTTGGGGAGAGGAGGAAGCATTCCAGGGAGACAGAACAACAAATAAAAAGGTTTGAGAAAGGAGTAGGCTAGGTGTGTCCAAAGCAAAGCAAAAAGGTCATTGTGGCTATATAGAGGGAGGGAGGGGCTGGGAGAGTCAGAGATATACTAAAGACAGATCACATAAGAAAATGGAAATTATGAGTAGTCAAATAAAAATGGAAACTTCAAACATCCAGACTGTATTATAAAAACTTAGAAACAGGAAAGGAAAAAAGTAAAAGTAAAGCTCTCATTTTATACAGGCAAAGAGAAAGATATATGATGTTAAAAACAAAACAAAACAAAACAGGGGCACCTGGGTGATCTCAGGTCATGATCTCATCATTTGGGAGTTTGAGCCCCGTGGTGGTCTATGTGCAGACAGCTCAGAGCCTGGAGCCTGCTTCAGATTCTGTGTCTCCCTCTCTGTCTGCCCCATCCCCCACCCCTCTCAAAAATAAACGTTAAAAATTAAAAAAAGAAAAAAAAACCCACAAAGAACAGACTCAACTTTTTTGCTTGGCAACAAAATAAAAATATATATACCACATATACACAAGAAAGAAATGAACAGGGGCTTTAGAAAACTGAGTGGATCTGGGGTAGGAGGCACCACAGCAGAATTAGTCTGCTGTGAAAATGGAGCAGGCTCAACTAGAATGAGAGTCACCATCTGAGGTAGGCCTCCTGAGATTCACAGAATTTACTTGCTACTCAGAAAGAAGGGTCAGAGAAACGCAATACTGAACCCTGGATGATGCTGAACAGTCATGAAATTACTCTAATTTGGATGCAAATGGCTTCTTACTTTTGGGTTATATTTATCCTTTGCCACCCATCTATATTTCTAAGGAAGAGAATATTAACAGAGTAAAAAACTGCATCCTGAGAGTGGGAAGTTAAGACGGTGGAGAAGTTGGGGGACTGGGATTTTCCTCATCCCTCAAACACAGCTGTAGAGAGGTCAGATCACTTGGAACACCCATGAAAGGGATCTCAGGAGAGGCAGAAGGTTTTCCACAGTTGGAGGAAGGCAGCGTGGTAGGATTGAGGCTTTCCCTCTCCTGTTTGCTTTTTTTTCACCCAGGGTTACTTCAACAAACAAATCAAAGCACACCTAGTTGAAGGTCTAATCACTCCACCACTACAAACAAGGAGGAGCTCCCCAGAGGACTGAACAGTAGGATAGAGCAGCCAAAACATAAAAACAGAGTGCATGCAACATATAGCAGAAACACTTCTTGTAGTGCCAGGTCCTGGACAGATCATGACCCTACTTTAATACAGTTCTCTCAGGTGTAGGACACATAACAAGCTTTTAAAACACATAAAAGATGGGGCGTCTGGGTGGCTTGGTTGGTTAAGCATCTGACTTCAGCTCAGGTCATGATCTTCTTTCTAGTTTGTGGGTTAGAGCCCCACATTGGGCTCTGTGCTGACAGTTCAGAGCCTCGAGCCTGCTTCAGATTCTGTGTCTCCCTCTTTCTCTGCCCCTCCTCCCCTTGCTCTCTCTCAAAAAAGTGAATAAACAGTAAAAAAAAATTTTAATAGGGGTGCCTGGGTGGCTTAGTTGGTTAAGCGTCCGACTTTCGCTTAGGTCATGATCTCATGGTTCGTGGGTTCAAGCCCTGCGTTGGGCTCTGTGCTGACTGCCAGCTCAGAGCCTGGAGCCTGTTTCGGAGTCTGTGTCTCCCTCTCTCTCTGACCCTCCCCTGCTCACACTCTCTCTCTCCTAGAAATGAATAAACATTTAAAAAAAATTTTTTTCTTAAAAAAAAATTTTTTTAATAGGCAGAAGACAAGATGGAGGAAACTTAGCCACAATGACAAGACGGAGGAATTCTTCCCAAAGGAAAAGTCAAGAAGAAATCACAGCCAGAGAAATGCACAAAACAGATATAAACAATATATGTGAACAAGAATTTAGAGTAACAGTCCTAAGACTAATACCTGGGCTCGAAAAAAGCATAGAAGACACCAGAAAAACCCTTGCTACAGAGATCTAAGACCTAAGAATTAGGATGAATTAAAAAGTGCTATAATCGAGATGCAAAATAAACTAGATATAATGACAGTGAGGACTGAAGAAGCAGAAAAGAGAATAGGTGAAGTAGAAGAGAAAATTATGGAAAATAATGAAGCTGAAAAAGAGAGGGAAAAGGAAATTATTAGATCATGAGAGGAGACACAGAGAAATAAGTGATCCCATGAAATGAACAGGCTTCCAGGTCCAAGACGCACAGAGAACGCCCTTCAAAATTAACAAAAACAGGTCAACGTGATGACGTATCATAGCAAAGCCGGCAAAATACAAAGAAAAAGAGAATTCTGAAAACAGCTAGAATTGTTGTTTTCCTCCATCTTGTTCTGAAAACAAAAGGTCCTTAACCTACAAGGGTAAATACATAAGGGTAGTAGCAGACCTGTCCACTGAAACTTGGCAGGTCAGAAGGGAATGGCAGAAATATTCAATGTGATGAACAGGGAAAATATGCAGCCCAGAATCCTTTATCCAGCAAGGCTGTCATTAATAACAGGAGAGAGAAAGACTTTCCCAGACAAACAAAAACTAAAGGAGTTCATGACCACTAAACCTGCCCTGCAAGAAATCCTAGGGGGTAACTCTGTGAGTAGAAAGCAGAAAAGACTACAAAAGACCAGAAGGACATCACCACAAACATGAAATCTACAGATAACACAATGGCACTATGATCATATCTTTCAATAATTTCTCTGAATGTAAATAGACTAAATGGCCCAATCAAAAGACATAGGGTATCAGGATGGATTAAAAAAACAAAAACAATAAACACAAGATCCATCTATATGCTGTCTACAAGAGACTGATGACCTTGTAGGCCACCTGCAGAGTGAAAGTTAGGGGTGGAGAACCATCTGCCAGGCTAATGGATGTCAAAATAAAGCTGGAGTATCCATACTTATATCAGACAACCAGATTTTGTAACAAAGACTGTAACAGATGAAGAAGGGCATCATGATTAAGGTGTCCATCCCTCAAGAAGAACTAACAACTGTAAATATTCATGCTCCCAACTCAGAAGCACCCAAATATATAAATCAAAGACATATGCCAACTTACTAATAATAGCACCATAATTGTAGGAGATTATTACTTTAATATTCCACGCACACCAATGGAGAGATCATCTAAGCAGAAAATCAACGAGGAAACAACAACTCTGAATGTCAAATTGGACCAGATGGACTTACTAGATATATTGGGTCACAAATTAGCCCTCAACAGGTACAAAGACTGAGGCTATGAAACTTGAAATCAACCACAAGAAAAAATTTGGAAAGCACCTAAATGCATGGAGATTAAAGAACATCCTATTAAGAATGAGTGAGTTAACTGGGAAATTAGAGAAGAAATTAAAAAATACATGGAAGCAAATGAAAATGAAAACACGGAAGTCCAAACACTTTGGGATGCAGCAAAGGTGGTTCTGAGAAGAAAGTACACTGCAATTCAGGCCTATCTCAAGAAGCAAGAAAGGTCCCAAATACACAACCCGACCTCATACCTAAAGGAGCTAAAAAAGGAGCAGCAAATAAAGCCCAAAGCCAGCAGAAGAAGGGAAATAATAAAGATTAGAGCAGAAATAAACAATATAGAATCCAAAAATAATAATAATAATAATAAAACCAGTAGACCAGATAAATGAAACTAAGAGCAAAATATTTTTTTTAAAGAATAAACAAAATTGATAGACTTCTCAAGAAGAAAAGAGGGAGGACCCAAATAGAAAGAGTCACAACCAACACTACAGAAATACAAACTATTTAAGAGAATATTATGAAAAATGATATATCAACAAACTGGATAATCTGGAAGAAATGGACAAATTCCTTGACACACACACACTACCAAAACTCAAACAGGAAAAAAATCGAAAAATTTGAACAGGCCCATAAGCACTAAGGAAATCAAATTGGTTATCATAAACCTCCCAACAAATCAGAATCCTGGGCCAGATGGCCTATCAGACATTTAAAGCAGTTAATATCTATTCTCAAATTGTTCCCAAAATACAGAAATGGAAGGAAAGCTTCCAAACTCATTCTATGAAACTACTATTACCTTCATTCCTAAACCAGACAAAGACCCCACTAAAATGGAGAATTACAGGCCAGTATCCCTGATGAAACCGGATGCAAACATTCTCAACAAGGTACTAGCAAATCGAATTCAACAGTGATCAAGTGGGATTCATTTCTGGGCTACAGGGTTGGTTAAATTTTTGCAAATCAATAATTTGATACATCACATTAATAAAAGAAAGGATAAGAGCCTTATGATCCTTTCAGTAGATACAGAAAAAGCATTTAACAAAACACAGCATCCTTTCTTGATTAAAAAAAAAAAAACCCTCAAGAAAGTAGGGATAGAAGGAACATACCTTAATATAACAAAAGCAATATATGAAAGGCCAACAGCTAATATCCTCCTCAATGCGTAAAGACTGAAAGCTCTCCCCCTATGATCAGGAACATGACAAGGATGTCCACTGTCACCACTGCTGTTCAACATAGTGCTGGAAGTCCTAGCCTCAGCTGACAACAAAAAGAAACAAAAAGCATCCAAACTGACAAGGAAGAAGTCAACTTTCACTCTTCACAGATAAAATGATTAACTCTACATGGAAAACCCAAAAGACTCCACTAAAAAACTGCTAGTGCTGATACATGACTTCAGCAAAGTCTCAGGATATAAAATCAATGTACAGAAATAGGTTGCATTTCTATATACCAATAATAAAGCAGCATCAAGAATTTTCAAGGAATTGATCCCATTTATAATTGCACCAAAAACCATGAAATACCTAGGAACAAACCTTACCAAACAGGTAAAAGATCTGTACACTGAAAGCTATAAAAAGCTTATGAAAGGAATTGAAGAAGACACAAAGAAATGGAAAAACATTCCATGCTTATGGATTGGAAGAACAAATATTAAGATGTCATTATTACCCAGAGCAATTTACACATTCAATGCAATCCCTATCAAAATAGCACAAGTATTCTTCACAGAGCTAGAATAATTCTAAAATTTGTATGGAACCACAAAAGACCCAAATACCCAAAGTAATGTTGAAAAAGAAAACCAAAACTGGAGGCATCACAATTCTGGACTTTGTATTACAAAGCTATAATCATCAGGACAGTATGGTATTGACACAAAAACAGACACAGAGATCAATGGAATAGAAAAGAGAACCCAGAAACGGAACCACAAACATATGGCAAACTCATCTTCGACAAAGCAGGAAACAGTATCCAAAGGAAAAAGAACAGTCTCTTCAGCGAATGGTACTGGGAGAAGTGGACAGCAACATGCAGAAGAATGAAACTGGACCACTTTCTTACACAATACACAGAAATAAATTCAAAATGGATGAAATACCTAAATGTGAGAGAGGAAACCATCAAAATCCCACAGAGAGAACAGGCAGCAACCTCTGACCTTGGCCACAGCAAGCAACTTCTTACTTGACATGTAACCAGAGTCAAGAGAAATAAAAAGCAAATATAAACTATTGGGACCACATCAAGATAAAAAGCTTTTTTCTGCACAGGGAAGGAAACAATTAGCAAAACTAAAAAACAACCGATGGAATGGGAGAAGATTTGAAATGACACATCAGATAAAGGGTTAGTATCCAAAATCTACAAAGTTACCAAACCCAACACCCAAAATCAAATAATCCAGTGAAGAAATGGGCAGAAGAGGCACTTTTCCAAAGAAGTGACCTCAAGTAACTGACTGACCATGCTTTTCTCTTCCTCCAATTTAATTCTTGCTGTTATCTTTTAAATTCACCAGTAGAGTCAACAGCAAAACCCTAGGTACGCCACCCTAGACCCTGACAAAAGCAGAACTCCAGGGCTAGCCTTTCTCTGTCCGTTTCTCCCTCTACCAGAGACTTTGCTGTGTGACCCCAGGTGTGCCCTGCACACTCCAGGACCTGTGAGCAATAAAATCTCTTTCAAAGCTCCCTGATAACTGTTGGTGAAGCACATCTTACAATCATTAAGAACCAGCTTCAGCACTGGTTCTGCTTGGGAAAATATGTGTGGGGGCTCCCTATGTTGTGTGGGAGCTTGTTACAAGTAGCAGGGCTCAAAACCTCCAGGCACTCCTTGCTGATAGTGATACTGATGGGCTGTCTCAGGCAGACACAAAACAATGCCCGAACAGATTAACAAAAGACCCAAAAATATGCCGGTCTATGAATTTAATTCAAAACAAGGACAGAGGTAGGTTTTAAGTGAAAGGCTGAAAAAAAGATACATCATGCAAAAGTTAAAAAAAGCAGTGTCTAAGGGCCCCTGGCTGGTTCAGTTGGTTAAAGGTCTGCCTCTCGATTTCAGCTCGATCATGATCTCATGGTTCGTGGGATGGAGCCCCACATTGGGCTCTGTGCTGACAGTATGGAGCCTGCTTGGTATGCTCTCTCCTTCCGCTCTGTCTCTCGCCCACCTTCTCTCTCTCAAAATAAATAAATAAACTTAAAAAAAAAAGTATCTATATATTACATCAGGGCAAAGAAAATAAGTAGACAAAAAGGGACATTACAAAATGAATGCCAATTTTATATAATGTCTTCCAAAAAATAGAAGATGGAACATTTTCTACTTCACTTTATAAATGCCAATGAATTGTTTATTTTAGTTATTTTTATTTTATGTGAATTTCACCTCAATAAAAAATTGGTAATTAAAATGTGTAAAATCACAGGGGTGCCTGGGTGGCTCAGTTGGTGAAGCCTCTGACTTGGGCTCAGGTCATGATCTCACTGTTCCTGACTTCGAGTGCTGCATTGGGTTCTGTGCTGACAGCTCAGAGCCTGGAGCCTGTTTCAGGTTCTGTGTCTCCCTCTTTGTCTCTGCCTCTCCCCGGCTCATGCTCTGTGTCTCTCCCTCTCTCAAACATTAAAAAAATTTTTTTCTTAAAGATAAGTAAAATGACAAATTGTATCAGTAAAATGTTAACATGGGTTGTTTATTAGCTAACAGTATTATACTGACTAATTTCCTAAATGTGATTAACTGCACTGTGGTTATAAAAAAGAATATTCATACACGTGGGAAAGGCATACTAAATAAAGAATTTAGTGGTAAGGGGCTATGTCATCAGTACTTCATTTCAAATTGTTTTGTTTAATTAAAAAAAAAAGGGAAAGTGTTCACAACACTATTATTCATAAGAGCCAGAATGTAGAAACAACTCAATGTCCATCAACTGATGAATGGAAAAACAAAATGTGGTATATCGAAAAGAATATTTTTCAGCCATAATCTGGAATGAAAAGCTGATAAATGCTACAACATGGGTCAACCTTGAAAATATCATTACTAGTGAAAAAAAAGGCACAGAAGGGAATATATTATATGATTACATGGACACAAGAGGTTAGAAAAGGCAAATCTATAGCAACAAAACCCAGATTAGTGATTGTCCAAATTGGGGGAAGAGGAGATGAGGAGTGACTGCCAATGGATTCAGGGTTTCGTGTGTGTGTGTGTGTGTGTGTGTGTAGAATGTTCCAGAATGAGACAGTACCAGAGGTCGTACAACCCTGTGATATCCAAAAAAAAACCACGGAACTGTACACTTTAAGAAATTTTTTTGTTGTTTGAAAGTTCCTAATGTTTTAATTTTTAAGTATTTATTTTTGAGAGAGAGAGAGAGAGAGAGAGAGAGAGAGAGCGCGTGAGAGCATGCACGCCTAAGCTGGGGAGGAGCAGAGAGAGAGGGAGACACAGAATCTGAAGCAGGCTCCAGGCTGTGAGCTGTCAGCATAGTGCCAATGCGGCCTCCAACCCACCAGGAACCATGAGATCATGACCTGAGCCAAAGTCTGATGCTTAACTGACTGAACCACCCAGACGCCCCCTAATGTTTTAATTTTTAAAAGCAAGTTTTGGCTGTAAAAAGGATAAATTTAATTAGCTGGAAAAAGCTCTCCACCAAGACTGACATCTTGAGAGTAATCAATATAGAAATGCTTTTATGGGGCACCTGGGTGGCTGAGTTGGTTAAGTGTCTGACTTCGGCTCAGGTCATGATTTCACCGTCCTCAGTTCGAGCCCCACATCAGGCTGTGCGGTGAAAGCTGAGAGCCTGGAGCTTGCTTCAAATTCTGTATCCCTGTCCCTCTGCCCCCTTCACCACTCGTGCTCTCTCACTCTCAAAAATAAAGTAAAAACATTTTTAAAAATTAAAAAAAAAAAAAAAAGCTTTTGTAATGATTTAGAAGTAATCTTCTCTGAGATCTTTTACAGTTTACCAATAAGTGAGGTAGCCTGTGTTTCTTGATTTTTCTCTGCTTCATTTTAGCCACAAGATGGTTTTGGCTGCTAGTGCAAAGGAAGAAAGGGACATACCAACATCATAATGAAGTCTGAAGAGGTTAGTCTCAAAGGAGAGGCAACACACATGCTAACCTTCTGAGCACCTGTGAAATATTTTGTGTGATAAGATGTCTAGAGTCCCTTTAACTTGAAGGATCTATATCTGCCTGCTTGGCTTAGCTTTTTTTCTTTTTTTTTAAATGGCTGTTTAGTCTTAAATAGTATCCTTTTGAACATATTTCTCTAGGTTCAGTTTTTCAGAATGCGTGGTACCATGGCCTTCTTTGAAACATCATTTCGGCCACAGAGAATGGCTTATCTCTACAAAAGCCCCTGGGTTAGTCTGGGCTGTGGCCCAGAGAGCTGTCTACCACAGTATCTGCTCCCTTTCAACGATGCGGAGATTTTGTCCTGGGAAATGATGGTCCAGGTAGGGACCATATTTCCCAGCCCATCTTCATCTGGGAGTAACCATATGATTAATTCTCATCAATGGAGTGTGGGCAAAGTGATGCATACAGATTCTTTTTATTAAAAAAATTTTTTGTAAATATTTATTTCTGAGAGAGAGAGAGAGACAGACAGACAGACTGCGTGAGCAGGGGAGGATCAGAGAGAGAGGGAGACACAGAATCCAAAGCAGGCTCCAGACTCCGAGCTAGCTGTCAGAACAGAGCCCGATGCAGGGCTTGAACCCACGAACCGTGAGATCATGACTTGAGCCGAAGTCGGATGCTTAACAGACGAGCCACCCAGGTGCCCCAATGTATACTAAGCCAGGACTTTTTGGGGGGAAGGACAGAGGCTACCAATTTAAAATTTATTTCTTGCTTTAAGAGTGAATCTTCTGGGATGTGAATTATTCTTCATTACATACACACACACCTATATGAATACAAATATATAATGGACCAGTTTCTTGGTCCATTCTTGGCAGTTTCTTACACTTTAAGAAATGTATTTACTGTAACAAATGACCCAATGATCCCATTCCTTGGTATTTGCCCAAGAAAAATGAAAACATATTATGTCCAGACAAAATCTTGTATGCAATGTTTCTATTGGCTTTACTCAGAACTGCCCCAAGCTGAATTCAACACAAATGTCCATCAACCAGTGAGTGGATATAATGGAATGCTACTTGGCAATAAAAAGGAATAAACCTGTATGCAACAACTTGAAAAAATCTCACATACATTTTGCCAAGTCAGAGAATCCAGGATTAAAAGGTTACTTAATCTATGATTCCATTTATATGATATTCTGGAAAAGATAAAACTAGAGAAAGAAAAATCTGGTTGCCAGGACCTGGCAGTGATGACAGGGGATAGAAAAATGTGGAGGAGGGAACTTCCTGAAGTAATAAAAGTGTTCTCTATCTTGACTGTGGAGGTTACATGGCTGCATTCGTTTGCCCAAATTCAAAGAACTGTGGGGTGCATGGGTGGCTCAGTCAGTTAAGCATCTGACTTCAGCTCAAGTCATGATCTTGTGGTTTGTGGGTTTGAGCCCCGCCATTGGGCTCTGTGATGACAGCTCGGAGCCTGGAGGCTGCTTCAGATTCTGTGTGTCCCTCTCTCTCTGCCCCTCCCCAGCTTGCACCCTGCTTCTCTCAGAAATAAATCTTAGGGGCGCCTGGGTGGCTTAGTCGATTAAGCATCCGACTTCCGCTTAGGTCATGATCTCGCGGTTAGTGGGTTCGAGCCCCGCGTCGGGCTCTGTGCTGACTGCCAGCTCAGAGTCTGGAGCCTGTTTCAGAGTCTGTGTCTCCCTCTCTCTCTGACCCTCCCCTGCTCACTCTGTCTCTCTCTCTCCTAGAAATAAAAAAAAAAAAAAAAAAAAAAAAGAAATCTTAAAAAAAATTAAAATTGAAAGAACCGTACACATAAAAAAGGGTAATTTTTACTATATGCAAACCGCACCTCAATAAACCTGGGTGAACAAATAGTAGCTTTAGGACCAATAAAATACAGTAGTCTAATGTTGTAATAATTCTAACAGAGTAATAGTGAAAGAACATTCAAAGTGAAAAAAGAAATGGACACGAAACATTTAGCATATGCCAAAGTAGAAACTAAAATCAAAGAAAAAAGAATGGTCTAAAACAGGTTGATAGTTTTTTTCTTAAGTGACTAGAAATTAAGTATTTTAGGCTCGGTGGGCCATACAGTTTCTGATTCAGTTATTCAACTCAGCTATCATAATACGAAAGATACAGGCAGTATGTAATCAAATGCACATAGCTGTGTTCAAACAAAACTTTATTAAGAGAAATGGGTTGGGCATAGTTTGCTGACTTCTGGTCTAATCAACAGTGTTGGGACAACGTGCTCTCCATTTTGAGGGAAAATCGTTAGATCCTAACTTTATGCTGCACACAAAAGTAAGTTCCAGACATACTAAACAGCTAAATGTTAAAAATTAAAAAATACAATTTTAACTAAAAACTTAACTAAAAACTTTTCTAAAAAAACACAAAATCAAGATGGTATCAAGTAAAAGACAAACTGGTTTGATTATGTAACATTTTCATCTCCCAATGTGGTGAAAATTATCATGTAACATATGAAAAGAAATGTGAATTTCCATTTCCAGTAATGATGCCAAGTGTCCCATGAAAAACATCTAAACATGCTGGTATAGTGTTTAAAAAACCACCTTGTTACTTGGAAGAAGTATCAAGATAGTGATGAAATTGTTCCAGAGAGGTAACCAAAACATGTTTGATCAATTTATGCAGCAAGGATGGACAGTGATCAAGGTTTAGTTTCTGCCCAATGTAGGGAATTTCAAATGAGACTCTCTCTGCAGGAGCTGAGAACCCAAAATTTTGGCTACATCCTGAGTAAAGGTGAATATGACAGGTTCACAAGTGAAAGCCCTAGAAAGCCTACACTCCAGCAACAGGGTGAATAAATGCAGAGAGAAAAATATTAAAAATAACAAAACAAACAAAACCCCCACACATACAGTACACAAAATGGAGTGCTAAATGTAATATTCATTGGTACTGAACCTGAAAGCCAAATACAGTGCCAACGTGGGGAAAAAAAAAGATGGAACATTTGAAGGAAAAATGGCTGTGAATTTTCCAAAAGTGATGGAAGATTTCAACACAGAATCCAGAAGCTCAGAGAATCCCCAAGAATAATATAAGAACCACAACGTCGCACATCATCACAATAAAAACTGCTAAAATCCAGAGTAAAAAAAAATTCTCCACGTAGTAGGGGGTTGAACATAGTATACCTTCAAACAAACAGACAAAAATAGAATTTATTACCAGTAGACCTGAATTAAAGTAAATATTACGGGGAGTGTTTTTCATGCGGAAGATAAATTATCACAAAAAGAAATACAGAAATACGGGTAGGGACAAAAAACAGTAGACAAATATTTTTAAGTGAATATCAACATTACAGAATAATAGTAAAAAACGTTTGTGGAGTCTAAAACATGTAGAATTAAAATACATGACTTCAATGACTCAAAAAGAAGGAATGTTGTAAACAGAGTTAAAACACTGTAAAATTCTAGCATTATCTGGAAAGTGGTAAAAGTCATAATTTGTATTAGATGGTAGTAACTCAAGCACACATGTGTGATTTCTAATGTACCTGTTAAAAGATAGTAAAAAAACTGTAATTAAGAACAAAGTATATGTGAAATAAAAAAGTTTTAAATGAATCTGTAAGAAGATAAAAACAGAAAAAGACAAACTGGAACAAAGTCACACAAAACAAACAGCAATATGGGATATATGAATTCAAATGAATTAAATACTTGGCAATGAAAAGACTAAAATCATCACACTGGATTTACAAAACATACACACTATGTGCTGCTTACAAAAAATACATCTTAAATAAAGACACAAATGTTAAGGGTAAATAGTGGAAAAGATACACCAATGAAAAGAAAGCTGTTGTAGTTACATTATCAGATAAAAATTTCATCTCTAATAATGCTACTGGCTTTTACAGACACACATTTCAAAATGATAAAGAGTCCACAAGGAAGCTAATTCTAAATTTAAACACATCCAATAGTTTAGTTTCAAAATATATGAAGTAAAAATTGACAGAAAGAAGAAAGGGCAAACCTATAGCCATTGTGGAAAAATTAAGACCTTTTGTACAGTAACTAATAAAACAAGCAGACAAAAACTTGGAAAGTATATAGAAAATCTGAACACACCTAACAAACCTGACCTAATTGATATATTAGAATACTGCATCCAACAATGGAAAACTACACCTTTTTTACACATGCACCCATAGCACATTTACCAAATTCACCACATGCTGGGTAAAAGCAAGCATCAACAAATTTCAAAAGGTAGAAATCTTTCAACTGTGTTCTCTGACCACACTAGTTTTAACTTGGAAATCAGTAAAAAAGATAACTAAAAATCCCCAACTATTTGATACTGAAAAAATAGCCAATAATGCTGAAACAGGAAAGAATCACATTAGAAATGAGAAAATATTTTGAACAGAATGAAATCAGCATATAAGAGGACAGGATAAATAGAAAGTGTAAAATAAGATGGTAGATTTAAACCGAAATATTTCAGTAATTATATTAAGTGTAAATGGACTATATGCTCTAGTTAAGACCAATATTGTCAACTGGAGTGAAAAAAGAAAAAAACAGTCTAAATATATGCTGTTTTATAAAAGAAATATTTAGAATAAAAACAGAGAAAGGATGAAAGAAACACACTATAATGATAAAAGTTTTAGTTTATCAGGGAAATTTAAGTATTTTGAATTGCTATGTACCCAATAACAATACAATCTATTTAACAATCTATTAAATAGATTTAATAGATTTAACAATCTATTAAAATATATAAAGCACAAAAAACACATAATCTGATTCTAATCACAAGGACACATTAGACAAACCCAAACTGAGGGACATTCTACATGTTCCCTAGTATGCACTCTTCAAAAATAAGGTTGACACAAACAAATGGAAAGACATATAATGGTCATGGACTGGACAAATTAATATTGTTAAAATACCTATACTACCCAAAGCAATTTACAGAGTCAATGCAATCTCTATCAAAATACAAGTAGACAAGTAGAACAAATAATCCTAAAATTTGTATAAAACCACAAAAGACCCCAAAAAAGAACAGAGCTAGAGTTATCACAACCCCAGATTTCAAGATAGAAAAATAAAAACAGTAGAGTATTGGCACAAAATTAGACACAATGATCAATGGAACACAACAGAGAGCCTGGAAATAAACACACATTCAGAGGGTCAATTAATCTATGACAAAGGAGACAAGACATATATACAATGGGGAAAAGACAGTCTCATCAATAAACGATGGTGGGAAAGCTGGAAAGCCACATGCAATATAATGAAAGTGGACCAATTTTTGAACACCATACACAAAAATAAACTCAAAATGGATTAAATATCTAAATGTGAGACCTGAAACCATTAAACTCCTAGAAGACAGGAAGTAATCTCTTTGACATCATCCTTAGCAACTTTTTTCTAGATTTGTTTCACTTGTCTCAGAAAACCTAAGCAAAAATAAACTACCAAGACTTTGCCACACTAGAAAGCTTTTAAATAGCAAAAATGCAATCTACTGAATGTGAGAAAGTATTTCCAAGTGAGAGATCTCAGAAGGTTTGTTAATATCCAAAGTATATAAATATTTTATACAGCCCAACACAAAAAAACCCCTAAATAATCTAAAACTGGGCAGAAGGCTTGCATAGGTATTTTTCCAAAGAACACATACAGATGATCAACAATACATGAAAAGATGCTCAACATTACTAAATCATTAGGGAAATGCAAATTAAAACCATAATGAGGGGTCACCTTTTATCTGTCAGAAGGACTAAAAGAGACAAGAAATAACAAGTGTTGGCAAAGATGTGGAGAAAAAGGAACCCGCATGCACGGCTGGTGAGAACATAAACTGGTGCAGCCACTGTGGAAAATAGTATGGAGATAACCTCAAAAAAACTAAACATCAAAGTAACCTATGATCCAGTATTTCCAGAACTGTCTATCCAAAGAAAACACAAACACTATTTCAAAAAGATATATGCACCCCTATCTTTACTGTAGCATTATTTATAATAGCCAAGATATGGAAGCAATTCAAGTGTCCATCCACAGATGAATGAATAAAGAAGACTGGACAAATATACACAGTGGAATACTCCTCAGTCACAAAAAGAATGACATCTTGTTTATGACAACATGGATGGATCTAGAGAGTATTATGGAAGTAAAATAAGTCAGATAGAGAAAGACAAATACCACATGATTTCACATATATGTAGAATCTAATTTTTTTTTTTTTTACATTTTTAAAATTTATTTTTGAGAGAGTAAGACAGAGCATGAGCGGGGGAGGGGCAGAGAGAGAAGGAGACACAGAATCCAAAATAGGCTCCAAGCTCTGAGCAAGCGTTCAGCACAAAGCCTGATGCCGGGTTTGAACCCACGAACCGTGAGATCATGACCTGAGCTGAAGTCAGATGCTCAACCAACTGAGCCACTCAGGCGCCCCTCCACATTATATGTAGAATCTAAAAAGATAAATGAACAGGGGCATCTGGGTGGCTCAGTTGGTTAAGCAGCCAAATCTTGATCTTGGCTCAGGTTATGATCTCATGGTTCATGAGATCAAGTCCTGCAATGGGCTCTGCGCTGACAGTGCTGGGC
The DNA here is from genome assembly GCF_008692635.1 of Crocuta crocuta. Classification (NCBI taxonomy): domain Eukaryota; kingdom Metazoa; phylum Chordata; class Mammalia; order Carnivora; family Hyaenidae; genus Crocuta; species Crocuta crocuta. The sequence continues at coordinate 13,510,588 of NW_027530640.1, forward strand.
CTGCTTGGGATTCTCTCTCTCCCTCTCTCTGCCTCTCCCCTGCCCGTGTGTGCACGCAGGCTCTCTCCCTCTCTCAAGATAAATAAATAAAATTTTTTAAAAAATTTGATAATGCTAAGATGTCAATTTGTCCCAGACTGATTTATAGACTCAGCAGAATAAAACTAAGTTGATTAGCTGTTTCTAAAAAGTGTATGTAAATACAAGGGGCCAAAGGTAGGACATTCTTGGCAAAGCAGCAAAAAATAGGTTGTATAGATACGTACTATAAAGCTGTAATAACCAAGATCATGTGGTATTGGCATCAGGACAGACAAAAATAATCAAAACTATAGCCCAAAACACAGACCCATGCATAGAAGAGCACTTGATATAACAGACTGGGCATGTGAGATGACTGGGAAAAAGACAGACTTCCCAATAGATGAGACTTGGAAATAAGCTGCATCCATAGGTAAATAAATCAATTACATATTAAAAAGTTCATCATCAAAGGCAAAACTAGAATGACTAAAGGATTTCTTACAAAGCACACGATATGCATTAACCATAAAGAAAAAGACTGATAAATATAAGCACGGTATGTAAAGAACTATTCATCAAGACACCAAAGTGCAAAGATAGGCCGGAGAGTCAGAGAAGACGTTTTGTGATACACCTAAGTGACAAGGAGTAATACCTAGAAGAAATGACCTTTTGTTTGAAATATGACCATTTGCAACCTTCATGAACTAACAGATCTACACACTGAGAACTGACAGCTGTTGACATCATAGAAGGGATGCCCAGATATTATATGCTGTCTGAAGAAGAACCCAACATCTATTTTGAGGACGTCTTGCCAAAAGACAAATGGAGCTGGATTCTGATTAAGCTTCTAGATCCATTCACCAAATTACAGCAAATATAGGGGACAGAAACATACAAACTACACTATGGAAATAAAATCACAAAATCCATTATTATGGAAATCTCCACAGGACAAATAACGTAGTTCTTACAACAAACAAATTTCAAGAAAAATAAAGAAAAAAAGGAAAAATTAAGAGAGACAAAGACATTTAAAAACACAGGCAAAACAGGGGCGTCTGGGTAGCTCAGTCAATTGAGCGTCCAACTTCGGCTCATGTCTGATTTCACGGTTTTTGAGTTCAAGCCCCACATCAGCTCAGAGCCTGGAGCCTGCTTCAGATTCTGTCTGCCTCTCTCTCTGACCCTCCCCCACTCGCACTCTGTTTCACTCTCTCAAAAAAAACATTAAAAAAATTTTTTTTTAAACACAGGCAAAACTACAGTATTCAAAAATATAAACTTAGGTGATAAAAAAGAAAGTGATTATCACACCAGTCAGGATAATGGTTTCTCTTAGCAGGGAAGGGAAACACGGAGGTTCCTAGGGGCCCCTGAAAAGTCTGTCTTTCCTTACATATGGCATTTACAAACATATTCACCTTATAATAATTCCCTAAGCTGTACATCTGCTTGATGTAGCCTTCTGTATTTGTATTATATTTTTAAAAAGTTTAAACGTTAAAATACCTAAAAATTAGATAATGATAATCTGGAGAGGAAAGGGAAGGGCAGTAGTTTAAGTATCAATATCCACACTTTCCTAGCAAAAAGGCGAAAGATAAAATCTTTCCTTTCTAAATTAAGAGGCAAAAGCATAGTATTTAAAGTATTACTATACAACACACAAGGATTGTCAATGAGACTGATAAAAACCTTTAAAGTCATGAGGTTTTAGTATTTCAGATAAGAAATGAAGGCACAGTCTGGTTATGGTGGGGCTGGAGACAGACAGAAATTGATGGATATGAGAGTCATCTAATAAAAAGAACCAAACAAGGCTTGCCCTAAAAAAAAACCTGAACTCTGGTTTGTAGATGTGCATTGCAAAGGCTAACGTTAGCAGTTCTGAAGGTACTTATGAATGTGTACTGTAGGAGTGAGAAAACCAGTAAACACACCTCAAAGAGGCCAGGTAAGAGAAATCTGTGGTGCTAGAAATCACAATAACGCTTACTCTGGGCCACGGTGGGAGGACTAGGGATCAGCTATAATCGCAAAGAGGTAAAAGGAATTTCCAGGTCTTAGGAATATTCTGTTTCTTGATTCAGGTGTTCACTACATGGATATAAATTTCATTTTTACCTCTGTGAAAATTCATTGACTTGTACACATATGATTTGTATACTTCAAAGAAAATGAAGAAATAAAGAAAACTGCTACACACACACCCTACTGATTACAACGACATAAATGCTACCTATACAGTAGAGACCAAGACTACAAGCAAACATGGACAAAACTACAATAGTTCGAAGTGTTAATGTAGTTACGTTATCTAACGTGTAAATTTTTCAAAGTGTCGCCCACCAGGGAACTGTGAGAAAGGTAAGATAGGAATGAGTCCAGCTGCCACCTATAATATTTTCATATCCATAGACAGCTGGCCCTGGTTCAACTTTGACACTGGTTAAGTAGGTTGGGGGAGACCCACTGACAACCAGTGGTAAAGATAACAAGTCAAAGGGTGCCTGGCTGGCTCAGTCAGTAGAGCATGTGACTCCTGATCTTGGGGTCAGGAGTTTGAGCCTCATGTTGGGCACAGAGATTACTTAAATAAAAAAAATAAAGGTAGGGGCGCCTGGGTGGCTCAGTTAAGTGTCCGACCTTGGCTTAGGTCATGATCTCACAGTTCGTGGGTTCGAGCCCCGCATCGGGCTCTGTGCTGACAGCTAGCAGAGCCTGGAGCCTGTTTCAGATTCTGTGTCTCCCTCTCTCTCTGACCCTCCCCGTTCACGCTGTCTCTCTCTCTCTCTCTCTCTCTGAAATAAACATTAAAAAAATAAATAAAGGTAAAAAATCAAAATACAGAAATGACAGGGTAATTCCCATTAGGAGCCTTCCCAGCCCTGCTGTAGGAAAGGTGTACTCAATCAGTATACAGATATTATAACACTCAACAAATAAACTTACTAGTGCTTGGGTTCCACCTCTCATTTTTGCCAAGGCAAGGAGGGGAAGCCCATAACAAAGTACTGAGACCAGGTCTCACACTATAAATGACATCAAGAGCTGATTAATTTCAGTTTGTAGAATTGTATGAAATTCACATGGGACAAAACCATAAGTGTGTATATACAACTCCTCAGCACAGAGGGAAGGAGGAGAATCTTGTCCTCAAATGACTGTGCCCCTCCGGTGACAAGAGTAGAAAAAAAAGAGACCCTTATCACTCAGCCAACTCTTAGGTAGAAAAGCATGTCAGTGCCAGCGTCCAAGACTCTAGCTGCTGCAACCTTGACTTCTTTAGCAGATCTAAGCACTTTTGCTAATGGCAACTACAGCTTCCAAACTAGGCATGGAGCCAACCTAGTCTCGAAGGAGCAGACTTTACGAGTGTCCTGCCAGCCTTGTCAAGAAGTCAACTTCCCTTCTGTACCCTGTGCTCTCCCCCAGAGCAAGGGAACAGAGTGTGTGCTGCAGCTGCTCTCTGTCAGTCAATGACCTATTTCGGAAGGGAGAGAAAGAGCATCAGGCAAAAGCTTTCACCTCATCATCTACATTTAAATTAGCTTTAAAAGATAATCTTTAAAAAGGTCATGAGCCAGAGTGGGGTCATAGTGCTGAAGCCATGAAAGAATTTTGACATGTGCCCGTCACCAACACTACAATTTTTCTGTGAGACAGTCTAGGAAGTGTGGCTAACTCATTAGGTCTGGTCAGGGAGAAACACTGCCACTGAAGTAAAAGGAAAGTGGTTGGGAGATAAAGTGGAGGATGTGAAATCACCCTAGGACACAGCTATCACACAGCAAGATAAATCCAGTGTCCCAAAGCTCAAAAGTGCTCCTTTTTTTCCTAGGAAAGAGCAGGGTCCACTCTGTTGAGAAGAGTCTGCACATTTCTCTAAAGACTTTGGGTAACAAGCTACCATGTCAGGAGAAACAAGCCACTCCCCAGTAAGAGACTCCAGCCCTTTCTATGAAGGTTGCAGAGCAATCCCCCTAAACTTCCCCTCCCGTCACTTCTGGGGGAAATCGTGAAGATGGGAAGCTGTGCTTGATGAAGAAAAGTCTGGCTCTGTCTTTTCCCAGTCCCAACCTGAGGCTTCCTCCCTCTTTCCTAAGAAATTAAGCCTACAGACAAATTGCAAGACAAAAAAAATAAGGAGCTACATAGGCTGGAGGGGGAACCTATAGAGACATCAACCAACTGTAATGCAGGGACTTTATTTGGCTCTGTTTCAGATTAACAAACTATTAAAAAAAAAAAACCTAGAAAATAATTTGAGAAACAGTGAGTGGATATCTGATATTAAGTAACTTTTTTAGATGTGATAATGGTAATATAATTCTCTTTTTTTTTTAAAAAGTCCTCATTTTTTGATATGCATTCGGAACTACTTAAGAATTAAACATAGAACTAAGTAGGATATGGTTTAAATAACTTGTATAGCTAGGGAAAGGTTGATGCAGTGAGGTGAAACAAGACAAGCTATGAGTTTTTAAACTGAGTGATGGGGATACATAGGTATTTACACTCTTCTCTTCACATATATATGTGTATGTATTACATGTGCTTGAGTGTGCTTGCTTTTTACCTTTTAAAATATAAATGCTGTTTTTAAAGGTCAGATTTGTTTCCTTGGAGTCATTAGGGCATCTAACCTCAGACAAGTGAGTGTAAAGGGTACCTTTCCTTAGCTGATCCTGTAATTGAGGAAATCAGCCTCAAGATCTCTGTAAGAAAAAACTGCCTAAACTCAGGCTCAGATCCTTGAAGAGGTAAATGGGATGCCATGCCTGCTATCTCACAAGTCAGCACCCAGTCACGGTTAGGTGTCCAGTAGCCAGACTGTTCTTTGTTCATAGGGCGGGGATGTGCTGCATCTGTGGCTTGGGATGCAGGCTGACTGCAGCAAGTCAGTCCCTTGTGATCAAGTGCTGAGTAAAGGGGTCTGTGGCTCAGCTTGTCTCACTCCTCCCCCTGTCAGGCTCCTCCCTTGCCCAATTCTTTTTTTTCCTGCGTCACAAACACAAAATGGAGTTAGCTGGGAGCAAAAACAATCTGTCTAAAATGGCTGAATGCAGTAGGGAGTGCCAGGCAATAAAGCAAAGGGAAAGGGCACCCCCTGCTGTCCAACAGAAGGACCCCAATTTTCTTTCTTCCCTATTTTTGTATATGTTAAAAGAATCCATCCAAGCTAATTTTGTCATGAACCTTGATTTATGTTGAATTTGAAAATTCAAGCAGACTGAGGCATGAAGGAACATAATTTCCAGTCTGTGAAGATAGAGAAGAGTCGAAGCACGGAGTCAGGGGCACAGTCCTAGCGACTGTTCTGAGAAGTAACAGTTTCTAAGGGCCCCCAGAGCAGAAGGGAGGTCCTAAGTAGCACAGTATTCCCCAACTGCAGGAATGAGCTAATGGCCCTGGAGCCCTGCAGCTGGAGCCATCACTTCCCCAGGAATTCCTGTGGCAGGCTTCTCTCAATGAAGACCACAAACAGGAAATAGAGGGGAAGGGATTTGCCCGACATCCTGGAAGCTAAGTTCTTAAGAATTGCAGGTGGGAGTGAGTAAGTGAGGTAGGAGAAAGGACTCTGGGAAAATACTGTTGAGAACATGGCCTGGCTCTAAAGACACTTACTTACATCTGCAGAGCTGAAAGATTCAGGCTGAGCTATGAAGCAACTCCACCTAACCTTCAGGCTCACTCACTGACTCAGGACCACACTCTACTTGCTCTGCCCAAGATGAAGCCTGCGGCATTTGTCCCTGTTCAGCAGGGAACACCCTCCATTCATCTTATGCTGCATTTCCCTTGAGAAACTCAAGTACTTTATGACTAAAAGAGAACACAGGAGAAAGGTGGAGAAAACAGAAACATGTTGAGAAATCGGTAGTCACCAATGGCTTCCATTCACTTAAATGAGAAGGCACAAATTTGTCAGCTATTCCAAAGCCCATGAAGTGAGATAATGGCAGGACATACGTGTTAAGTACAGAATCACGATAGGAAGTTAAAAAAACAGTGGACTCTGGTACGAGTAGAGTTCTCTCTGATGAACTAGGGCCTTTGGGGAAGAGCCCTAGATCTCCCTAGCTTATCTAAAAGATCTGAACACTTAGTGAGATCCATAGGCAGTAATAACAAACTCTGTGTGAGGGCAACATAGCTAAGAATCACCAAGTCCTCCTGGTGTACAATAAGCCATGTCTATCAAGCTCTACATAAGCTCTCTGATTTTGAGGAAAGGACAGAACAAGAGGGCCCTTCCATGTGCTAAATGTGAGAAGCTGCCCATGTGGAAGATTTTGACTTCATATTCCCCACGGCTGTAATATACATGAGGGAAAAATTCAGCACCTTGAAGCCACTTGTAGGTATACACCATAGGAAGGAAAACCAGATTCCTATCACTGACCTCCTGGCAAAACAAATACCCATCTGCTAAATCCCACAGAAACAGACCACCATGGATATGCAAGCTTTAAGGAGAGATGGGACAAACTGGTAGAAATGGATAAATGTGAAGGACAGGAACAAAGCGGGACTGAATTCCAAAGGTACAGAAATGAAGTGCTAAGAGTTAGGAAGAAGGGAGCAAATGGAAGTCTAAAAGGGTGGCAGAAAAACACTATTAGAAATCTGGGCACTTCTCAAAACACTTAATCACTTGGACAAAAAGTCACTGAATTTCTTACACTTTCCCAGCACACCCAGGAAGCTGACTCAACATGGGAGTGCTAAGGAAGAGATGAGCTTCAGGGATGTGGCTGAATGGGGCCTGGAAGGACAGACAACACAGGAAAGCTAGAGGACAGAAGAAAAGGCATCAAAATAGGGCACTAGGTATAAAGCTTTTGCTCTTCTTAAGAGAAATCAATCAGGCTATAAATAAGAGCCACACACTGCAACTGGGTGACATATTTTTAAATTCTTTTTTAGCTTCTATGTTCTCCTCATCTCATTTTTTTCCCCTGGAGATTCATTTGTTGAAGAAATCAGGACTGGTCACTGGTGAAAGCAAAGGGTGCTGGCCCTTCCTGAACATGTCTGCCTTCTTGCCACTCCCTTCTGCTAAATCCTAGATTCTGAGCCTAACAGATCTGGGATCAAATTCTGGCTTGCTATTTACTTGCTATGAGATCTTAATAAACAAAAGACATATTAATTCTGTACTGCCCATTTCTCAGTTGTGAAATGAAGATAACACCTACTAGGCAGCACTGTTCAATGATTAGAAATAACAGATAATGTGCTCCTATCACTCACAGCATCTACTATCAAATGGCATTCTTGAATCAGATTAAGAAGGCAAAATACCTTCATTATTTTCTAGGTTTTTGAGCAATTTCAATTTCTGCTGTACCTTTCCTAAATCCTGAGTAAACTGCACATTTCTAAGCTATTTTCAGAAACAAAGGATCCTAGAAACACCTTCCATTTTAGTCAGGGTCCTGGGAGAGGAAGTAACAGGGTAAATGCCTAACAAAGAGAATACAAGGAATAAATACCCAGCCCCCAGCCTGAGTCTGCAAAGGCAGCAGCTGGTTTTCGTCACACGGCTGTTTTTTTCCCTTCTTTGTTCCTAAGGTGGAAGCCAGGAAAGGGTGTGGAAAACGGGAGGGGGGGGGGGAAGGGGTGGTGATGAGGGCAGGACTGTCGTCACTGTTACTGAAAGTCACCTGATACCCTCCTCCAATCCCTAGTCTCTGACATCACAATCTGGAACCGGAGCCAAAATAGCTCAACTGCGCACACCCCGTGGCTGAAAAGAAAAATGCAAGCAGAATAGGAATGCAAGCACAACAGGAAAAGGGGGTCATTATTTGAAGGATTTTAAGTTTTTCCTGCCAAGAGGAAATTTAAACACACACACACACACGTCTTAGCTTCCAATCTAATAGATAATAAAGAATCACAGACTGTAAGAACAGAGATGAGATTAATATAGGATCTGAAATGAGGAAAGGTTCCATCCCATCTTGCAAACATGGGGTTAACAATGTCCTGCTGTTGTATAACTAGGGTTCCCTCACTCAAAGTTGCTGAGAGAAAAACAGTTTTTTAAATTAGAATCTGATTTTTCAAAGATAAGCAGCCTGGGATTACTATGTGGAGTGAAATACAGATGCTGTTACCTGCTTTGTAGAATTAGATATTAGCACTCTGCTTTGTAAACAATTACTTGGGTTCAAGTACTTCTAAAAACCCCTTTTCAGCATCATGGCCACTGACAAACTTTCTTAACTCTTTTCATCTTCTCATTTAAAAAATAAGATGACCACATTATAGAGAAATTAGTAGGAAAAAAAAATCTAGCACCCTAACAAATCTGTCATACTATTCTGGTATATTCCCTTCCAATCTTTTACTCCTGCATTTTTTCTGTAAAACAAAATTGCAGTAAGGGTTGTACATAATGGTTTCCTGCTTTTCCCGCCTCATACTGTATCATGAGTGTTCTTCCAAGTTGCTCTGAAGGCGATGTGCCGGAATTCTTAAACAGTTACAGTATACTAAGTTCTAGAACAATTCTCTCCAGAACAAAAACTGAGAAGCAAGGAAAAAATGAGGTAGGCCATCCTTCTCCTTTGAAGATCATATCCCTCCTATGGAGTAGCATCCCTATGCAAGTGATACAGAGCTCTGCTCCTGCTCAAGAATATAATGCTCCAGAAGTAGCTAGAGTCTGGAAGGGGCCAAAGCAGAACTTTTCAACACTTTCCTCTCCACACCACAATGGCTGGAAGGCTCCATTGTGAACTGCCATACATTTCTAGAGTTGGTATCTTCAATCATTTATTACCTAACAGGGTTGGCAGGGAGAACAAGAGGACAGTCGGAATGCTCAAGATGCAGTCAGATTTTTGCAGCTGTTTCAAAAAAAGGATTATTTCATTACCGTATTATTGTTTTGTTCTAGTGTTCACTAGAAAAGCAATGCATGCTTGTTGAAAATTAGACTTCTTTTTAATGAGGAAGATCTCTCTACACTGACATGAAAAATCTCCAGGGTACAGGAGGTACAGAACAATAAAGATAGTATGCTACCTTGTGGTAAGGGAATAGAGGATAAGAATGAGTTTTTACTTATAATTGCATTTTTAAACACAATGAAGGCATAATCAAGAAATAAAAACGATTGCCTCTAAAGGTAAGAAGAGGAAGGATGGGACAGATGAACACTAGGGTGGTTTTGAGACTTCTTCCTACCATGTTGACTTCTCAACTATCTAGATCACCTATGCAGAAAAACAGGTAACAGAGAAGCAGGAAAGCCCCAAAGGAAACATCCTGTGGTAGAGGTATCCTTGGTACTCCCTGAAAACTGGTCTATAACCCCATGTTTGCAGGGAGATTGGTCCCATATTAGCAGAAGAGGAAGTTCACAACGAACAATTCCCAAAGCATCTAAAGGATGTTGAGAACGGTGCTGTTCCTGTGAGGCAGCTGCTTTGGGCTCTAGCATGTACCAGCCCCAAAACACTGGCTCGCTCTGCTGCTTATCGCAAAGCCCAGCTCTGCTCCTGACATTTCCTGGAGATCCCATTCCTCCTCCTGGACACACCCCTGATCTCTACCAACTCCAGGCCTCCATGGTGAAGGAATAACCAAACAAGAACAAGAGTTATGTCTGCGCAAGTGTAGCCCCTTCATCACGATCTGGACTTCCTGGTCTCGCACAACTCAATCTCTGTTGTACAAGTGGAGGGATTTCCTATCATCTGCCTGCCACCCATACCATCCAGCCTCATCATCAGTCTCTAAGTGGTTCCTAGCTCCACGGACTCCAGAGAACTTCTTCAAAATATCCTTCAAAGATACCTAACGAGACTTGGTCAGAAGATGGCAGGAAGAAATTTTGTAAAAACAAGTGACCCAGAATTAGAGCCTCCAAAATATCAGGAGTCAATAGAAAATGTCGGACTGCCTGCTAACTTTTCTTGTATGATCTCCATAAAAACAAGGATAATACCAACTCTGAAAGACATCAAATTGAAATCTGCAGATAATGCTGGATGGTGCCGTGGGTTTAAAAGATACAGTTTCAGTCTATGCATGTCAAGAATAGTAATACAGACACACACTAAAGTTTGAATAGTTAGAAACAGGCTCTAAAACTGGAATTATCTCAGGTGTAATTAAGAGTTAACCAGTGACAGAAAAGGGTTGACACTAAAAATTTTTCTGTGACAGCAAATTCTATCCAAATTAGGCTAGAGGAATTCCCTGAAGGAAATTTATTCAGTATACTATCTCTGGGAAGTTAGGAGTATACTATCAGCAGGGAGTTCTATTATGTGCTTGAAGGAGCTTTTCAGCAAGAGAAGAGATGGAGCTGGGAATATTTTTATCATGGGTTATGAATATGTATAGAATCAATTATGAAGCTGGTAAAAAAAAAACAATTTTCCCTTTAAACCTTCTAAAAGGAAGGCTATGCTTTCATGAAGCTGTCACACTAAAACAAAAACAAAAACATTCTCCAGCCTCTGAGCCCTCCAAAATTCACAAATGACAAATGTTGCTCCTATTAAAGATACTAGCTGCAAGGGGACAAGATCCTTTTGTAAAACGGCAAGTTACAGCTTACTGTCTTATTTACTTATCAGTCCTCCAAATATATTTCCTGACAGATAGAGGGCAGCATAACACGCAGTTTGTATGTGAAAACCACAGAGGCTGTCTCTCTCTAACGTGCTGCATCACTCACAGACGTAACAATGACACAACTAAAACAGAAGAGATCCATGTGCCATCTGGTGGCGAAAAGGAGAAAGTGCACGCTGCAGATGTATCAAATTCCTCCAGTTTAGAAGGAATTAAAGTTTAATTATCTTTATCTGATGACACCCTCCCTTAAATCTCCACCAGTAAGTCTTCCATGGAAATTACACCAGCAGTCTTCATGAAAAAGTTTTACAGTTCATAGTTTAGTTCTATACCCCCAAACGCTAATTGTAATAAGCAAGCAGTAATTTCTAATGCCTGACCTCAGTGCAGGGAAAATGAATAAAACTAAGAACAAAGCAACACAAGAATATTTTAGCAAACAGTCAGAAGAGACTGAGATGATGAACAGATAACACCAAAGACAACTTATGCAAGCAAAAGGAAGGGGAAGAAAAAAGAAAAACAAAACCAGAAGTTTCAAGCCGAGGGGTATCTTTTAATCCATTTCATTTTCTCGATGAGGAAAGAGGTATGAAGGAAAAACTGTGGTGCAATCTCCTTAGTGGTTTGATTAAAACAAGGTATCACATTCCTCTATCACATGACAGTAAGTAATTCCTTATATCTGATGGTAGGATAAATTGGTACAATCCTTTATTTAGCAATATGGACCCAGAAATTTTATTTTTAAGAATTTACTGTGCAAGTATACAGAGAAATATAAAATGATTTTTCCTGAAGCACTGCTTATAATATAAAAAGCTGGTAACTTCTCATTAAGAGATCAAGTGTATCAAGCTTAGATTTATTCATTTGACAAAGAACAACTATCCACTAGAAATAATGGGGGTACATCTGTATGTAATGCTATCAAGAGATGCTGAGACATGTTCAGCAAAATGCACAGTGGTATCTACCACATGGGAGCACAAAGATTACATTAAAAATATGTGTATACTCTCATATTTCTGTAATTTTATCTTTTAATGCCTCATCCCTTAAAGTTCCAGTTAAAGTTAAAATTCTATTGGAAAATTTCCCACATTTTCCCACCTGAATGACAAGAGAAAAGGATTTTGTCCTTTCCTTTATTAGAATAACACATGCAGCTGAAAGGTACGTTAACCATGGTCACTCCTGAGGGAGGTTTTGTTTTTTCTTTACATTTTTAGTGTATTCTCTGCATTTGTTGAAATGAAGATATCAAAGTAGTAGAGGAAGTGGCCTTAGTCAGGACCATGGTAAGAGAGAGGAAGCTAGAGAGTAGGTACGATAATGGTTAAAGTCTATAGAAGTGCGTCTTCTGATGCCTTCGGTTTTCTCCGTAAAGTAGGAGGACTGAGAATGAAGGAGATACTGGGCCTCTGAGTAGAGAAAGAATGTGAAATTGTCATTTCGGAGAATAGGAAGTTGAAGGGACTTGAAATGTTTAATATCCAATTGCCTGGCAGGATCAAGGGCTAAGCAACACTGCAAACTGAACAGACGAGAGCCAGAAGAAAGAGCGGCCAGTGAGGAAGGAGAAAAAGTAAAAGCATTTGCTGTCCTGAAAGCCAAGTGAACAAAGTCTATCAAGGAGGACCAAATGTTTTTCTCCAGCCACATTCACTGGCACAGCTACCAGTACAGGGCAGACGGAGACTGCTGTTTTGCCAATCAACTGTGTTGAAATCAGAGAGAGGTAACAGAATCAGAAAACATCCAAGAGAGGGATTATGATGATGATAAACCATGGAATTTTACCTGTGGAAGACAATGAAGTCATCGAGGAACAGAAAGACAGTGAAAGGTGGGAGGACAAATGGACTAGAAGTCCTGGGGAGGGAGCCAGGGGACGACGGCAGCCAGGATACTAGAGAGAGAGGTAAAAAGATAGAACATGGGTGGCACGAAATTAAGATTGTGGAGGGACTGCAGTTCTGGTGATGACTGTAGGAGTGAATGGCTGAAGGAGAGGACAAGATTACTGGAAAAGAAGAATTCAAGGAAGTGTGAAGCCAAAAAAATACTGGCAGGATCATGACCTGTTCATACAGAAATTGCTAAGAATTAAGGTGGAAGTGGTACTGGAGTACTTCAAAGAGTAGTCAGTTGCTAACCTGGCTGAGAGACAAGGAGGAACTTGGAATGTTAGCAGATGACCGGCACTAAGAGAGGAACTGAGCGATGTAATATGGTGTCATGAGATTCAAAATTATGGGTTTTTGGCCAAAAGAAAGGTGGAATGATCTGCAAGTGGCAAAAACAAAGAGGACATCTACAACATCTCTGGGTCTAGGTCCATTAAGATGAGGTTTATGGGAGGAGAAAACCCACCACACAAGAAGGCAAGAAGGCGAAAAGAGGAGAAGGAAAACAGAGTTGAGGGAAAGCCAGGTTTCTCTTAGAGCAACAAGGTGAAGTTGAGGTCATCTGAGATTTTGCTAGTACTGGACCATGAATTCCAGAGGGCACAGAGAATGGGTTTCAGGTGCTCACGTAGGATCACCGGAGGAGACTGGATTGGAGATACACAGACCCTTATGAGGATTCAAGTATGGGACATGAGAATGACCTACAGTAATAATAACCAAGATCAATAGCTTAAGATTAGATCCAGTGAATTCAAGGCAAATGGTGATGAAAAGGTTGAGAGTAGAGAGGGGTATGTGAAAGGGGGTAGTTTAGGTGCTTTTTTTATACCCCTGATGATGGACAACCCAAATGTTCAGGGCTCCTCATTACCCCAGGTGATAGCAGATTCAGGGTTTTTGGATGATGACGAAGTGCCATCTGATATTATGTAACTTCCCAAATACTTTGCACTAACTAAATAGACTGATCCTGCTCAGAATCCAAGACAATTAGTAATTAAAAGACAACAATCCCAACAAATATTCATTTGAATAGCACTTGGAGTCCTAATCCTATACTTGTAGAGAGCAGTAAGAACTGATGGAACAGACATCTTTCTGCCAACAGATTCGCTGAATAAGGTGGAGCATGTTGAGCGCTTACACAATCTTGTTTCTGAGATTAAAGTTCCAGAAACTGTAAAGATTCACTTGGACATTTCCTGGTAAAAATCCAACTGAAGGAGTGCCCCCAAGTGGACAGAAGATGATCACAGGGAAAAGGAAAGCATTCCATCACTGGGGAAAGAAGGGATTGCTTCCTCACCACTGGCTCCCCTTGAACCCTGAACCAAGAAAGTTCTGGGAGAGCAGAAGACGACTGTTGCCAACAGTTCTGACTTGTGCAACAACAGCACAAACCTTGGGATCTTGATGCATGCAAACCCTAATGAAAATACTCTTATTGTCTGTGAAATTTGCAGCTCTTGGTCAAGATCTTACATTTTAGCCAGAGTTCTTTCTAAATTACCGGTGATAAACACTTGGACAACTGTTCTAATGCCCCAAGTTAACACAACGCCCCTCAAACTTTAAAAGGGAGGGGGTCTAACACTACATATTGTCTGTCCAATGCACACCACTAAAGGAGATTAGCTTGTGGATCTTATGAGCCCAAAATATTTTTTGAAAGAAGGAATAAACCTAAAACGGAAAATGTCACTGTACTTAGGACATCAGTTATCACTTTCTACACCATTCCAAAGATAATATTTTTCATGGGATCAAGTCATCAACAAAAGAGAGTAAGAGTTAGAAGGAAAGCTGAATGAAAAACTACTTAATCTCATACATACAGATAATGACCTGGGGTCACCACGGTGATGATGCTCCTTAAGAAAACATGCAAAAAATGAAACTTTAACTAATGAACATGTTCCCAAGGAAATCAAGAGGCAGAGTCCAGAAAGAGAACATGATAAAAGGCTCCTTGCTGATCACCATAGAGAATGAGAAAGTAAAAAGGACTAGAAGTTTTTATGGCACTACCTATCAAATCTGAATTCATACTATTCCCTGGCAGGAAATAAACCAACTGAGCTAATGCATGATTTATAGGAACTTAAGAGTTCAGAAACAATAGACTAACCTTTAAGAGAGAAAAATGATTAAGAGAACCTGTAGTATACATTTGAGGACTGGTTCCTCTCTCTGGGCTTTTAATTAATAAGGCCCACATCTTTCTGAACCGTAATGATGAAGTGGCTGGTACCTCTGACGACAGGTGGCAGATGTAAAGACTGAGGTGGGTGTTTTCTTTAAGGTTCCCTCCTGGAGTAGGTATACAAGAGGCTTTAGGGATCAGGGAAATAAAAGGGGGATACAGCTATGTCTAAAAAGTAATGGAGACTTTTGTTTAGCAAATGAGAAAGGAAATAATGCAATATTATGAAAACCTACTGTCCAAATAACTTCCTCATCAAGCCTGGCAACTACTAGGCTGAAGTCATCTACGGAGAACTTTTACTGTAGTAGATAAGCAGTTCTTAGTTTTCTAACTGGATTCATTTTGCTACAGCTGAATATACTAGAATTAAAACATGACTCTTCTTCTTCAACCCTACATATCCAGTATTTCCTCTACTTTCCCTAATCTGTTATTCCTTTTTTGTACTAAGAGTCACTGCCAATTCAAGGACTGAAGTGAAGCTCCTGAATGAATGAAGTAGTTGCAAAACTACTTTCATCTTTGTCTGGATATAACCTTCTAGAAGCATTTAGGGCATGGAAATACACTTCTGGAATGCAGAAGGCCAGAGCAAGGACTTTGGAATCAGACACTCTAGAGTGTGGATCCTGGCTCCGGCACTTACTATACAGACTTGTAAAAGTTATTCAAGCTAGGACTCTAATTCTATCTGAAAGGCAAGAATATTTACCAAGTGGTAATAAAGTATTAAACTATTGTTCAATTACCACATCAATATTAAGACTACGAATAAAAGATTTGGTAAGTAAAACTGGTTACCTACCTGAAAAAAAGGTTTAAGGATGAAGATATTCTGAAATTTTATATGGCCATGTTTAAAGCACCAGAAGCAAAAGAAACCTTGCTTTTATAATGAGGAGATCTGGGCCCTTGGAGTCCTACCTCTGAAGTTGCTAGAGCTGGAATTTCCTTACCTGATATAAACTTTAACTAAGATCCTCAAAGTCTTTTTTCACTCAAGTTTTCTTTTTCAGGTATGTTGTGAGCAAGGGGGCTACTTGGGAACAACATGCACTCAGTTTGCCAGCCTGAAGCACCAAGAGAAGGAAGTTCAAAACTGCATGAGGAAAGGCAAGGGCAAATTAGTTGCCCTGATCACAGTGGGAGTTATACATGGCATGGTGTCCCTACACAGCACTTCTGCTTGCTACCTGAGGCCCCTGCAGCATATGGCATTAAATCAACCATTCTGTTCCCAAGAGTGTTAAACAAGCCCCAATATTCAAATATCTCTTGGATTATCAGAGATTCACAGACTAACTCAGAAGAAGAGAAAGCAGGCAAACAGAGAAGAAAAAAATTAATTGTACAACATTAAAGTCAGTAAAACATTTAAAATCCAAAGAAGAAATAATTTTTAAGCCGGGAAGGCATTTCTTTTTGGGGGTGGGAAATGAATGAAAACATACATGTCGCAAGAGCAACAAGAAGCAGGAATGTCCTATTGCATTCAAGGGCTGTAGGCAACTTAGATTAGGTAAACAGTAAGTACTTAGGATTCTATCTGACAGAGAAAAAAAACTCCCCCAGGAATTTCTTTAAATCATTAAGATTTAGAATGTATGGAAAACTGCTCATGATTTTGTACTTTTCAAGAACACATCATCTAGTGCTTCCTAATGGAAAGACAAATTAATTAAGACAGTGTACCAATTTAATACCTGAAAATGCTAACTGAAACTAAAGAGATATCAAAACTAGCTAGAGGGTCGCCTGAGTGTGTCAGTCAGTTCCCATGTCTGGCTCCATGCTGAGCATGGAGCCTGTATAAGATTCTCTCTCTCTGTCCACCCCTTGCTAGTGCACTCAGCAATCTATGAAAATTATTACTACACGAAAATCAATACTAAACCAAACTAATTCATACTCACTTCTTTTTCAGATTAAGATACTGAGTTTTCTAAGAATAATTTAGAAAATTAAATAAAGAACCAAGGCTGGTAGAAAGTCAGAAACTTCAATGAAAAGAAGGTAGTTTCTAGGGCAGAATCTGAGAACTGAAGGAGCATTAAAATGTTACAATGCTGAAAATGACAAAAGATGAGATAAGGTCTTACTTGCATATTTTAAAAATATCATCTCTGAATTTATAGTGGGAATAAAATGCCAAGGAAAACCACTAAGTGCAGAAAATCCCACTCTCATCAAAAGTAACACGAAGGTACAGAAGTAGGAGGTGACCCAGGCAGGAGGAAAGGGGCCCGGCCAGTGTGCATGCACAGTGGCACTCAGAACACAGCTGCAATAAAGGGTCTTCAGTCAGAGGCCAACAAAGGGCTACATTCTGTGACCTTAAAAATTAGGAAATCATTTGACTTTGAGTTTCTCTGTCAACTAGTCTTCAGTGATATACTAGAGAAAGGTAAGGTGTCATTGTCACAGTATTTTTCACTAAGAGGGTGGAAGTAATCCACTGTACCTAGCTTTAGTTCAGAAGATGGCTGCTCTTCTGGAGTACAAGGCCGCTTTGCCCTGAGTGATAGGGCAACACATCAAGTCTGAGCATAGCTATCTCACACTGTCAGATACACACACATACCTAGGGGCCAACAAAAGGCAACTAGCAATATTAAGCTCCTTATTAGAATGAAGTGCAGCCTGGACCCATCAGATCACTTAGTTTTCATCACTAGGGTTGCAATATACTTCTAAGTTAAAAAAAAAAACAAAACTTTAAGATGAAAATATAAAATTATTAGGCTATAACTCCCATTAAATTCAAATACTGTATTCCTCAGGAGAAATAACTACGAGGGTCCCATCATAAGGAAGCACAAAACCACAAGAATTAGGAAGTGAAGAAAGAAGAGGGCAAAAGAGAGCAGTTCTTCTAGAACAAAGGGGAAGATATGAAGGTGAAGCAGCAAGAATTTATACCAAAACAAACAAACAAAAACCAAGGACCAGAAGACACATGATGGTATTAGTACTTCAGGTGTGGCAGAAAAATATTTAAAGACGGCAGAAGATAAATCCATCCCGAATCTCCTCTCAGTCTTCTAAAAAGAAATCCCTTTACATCTGCTTTATCTCTCTGTAATGTTCAAGATACCCAATTAAAAGGCTCCTCTGTATTCTTACCTTTTGAAGCTGGAAGGGCAAACGTCCAGGAAGAGGAAAACATCAGATATTTAAAAGAAATGGAAGGAAAAAAAAAAGAATCACACATGACTCTCTGTTACTATAGACAGTCACTCAATCACCTAAGCTATTCAAAACTCAGCCCAGCCCTTATTGAGTCTGTATGTCTACGATGGCACCTTAAAGACAGTGCCAAAATCCATTCAAGAGTATTATCAAAATGCGCCTAGACTGAGCTTCTTAATCCTTAATCCCATATCCCCAACAAGTTATACTGACAGAAAATACCCATATGCAAAAAAAATTGGGGGGAAAAATACCAAAATGTAAACAGTTTTCTTTCCCAACCTCAGCATCCCCAGAACACAAAAATATCTTAATTTCTTCCCAATGGGAAAAACCATCTCTCTTCAACCCTCACCCAGGGACTGGGAAAAGGATGAGAAACCCACTTAAAGGACACTACAAGTCCTATATTGGTCCTGGGCAAAAAAGAGGAAGGTACTCACTCTTGGTCTGGGCAGAAAAGGTCAGAGTAAGTTTGGCGAAAAGTTCATTATTCTCAAAACGGTCCTCCTTCACCTTTGTCCAGAAGCAGTCCTGGGACAGGTCCTCAGCGACAAACTGTGAATAAAGGCAGGGCGTTGAGAGTTACTAAGCTGAGCTCTGTACTTTCCATCCTGGAAAATGGATTAAGACACAAAAGTGGTGTGCAGTGGTTCTTAGCGATGTCACAGTAGAGTAAGACTACTGAGACATCAAGCAGCTGCACTCTTCGTGGGAGGATCAGGAGACAGTGCTTCCAGTTTGCTTGCTTTTGGGTCATTATTCAAGAGCTAGATTCAGTCCTAACCTAACCTAACCTAACCTCAAGTCCTCTAGTTTTAGAATTATTGAGGCTTTATTTCACATCTTCCCTTGCTGTACATTATATTTTCCCCATCAATTTAGCTATTAACTATGAGAAATGGAAAAATTTCCAACAATTTGATGACGACAAAATTAATTTAGGAGTATGTCACTAAGCTCCTTTAATTTGGTTTCCAGAAGCAGAAGGCTAATACAGCTAATCACAGGGGTCTCAAATGCACAGTGGAGGCAATACTGTGCCATGCAAACATGTCCTGTATAACTCACTGATGGCAGAGAGAGGTAAAGGATGTATCCAAAAGCCACAACTTTCCAGATCACCACTATTGTCAGTAGCTTGCAGACTGGTGAAATGACTATTATCAAACTGTAGGTTACCATGGAACTCATAACCTCAGAAAAAAGGCCAAAAACATTAACTTAAAGATAGATTTAGGTTATGTAGCAGAGAATAGGGCTCAAAGAACTTTCCGAAGTGATGTCTGCAATAGAGAAGACGCCTAACATGTGCTGAATAAACAGAAGGTGAGTGGAACCTGAAGACAGATGTTAGCCATAAGAAAGGGAAGTCCACCTGGGCACAAAATACAAAGTAGGAAACTGACATGGTTTCTTAAGACCTACTAATGAAAAAAATGGACAGAAATTCTCACCTTGGACCAGTTTGGCCTTCGGAGCTGCACTTCTGGCTTATAAAGCTTCTTTGGGGTTAATCCAAATGGCAGAACTGGGGCTGCAGGGACTCCATATCCAAAAAGGAGAGGTGGAGGCATACCCATTCCAGGTGGAGGTGGAGGAATTCCAGGACCTCCAGGAAAAGGAGGGGGTGGAGGGATTCCAGGACCACCAGGAAGAGGGGGAGGGGGAGGGGGCATTCCTACTCCTCCAGGCAAGGGAGGAGGAGGTGGGGGGATGCCAGCACCCCCAGGCAAAGGAGGAGGTGGGGGGATACCATTACTCCCAGGCAAAGGAGGGGGTAGAGGGATGCCATTACTCCCAGGCAAGGGAGGAGGTGGGGGGATAACAGGAGTACTCCCAGGCAAAGGAGGGGGTACGGGGATACCAGTAATCCCGACCAAGGGAAGGGATGGGGGGGTATCAAAAGAAGCTCCAGGCAAAGGTGGGGGAGGTGGTGGAGGAGGAATGGTACCACCTTCAAGAAGAGGAGCTGGGGGCGGTACACTAACTACTCCTGGTAAAGGAGGGGCAGGAGGTGGAATAACAGCACCAGGGTCACCAGGTAAAGGAGGGGTGGCGGGGACAGGAGCACTGCTAGGAGGGGCTATAGCAGTAGCAGCAGCAGCAGCAGCAGCAGCGGAGAGAGAAGCCATTTCTTTCTTGGCGTCTTCTAGTTCCTTAGACAGCTTGGCAACCTAGAGGAACAACAACAATGAAATACTCCTCTGTCCACTTCAGGGACTACTGGGGTTGGAAGGGACCTAAGAAATTACTCAATTCAAAGTTTTCGTTTCATACACGAAGACACTGAATGGAATCAGACAGACTCCCAAAGTCATACCTAAGGTCACAGAGGTATTTAGTGACAGAGCCAAAACTAGAATTCAGGTCTTCATGTTCTTAGTTTAGCATGCTTTGCATTAAGAAGGCAACTTAAAACTTTGTGTTAACTTCTTCCTTTAATTAGAAAATACAAAGTTCAAGTAAATCACATATTCTAGTGATACAACGACCTAAGTGATCAACTTATCAAATATCACATATAAATATTTGTAACTGCAGGGGTGACTGGGTGGCTTGGACAGTTAATGCGTCTGACTTCAGCTCAGGTCATGCTCTCACGGTTCATGGGTTCGAGCCCTGCGTCGAGCTCTGTGCTGACAGCTCAGAGCCTGGAGCCTGCTTTGGATTCTGTGTCTCCCTCTCTCCCTCTCTCTCAAAAATAAACTTTAAAAAAATAAATGCTTGTAACTGCAGAGGGAGTATGGGGATAAATCTATCTAGAAATAGCTAAAATAAGAGAAAATTAGCAAATATGTGAAGAGTTAATTTGGATTTTAATCCCGAATTTATTAGAAGACAATTAGTTTTAATTCTGGGTAGTACTGTGACTCCTTTTATTCTCTATGTTGTTTGTATTTTCCAAATTTTCTATCTTATGCGTTACCTCAAAATAGAACAAAAAACAGTAAATAATTTTAAAAATATGCACCATCTAACCAGATTACCTATTGGTAGCTGAACCCTCCCTAGGAGTAAGGTGCCTGACTACTGCTGCAAACAGGCCCAGTCACGAGGCTGCTGATGGCTGAGAGGTCACTCTGTGTTCCCTGCTCAGGCATTACCTCCCCTGTGAGCTGAGACACCTCTGCTTCCAAGTCCTGTTTCTCTGTGGCAATCTGCTGCTTTTCAGAATCCAAGGCATCCTTTTCGCCCTGAAGATCCTGGAGCTTCTGCTCAAAGTCACTTTCCATCTTTTTCATTTCTACCTGTAGCTCATGTCGGGCTGTTAACTCAGAGTCCAGCTAAAGGAGAAAGGAATTGGGCAATTAGTAAGCTCTCCATTCCAGCAAAAGGCACAGCATTACTCCCCCAAATTCACTACTTTGTCCCAATCCTTTACAGAGCTCACTTTCCCAGGGAATGCCTGGCAAAAAAGACCACCATGATTCTGACCTTAAAATCAAGATTAAAGAAGGGGGAATCAGTGATTATTTCCACAGTCTATATAATTTGGGGAGTTATAAAAACAAAAAAACCACCTAAGACAAATACTGTATGATTTCACTTACATGTGGAATCTAAAAAACAAAACAAATGAACAAAAAAACCCTATAGAAAACAAACCCATAAATACAGAGGAAAAAAACAGGTGTTTGCCAGAGGGAAAGGTAGTGTGGAGTAGGCAAAGTGGGTGACGGGAATTGGGAGGCACAGGCTTCCAGTTATGGAATGAATAAGCCATGGGGATGAAAGGCACATACTCAGAGAGTATGGTCAGTGACACTGTAATAGCGTTGTATGGTGACAGATGGTAGCTACACTTGTGGCGAGCACAGCTTAATGTACAGAGTTGTCGAAACACTATGTTGAACCCCTAAAACTAACCTAACATTGTGTATCAACTATACTTCAATTAAAAACCAAGCAATCAGAGCCTAAGTGTCCATCAACAGATGAATGGATCAAGAAGATGTGGTTTATCTATACCATGGAATACTACATGGCAATGAGAAACAATGAAATCTGGCCATGTGTAGCAACATGGATGGACCTTGAGGGTGTTATGCTGAGCGAAATAAGTCAGGCAGAGAAGGACAAATATCGTATGTTTGCACGTATAGGAGGATTAGGAGGAACTTGACGGAGGGACAAGGGGGAGAAGAAGGGCAGAAATGGTGGGGGAAAGGGAGAGAGGCAAACCATGAGAGACTCTTGAATGCTGACAAAAACTGAGGACTGATGGATGTGGGGGGAGGGGGGATGGGCATGTAGGAGGACACTTGTGGGGATGAGCACTGAGTGTTATGTGGAAACTAATTTGACAATAAACTATTAAAAAAAAAAAAAAAAAGACAAAAAACCAAGCAATCAAACAAACCTAAGATTTTGAAGACATTTAACACTGTTAAGGCATTTAAACAGAGCAGCTATGGTGTACAATCCCAACGGCCTCTAGGAGAAAAATCCTATCAACCAAAATAGGACTCCACACGACTAAAAAGAAAATAAAAATTCAGACATATTCCAGTCCCTGTTGTTCTAGGAGTAAGAGGCCTGAGATGCCAGCAAAACTACAAGAGCTGTCACTATTATTCATGAGAGCCATCTGTCTTTTCCTGTCCTACCCAGGGTCTCAAGAACTGTGTACCACTAACTCTGCTGGATCACACCCATGTTGGTTTCTCTGGTGACTAAGCTATACCAGAAAGGTTTTCCCTAGGAACTGCTACTATATGCTGAATGTTTGCTAAGTATCACAGGTTAACAGTTGCACACGCTAGAAAAAACCACGATCCTTAAAAAGGGGGGGAAAAAAAAAAAGACCCTCAATTTTTTTGATCTCTCATACATGCCTTTTTTTCCAACTCTGTAGCTTTGGCTTCAGATTTCTCCACCTTTGTTTTATCAATCATTTGATCTGAAAATAAAGAGAGAAGAGTCAGTAGAGTTCCCAATTCTTGTGTCTTTCCCTCTTACTACCTAACTTCAATATAACCAAAGGGCAGTCTTCTGCCCATTTGCTTACTTTTATTATCCTTCTTACTGTTCTTCACTGGATAAAGACGAAACTTTCTATTGAGTTCAACACAGAATTTCTGGATGCCTACAATATGGTAAAGCCGCCATGCTGGGCGGCATGGACAGTGCCTACAAGTGGTACTTACAAATCTGAGTCAGATGACAGCTAAAGTCCCTTCAAAAGGTGGGGGTGATGTGTGAGTAGGGGTACATTTTAGATCTAAGTAGACAGAAATAAACAAAAGGTCTGTATATTCCTAGCACAGATGCTGATCATCACGTAAGGACAAAAATGGAAATACCTGGAGACTAGAAATATACCTTCTCTGAAGCTTTCATTGGAAGAAAGATACAAAATGAAAGGTAGAGGCAATGTTTTAAGGAGGCAGATAGAAAAATATGCTTACCAATCAAACCCTCAATATCAATCTGGAGGTGCCGGCACTTGAAGTCAGGATCAGCCCCATTTTTGTGCAGAACTATCTGAGAAATACATTCTTCAATCAGCTTATAGTACTGCGGTCTACGGATGAAACAGAACACGGTTATCAAAGGAAAACCAACATATGATTTTCAGAAGCACTCAGGATCAGGAAAAGTTAATTGCTTTAATAAATGAGGGACCTGGGGGCGCCTGGGTGGCTTAGTGGGTTAAGTGTCCGACTTTTGCTTAGGTCATGATCTCGCGGTTCATGGGTTCAAACCCCGCATCGGGCTCTGTGCGGACTGCCAGCTCAGAGCCTGGAGCCCGTTTCAGTCTGTGACTCCCTCTCTCTCTGACCCCCGCCCTGCTCACGCTGTCTCTCTCTCTCTCTCCTAGAAATAAATAAAACATTAAATAAATAAATAAATAAATAAATAAATAAATAGAGGGACCTGAGGATAAGTATTTCAGAGAAGACCTTTTTGTAAAACTAATAGCAGTATGTTACCGGGCTAGGCAACTCCCTCTTCTACAGCAACTACTCCATCTACTGCAGATAATCAAAACTTGTTGCCATCTGCCTCTTAATGCCAATCATTTCCCATCTCAGGCTTGATCTTTTCAGTGACAGATAGCACTACTGCTGGATCTCTACTTCTAGGCAACTCGAAAGAACCTTAAATGAGTTCCTCCCTTTGTTACCATCTTTATCCCACCCCATCTCCTCTCTCCAAAATGGGAAGGACATTTTACCTTATACACTGACCCCTTCCAAACAGCCACCCTTCAGTCAGATTAAAAGGACAACTGACAACTCTTTCTATATATGACTAAAAATTAACAACTATAACCCTTGTCTTCTGTCTTTTCATTTTACCTTTACAGTCTTTGAACTTAAAAATTTTGCTCTCTCTACTTAGGCTCAAATTCAATACTTCTCACAGGTATACCATCTTACCTGGCCTCATAGTCATTTCGGACCAAGAGTAGGTGCTGCAGGATGGACAGGAAGTGTGGCTCTGCCTTTGAATCCTTTACCGTGTTTAGGAGAATCTGGAAAACTTCACTGAAGTCAGTGGAAAAGGGGGAGAAGCTAAGGAAAACATACATTTAGAAACTATGTTTGACAGGTGGATTATCCAACTCTTGGGAAAAGCCCCAAGATGCCACTTCTATTCTAACAGACGTTTCCCCTGTAAACATTACCCAAAACTTTAAGCTCCATAAACTTACTGAGGCCAAAGCAACATGTGAGTTGGATGGTAAAACACAGAGAAACAGAGAATTCCTAGTACTTGGCTTCAATATCAAGCAATAGACAGAAATGAAAAGATCACTGCCCACAAGTCACGTGTGTCAAACAGCAATACGTAGCCAGACGACTCCCTCTGTCAGTCTCAGGGACCCCACACGAAAGCAAATTACAAGCTCACTCCCTGACTCATGCATGTTTGCCAGAAACCAGCTCTACACCTTAGTAAGCCAAGTTCTCATGTTCTAGGAGGTCTATACACATTTTGATGGCTACTTCCGTGCTGAGCAACACTCAGATCACCTTTCCTAATTTCTCTGGTCCATGGTGAGGTAAATACAGCCCACAGCAATCAAAAGACACCTGCCTCATCTACTGAGATGACAGACAGGCTAATGCCCTGTTCTGGGTCATCACCCCACACCATTTCATGCAGGAATCTACAATGAAGGTCTCATGTATCTTGAACCCAGTCCATGAAAGGATATTCCATCTCCATTCTAATGTCATCCAACCGTCCCTTCAGGTCATAGGAATCCTCTTCCCCTTGCTCATCAAACACATTTAGTTGCACTCTCATATCATCATTTTCAATCTCTCGAAGCTCCTGTCAATGACGAAGGTACAAGTCAGGGAACCCAGAAATATCCTATGCCAGCCAGAAACCCAAGCCCTTCAACCTGGTTCTTAAACTGAAAGCAAAAGTGATCCCAGAGATGACTGAGCTATCAGAACAGGCAGCAGGCAGCCCAGCCTGTCTAATGAAGAGCTGCATCTCACCTGCAACACCTGATGCAATCCCAAGCGCATCAGTTCACTGCGGATGTGAACTCGGAAGTCAAGTTCTTCAGCTGGTGTGATGAGGGCATTAATCAGCTGTAGGCATCCCACCTAAAATAAGCAAATTCGGCAGCTATGTCATTGTAATGTGCTAGAGATCAAGATTCCAATGTCTTTACATGAATGCTGAGGACCCCAAACATAACACAGAAGATGCTTGGTACAAAACTACAAGAACAACGTTCTGCTGGCGCCATTTAGACCGGATGTGAGCCCAGGTCTGGGGAGCTCAGAGGTCTAAACGCTTCCAGAATTTGATGGTAAACTCTGTTCTAGGCCTTGGCTTGCCTAGCAGGTAAAGAGACAGCATGCCCTTTTGCCAGCTCATAAGGAGAGCCGCTCTCTCTCTGCCTTGTTAGAGAGCAAATCCTAGATTATAAAATATATACAGGCACACCTCATTTCATTACACTTCACTTTACTGCAGTGTTCTATATAGTGCATTTTTTACAAACTGAAGGTCTGTGGCAATAGGAATTAACTTAAATAGTTAAGTTTATCAGTGATAATTTTCCAATAGAATTTGCTCACTTCTTATCTCTGTCATGTTTTGGTAATCAGAATATTTGAAACTTTTTCATTATTATTTTATTTGTTATGGTGATCCGTGATCAGGGATTTTTGACTCACTGAAAGCTCATATAATAGCATTTTTTGACAATAAAGTATTTTTTAATTAAAGCATGTACACTGTTCTTGTAGACATAATGCTATTGCACACTTAATACACAACAGTACAGAGTAAACATAGCTTTTATATGCATGCACTAGGAAACCAAAAAATTCATTTACCTCACTTTATTGACCTATTTGTTTTACTGTAGTGTTCTGGTACCAAACCTGCAGTACCCCTGAGGGATGCCTATACCTGGGAACCATTCCATGTGTTCTGTTAAAACATCAAATGAACTTAAGTCCTTCTATCTTGATTTCTATTCTTAGGTACAGTTTTGGAGGATATACTTGCCTTGAGTGCAATGGAGGTCCCACTTTTTAACCCATCCAACAATGGCTGGAAGCGCTCCACTTCATCCATCTCAGCTCTTTCTGTCATTGCCTCCAAAACTCTTTCATTCCTGCCCAGGAGAAAGGAAAGGGAGAGAAATGCCCAGGTGCCCTGACATACACAGGCACAACAGGTAGGTTATACAGTGGCACAGATCAGTTAGAAAAAGAACATTATCAAGCCCAGATTTCCATTTTTATTCTCATCACCTAGCGCAGGAGCCAGAATCTGCTGAAAGCTAAGAATCATCTCCTTAGAAAAATGTATTCCCTAAAAACTATTCCTAGACTCCTAACTATGAATACCAGATTAAGACACCTATTCTATGGAGTATAAACTAGTACCACTTTTGGAGGGGTATTTAATAGTTATTGGTTTTTAATGAACTTAACATTTGACTTACTTTGGAAACTTACCCAATATAAATGCATAAAAGCAAAAAAATATACTTACAAAGATGTTCATTATGGCATCATTTTTAATAGTAAAACTTATCACCTAGAGCAGGGGCCAGAATCTAAGAAGAAAAAATGTCTACCTAAAAAGTAGCAATGGGGGAACCATTAAATAAATTGTGAGACATATATCATATGGAATTCTAAACAGCCACTAAAGATAATAAGGTAGATCTACAAGTACCCACAGAGACAAAATGTCCAAGATCAACTGTTAAATTAAAAAAAAAAAAAAAAGTAAAAAGAAATGAATGGTATCATTTTGTTTGTATTAACCCAAAATAAAAATCCTTCCTATGCATGGGATTTTTTTTTTTTTTTACAAAAAGTCACATCTTTCATTAGTTCTAAGATATCATCTTTTGGAGTGGCATAAAGTATCTCAGAACCAAGGAAATACAATATATTTGTGCTAGAAAAAAATTAAATGAGATTGTACCAAGCCATTAATAATGGCTAACCCTGCAGAATAGATTTACTAAAGGGATGAGGCTGTTAAATTTTACTTTGTGTTTCTATATTGTTTGAATTTAAGAAATAATGTTGTGTTACTTCTGAATTAAAAAAGAAAAGTAAAAGCAAGCTTTGTCCCAGATGATACACACGTTAATGAAGATCTAGGAGATGCTCTGCTAACCCACTGATATAACCAGCAATACACTGAGGATAGTGCTACACACTTTTTTTTTCATTTTTTAAAAAAAATCTATATATTTGGAGAGAGAGAGACAGAAATGTGAGTGGGGGAGGAAAAGAGAGAGTGTGAGGCACAACATTTGAAGCAGGCTCTGAGCTGCCAGCACAGAGCCTGATGCGGGGCTTGAACTCACGAACCATGAGATCATGACCTGAGCCAAAGTCAGATGCTTAACTGACTAAGTCACCCAGGCATCCCCAACAGTCTTTCTTAAACATTAAGATTCGCAATGTTGAGGCGGCTGGGTGGCTCAGTCAGTTAAACATCCAACTCTTGACTTTGGCTCAGGTCATGATCTCATGACTCTGGAGTTCGAGACCCCCATCAGGCTCTGCACTGATACTGTGGAACCTGCTTGGGGTTCTCTCTCTCTCTCTCTCTCTCTCTCTCAAAAGAAATAAACTTAAAAAAAAATTCACAGTGTTCACATCTTCAAAGAGATACGGTCTTATTAGTATTTAAAACAAAGTGGACACCCAGTCAATTTTCCTCTAGACTAGGGAAGATGGTAGAAAAGAGAATGGTGGAGAAACAACACAGTCACATACATGTCCTCTGGCTGGGGCAGGATACAAAGAGCAGAAAGCAGCTTAGCTGCATCAATCATCATGTTGGGAACAGCAGGATCCATGGCTCTGACCAGCAGCAGGATTCCTTCTTCTGTTTCCAGCATGGTCTTGATTCCAAACTAGTAGGACAAGAACAGAGAAGGGAGGCTAAATGTGACAGCAACTAACCAAGGACAAAGTTAGGGTTGTTACAGGTTGAATGGTGGTCCCCCTAAATTCCTTTGGTGAAGTCCTAATCCCCAGGACCTCAGAATGTGACCCTACATGGAAATAGGGTCATTGGCAGATATAATTAGTTAAGTTACAACAAGGTCATACTAAAGTAAGGTGGACTCTTAATCCAGTATGACTACTGTCTTATAACAAAGAGACATGTGGGACACATGCGCACACAGGAAAAACACTCTGTGAACATGAAGGCAGACACTGGAGTGATGCATCTGAAAGCCACAGAATGCCAAAGATTGCCAGCAAGCCACCAGAAGCCAGGAGAGAGGCATGGAACATACTCTCCTTCACAACCCTTGCAGAAGGCCTCAATCCTGCTAACACCTTGATCTTGGATTTAGAGCCTCCAAGAACTGTGAGAGAGTAAGTTTCTCTTGTCAAATACAGTTTAGTCCAGTTTATAGTACTCTGTGTAGCAGCCCTAGCAAACTAACACAAGGGTAGAACTTTCCTGAGCTAAATAGAGATAGGCAGAGCAAAATAGTTTTGTATTACATCCAACACAATTCTAGTCTTCAAGAACAAAAATCTTTAATTCTTTTATTTCTTTTTAATGCTCACTCCCACTAATGGAGTAAATTAATTATAAAAAAATTAAACAATGAGGGAGAGCCTAGGTAGCTCAGTCAGTTAAGTGTCCAACTTCGGCTCAGGTCATGATCTCATGGTTTGTGAGTTCGAGCCCTGTGCTGGGCTCTGTGCTGACAGCTTAAAGCTTGTAGTCTCCTTGAGATTCTGGGTCTCCCTCTCTCTCTGTCCCTCCCCCCCACTCATGCTTTATCTCTATCAAAAATAAATATAAAAATTATTTTATTAAAAATTAAAAATTTAAAAATCTAAAAAATAAAAAAAATTAAACAATGGGGAAGACAGATCTGCACTCAGAAGCAAACAACTGTGAGATCCCGGAGTTTAAGTACTAAACAGACAGGGGCACCTAGATGGCTCAGTCAGTTAAGCATCCATCTGTGGGTTTCAGTTCAAGTCATGTTCTCATGTTTAATGAGTTTGAGCCCCGCATCAGGTTCTGCACTGACACCATGGAGCCTGCTTGGGATTCTCTCTCTCTCCCTCTCTCTCTCTGCCCCTCCCTCCCTTGTTTGCTCTCTCAAACAAACAAACAAACCTCAAAAATAAATTTAAATACTGAACAAGGAAAAAAAACCAAAGAAAGATTCTAGGGTAAAACAGTCTGAAAAACAAACAAATAACCTTCCCAAAACAAATACTGACCAGGAAATTCAAGAATTAGCAAAACAAAGTATAAAAAGGGGAAGGAAAGGAAGCCTACCTTCTGAAACAGAAATCAGAACTGGGGGAAAAATAGTCCATAGAAACATACTTATTTGGCAATGAAAATGTTCCAATACTAAAAAGGAACACTCCAAGTCTTTTTTTTTTTTTAATGTTTTATTTATTTTTGAGAGAGAAGACAGAGACAGCATGAGCAGGGGAGGGTCAGAGAATGAGGGAGACACAGAATCCGAAGACAGGCTCCAGGCTCTGAGCTAGCTGTCAGCACAGAGCCCGATGCAGGGCTCGAACCCATGAACCGTGAGATCATGACCTGAGCCAAAGTCGTACGGTTAACCAACTGTGCCACCCAGGCACCCCAGGAACACTCCAAGTCTTAAACCTCCCATTCCTAGGTCCTTTTTGAGTTTGCTGATAGAAAAGAAAGAACAGGGGTCATGATGGAGGTTGGAATGAGAATGGGAAAAATCTCACCTTGTTGTTCATAAAAGCTTTCAGGCAACGAATGATCTCATGCTTGTTACGGTTATCGTAGCCTCTGTGTGTAGAAAACAAAATCAGTGAACTCCCTTTATTCTATACTCCTCTCCCATTTGACTTTTCAATCTTGCAAACAAGGGTCTTCAAGACATTCCCAATTAGTAGCTGAGTAAGTTCTAGCACACAGCTCTTTGCCCTGAAACACTGGCAGAAACAGGTAGCTGAAGAGAGATTGCCACCATCAGACCTTTGGTTAATCCTGCAATCCAGGAACTTAGTACTACATTAAAATCTTCTGTTTAACTCCCTCTAGGCTTCTAATTGCTAAACTCCATTAGGATAACCTCCCAGCTACTACTGTTTGCCTCACTACTTCCAAGGTTTCAGGCTTGTACATTCAGGAGGTATAGGCCTGGTGTTTTGTTCTGGAAAGATCCCAGGTAGTAGAGAACTCCCTGTGGGTCAGGCTGGCTTCAAGGTAGCCTATGACAGTCCAAGGTATCTCCAGAACTATCCCAACCCTGAAGACTGTCATAATGCCAGTCCCAAACTCATCAAGTGTATTCTAAGACTTTCTAATGGGATACAGCCAGACCAGGTCCCAGGGGAGCTCTGGATGAACTCCGACCCCACTTGCAGATTGGGTAGTTATGCTGCGAGACCCACAATCTTATGTGTTATCCACCATTCCTCTCCCATTTCCTGCACCTGGAATCATCCCTCATCCTCTAGTTTGCCCTAGGTAAACCTTGTTCTCAACTAATAGCATATTCTCCTGGTCCACAACTTCTCATTTTACTGCCATTTTCTCCTTTACAGCATACAGCCAAGTCCCCCACTACCTTCCACTGGGAAGATGTCAAAACTTCTAAGTCCTCACCCAGGAGTCTCCTCTTTCTCATCATGGAGTCGTTTAAGGATGTCCAATAAAGAGGTCAGGCCCTCAGCACCAAACGTTTGCACCCAGCTGTAAGGAACAGACAGAGACAATGCAGTATCAAACCAAAGCAATCGATAATTGCCCAAATTCTACCCAGCAACTCTTTAGTCCCAATCCAGAATTCTCAGACATGCTGATTACACCAGTAAACCCTAACCTTGGGCTCTTACTATTGCTACCACTTCAGAATCCTCACCTGACAGGGTTGTTGTTGAGAGAGACACGAAGGGACTCTAGGCAGCTGAGCAGAGGCATATCCCGCAAGCCTGACCTCAATTCCTGAATGTACATCATAGCAGACCTAGAACTCTCCTTCTGGCTCATGCCCTAGATGGAGCATATGGAGAGATCAGTCAACACTGGACCCAATCACCAAATGGACTAGAATTAGTCATTACATTTTGAGTAGCAAGGCAGACACACATCATAAATACTACCAAACTCTGCAAGACTCAGAACTTCCCAACCCATTCCCCATACACGTCATGAAGATTGAATCAGGCAAAAAGTATGTTAAGAATGATAACTCAAATGAGAGTAAAACATGAATAGGCTTATATGACAGAATAAAAGACTGATAAAGACACACAATATTCTAAGAAACTCATAAAACAAACAGGTCCAAGATGAGGGCAGGGTGTCCCATATGATGGGTACCTGCCCTAGGACTCACAGCCTTAGAGGTATGCAAGTATTGGGACACCATCTCTCTCTTGATGATAATGTCCTTCTCCCTCAAAGGTTGTTGTTTCTCCTCATTAAGGTTCATATCCAGCTAGTAGAGGGAGGAAAGAAAAAGGGGGGGGGGAAATGCATCAAATTCCTTACAAGTTTTCAGTGTTTAATATTTAGTATACTTAGTGAGACACATTAAATAGTTACTGAATAAGTAAGTTTTCCTGGTCCCTTGAGGTTTAAGCTATTACCACATATGAAAATTCCTCTGGGATAAATGTTAATGGTTAACATTTTAGTTAATCATAATGGTTAAATTCCTGCCAACACTTTTTTTCCCTAACAAAAATGGGCTCTTAAAATAGATGAAAAATTATTTTTATTATTGAAAGAAAAGGACACATACTTGTTCTGTACTTGGAATGGATCTTAAAAACCTTGTCTAGATGACTGGCATCATCCAAACACCCACAAGATGTGCACCACTCAGGCATAAACACCCTTTCCCCCCTGGTTAATTCAGTCCCTGTACAAACTTCTATGAAGAAAGAACTAGAAAACTCTGATAAAGCCCCTCAAGATATAACTTGTGTGTATTATTGAAGAAAAGGCTCTGCTTGAGCCTACTACATGTATAGCCATGTGTCTGAGCCCAGAACCTTGATGAGCATTGTTTAACCCAACAAGTCCAAAACCTTATTTGAAATGGGGAAAGGGTATGGGGGAAAGTGGATACATTCTATTTCTTCTCTCTCCGCTATGTGTGTGAGTGAGACAGAGAGTGAGAGTGAGAGAGAGAAATACTAATTTGATGCCTCAAAATAGTAATACTAATGTGATGTTTTTCTGACTCAATTCCTGGTGCTTTTTTTCTCCTCTTACAGATCAACTGGATACAGAAATTGCAAAGTAGATGGCCTTCAGCTTGAATCAGATCCCAAAACATAGTATATTCTGCTTGGCTAGCTCAACATTTTAAATTTGGAAGACGTCATATAAAAATACAGAATTCTAGCATCATAGGATGCAATCATCAAATTTCAGATTGTGGGTAACTCTAGAGGTCAAATAATTTTTTGTAGTGATAGCAAGGATAAAACAGAGGGACAAAAACACGTAATGAAATAAAACTTAGAAGAACATTCATACAATGGACCTAACTTGGAATTGTGATTGGAGTGAACAAATGGTTTTTTTTTAACTTTTTTTTAACATTGTTTATTTATTTTTGAGACAGAGAGAAACAGAGCATGAGTGGGGGAATGGTAGAGAGAGAGGGAGACACAGAAGCCAAAGCAGGCTCCAGGCTCTGAGTGTCAGCACAGAGCCTGATGTAGGCTTGAACCCACAAACTGTGAGATCATGACCTGAGCCGAAGTTGGATGCTTAACCGACTGAGCCACCCAGGTGCCCCACAAATGGTTTTCTAAAAAATGACCTAACTGGTGAAATCTGAATACTGTGGAAATGTGAAAGCTAGCTATGATAGCTGATGCTATGAAAGAATTACTGTTTTTCAAAAACTGAAGATTTCTGGCTTCCTTAGAAAAACACAAGTATCTGGCACTACGGAGTTAGCATTTCCAACTGGAATGCTGCACAACCTACTGGCACTGAATCGTGGCTGGCCTTCCTAACAGGCCCCAAGTCCTTTTGCATCCAACTACATTCCCCACTCCTCTTCATCATCTGCTCTCTGGTCCAACTTATTCCTGCCAGCTCCCTGGCCCCAAAGACATGTAAATTGGCAGTCCAAGCCCACTGATTGGGTGTTTACTATACACCAGGCCCTGTGTTAAGAATTTTGAGCCCATGCTGTTAATTAAATGAGGTCTGCTGCTAGTGTTTATTTGAATCTAAAATCATATATCCAGGCAATATACAGGTCTTCTGAAACCTTAGAAGCAAGTACTCAAAACTTTCCAAGACCGAGCACTAGTGGACATTCACTGAGTGTCCTGCTTACTAAGTGTTCCTCACTGAGGACAGGAAATTAAGTCACATCTGTGTACTTCATTACACAACTGGCCTCAACCATAATTTTTAAAGGTCTTCTATTAACTGTAGCATCAGTTTTCTCTTTCCAAATTCACCACTAAATAGAAGACCTTCAGCAAATGATGCCTTTCCATTCCTCAGTCTCTTCTGTAAGATGCTTTGTGAAACATTACCTACCCTGGCTAACCCAAAGGTAGTCTCCACACTACCACGAGTTGGTCCACTTACCTTACATCTTTGTGGCTAACAAAATGCTGGGCAGGACATTAACAAGGTGGTCAATGATCAGATATTTCTAAGCCTAACTCATTGATTCCAATCTCATGGGCTGGTGCTTGTAAATTTACTCCCTTTGTAACAGAACTGTTATTAAGAAGTTCTCTGTTAGGGTGCCTGGGTGGCTTAGTCAGTTAAGCCTCTGACTTCAGCTCAGGTCATGATCTTGTGGTTTGTGAGTTCAAGCCCTGAATCGGGCTCTGTGCTGACAGCTCAGAGCCTGGAGCCTGCTTCCGATTCTGTGTCTCCCACTTTCTCTGTCCCTCCCTTGCCCCTCCCCTGCTCACTCACGTGCATGCGTGGTCTCTCTCTCTCTCTCGCTCTCTCTCACACACACAAACATTAAAAAATTTAAAAATAAAATAAGGCCATTGCATCTGAAACATGGTTTTGGCAGTGAGATTGGGAGCTGAGGGGTGGTTNAAAAAAAACTTAAAAAAAAAAACCTCTGTTAAGCCTGAAACTTTTTGTAATTAAGGGCTAATTAAGGAGGGGGTGGAAGGGGTAAAATGATTGGGTAACTCAGTCAGTTAAGCGTAGGTCTCTTGATTTCAGCTGAGGTCATGATCTTGTGGTTGTGGAATCAAGCCCATGCTGTCACTGCAGAGCCTGCTTAGAATTCTCTCTCACCCTCTCTCTCTCCACCCCTCCATCTCCCATCCTACACTTTCTCAAAATAAAGACTTAGGGGGGAAAAAGTGCTCATTAAGGGAGATCATGCCCAAAAGAGTGCCCATAAATGCATTTTCAGAAACCAACACAAAACAATGCTTTGGGGTGGGAAACTTACCAGCATCTGTTCAAAGAGTACTAGAACTTGCTCATCTGAAACATCCTGCAACGACTGTGCTGTGGGATCATCCCCGTACGATGCAGAAGAATTTCTATGAGCAGAATTGGGCTTTTCCTTCTCCTTTTTAATTCTCATGCTGGTAAACCTCTCCAGCTGAGAAAAAGAAAAAAGTATTAGCGGTTACCGATTTTCATTTACACAACAATCCACACACCAAGTAGCCAACTCTCCAGCTTCTTATATGTGCAAGGGTCCTCTGATTTGTGAGCACTTCAAGGGTCTTCTGACATGGAGGTACCCGGGTGGCTAGGCTGGTTAAGTGTCTGACTCTCGGCTTCGGCTCAGGTCATGATCTCATGGCTTGTGGGTTCAAGCCCCATGTCGTGCTCTGCGCTGACAGTGCAGAGCTTGCTTGGGATTCTCTCTCTCTCTCTCTCTCTCTCTCCCCCTCTGCCTTCCCTTGCTCATTCACTCTCTCTCTCTCTCTGAAAATAAACTTAAAAAAAAAAAAAGGTCTTCTGACATGAAAAAAGAAATCTTGCATCTAATTTAGTATACTGACTCTGTACTTTCACTTTCATCCAAAGATAAGAGGTGTGAAGTATTGAGATTTAAAACCTCTTTAAAATGAGAAAACTTTGTTCTTAAGCTCTCCTGCCATTCCTAAGCCCTCTAGCAGCAAAGAATACAGTGTACTTCAGGGATATACAAGCCACCTCTCTGCCAACCAAAGATTCATGAACCATTCCCCAAAGCTCAAATACAGATGCTCAAATCAAAGAGCCACCAATTGGCCGCAGTTTGTTAGCTCCACCTGTTTGAAAGTAAAAGTTAAGTATCTGCAAGCACTGTGGGACTTCAAGTGATAGGGGTTGTATCCAGAGTGCAAGTCAGTTATGAATTTAAAGAATGTGCCTACCCTTGGAAACCAATGAAA
Organism: Crocuta crocuta; assembly: GCF_008692635.1. NCBI lineage: Eukaryota > Metazoa > Chordata > Mammalia > Carnivora > Hyaenidae > Crocuta > Crocuta crocuta. The sequence goes on from NW_027530640.1 coordinate 13,546,356, forward strand.
TGTCCCAGGGAAATGCATGCAATGGGCCAAACACAGAGCACAGAGTTAGGAAAAAGCTTTGGAAGGTTCTGAGAATAGAGCCAGTATCATCATTTCAAGTTATAGAAAGTCAGTTATGACAACTGGTTAAGTATCACAGTGGAGGAAATGAACATGCTAGAACATGCACATGCTGAACAAAATTTCCTTACCTCATCTGCCATGAGCCTCTTCAGAGTCTAGGAAACAGGAAAAAGGAGGGAGAAGAAAGAGAAGACAGATCAGTGAAATTCCAGGAAATGTCCCAAACACCAGATGGATTGGGGGGAAAAAGAATAAGGTGAAAGGATCTAAGTCACTTTCCACAAGCTAAAAGATTTTAGCCAACTGTTCCTTAGCACATTCCCTTAGCTAAGAGGCATCAATAATTTTAAGATCACNGGGGGTGGGAGTAGAGAACTGCAAAGACTCAATCCGATGACCAATACACCTATGAAACAGGCTCAGCATTATTAGTAAACAAGGAGATGTCAACTAAAACCACAAGGATATGGCTTTCCACTCTTAAGATTGGTAAACATTTTCATGTCTGTCTAGTTGTAGAGCAGCGAGTTTCATACTCTGTCAGTGGGAATGTTAATTCCTTTGACCACTTCAGAAAATAGCAAGGCATTATCTAGTAAAGTTAAATATGCGTATATACAACTCAACACATCCATTTCTATAAATCTACCCTGCAGAAACTTGTATGTATGTACCAGGATAACAAGAATGTTCACAGCAACACCAACGTACTTAAAACAGAGAACAATCCCAAGAGCCATCAAGGGTAGAAGAGATACCATGTATCTGTGGAGAACAATTATACAGAGAAATTAAATGAGCTTACAACTACTTACAAACATTAAAACTGAATTTGTTATTTCATTTATTTTCAGTTTTAAAACATTACACTATATTATTTAGGATGTAAAATTATAAAAGGAATGATGATCACAAATGTCAAAACAATGCTTACTTGGGATGAGAGGGCGAGCTGCGACTGCAGAAGGGGAAAAGGGGACTTCCAAGGGGCTCACAATATTCTATTCCTTCACATTGATGATGGTTACATGAGTGTTTGATTTCAGTATTCTGTTTTATGTTCTCTTCTATGTACATGCCACACTGAAAGGAAGGAAGCAAGGAAGGAAGGAAGGAAGGAAGGAAGGATGGATGGACGGAAAAGAACAAGCAGGGTGGTAAAGTAGGAATTCTTTGCCCTAATACTTAATTTAAACCATTACTTCTTTTTGCTCATGTTATTAAAAGACTATATATAGTAAATGCCTCTAGACTAACCTTTCTCAACTAAACTAGTTCTATCCTTGCCACAAAGCTATTTTACTAATATTTTTATGGTATTTTTATGGACAAGAAAAATCTGTACCATTATGTTCATGCACCCCATGCCAGAGTTGAGTTAAATCCGGTGTAAACTGTGAATCTTAACCTCCACTCAGTGCTAATCACATATCTGAAGCTGTTAAGAACCTGGCTCAGCATCAATGGAATTTAAAATTACTTTGTGTATGCTGTTTACTGGGGACTGAAGGTAGAAGGATGGGGAGGCAGACAGCAACACCCAAGGAGACTAATAGTTCCTTCTGTCACCACCCTTAGTTACCTGGCACTTGTGGAAACAAGGTACAAAAAGGATGAATATGTACAATTTAGATTGCCATTGCCACAGTTAAACTTATTTGCACCTAGAACAGTTGCTTCTAGGATCTTGTCCTCCAAACTCTAAATGTTCCTAAGAACCAATTAATAAATCTCAACAATTCTGGGATGGATGTAACATAGGTAAGAGAACTTGGGTCTAATGAAACAGTGCCAGCTTGAGTGCTCACAGCTACAGGTCAAAGTTAAAGAAAGGGAAACCAGCAACCTGTTCCTTCTGCCTACAGACTTTTATTTCCTCTCTGCTCATTCCTACTAACGCTATGTAAGTTTATGGCATTATCATCTCTTGCTTGACTTATAGCAATAGCTTCCTAATTGATCTTCAGTCCTGTCTACCCCACACCAAATTCATTATCCATACTACATCCAAGAGTAATCTTTCTAAAATGCCACACTGTCCATGGTATTTCCTCACTGAAAACCCTTCAATGGCTCCCTACTACCCTCAGGTTAAAATCCAAATTCCCTAGGACATTTCTACCTGTCTTCTCTCCCTCAACTCATCTCTTGCAAACCCTTGACTTCAAAATATCTTCTAGGCATCCTGAACTAGTTGCAGATTCACAAATAGATCATGCTGTCTCACCACCCCAGACTTCCCCTAGGCTGCTCCTTACCTCAGTCTAGACTGTGCTCTCAAGGCTATATCACACAGGCCCTGGAGAATACCACCTCCTCTAATTGGACAAGTACTTCTCCTTATGTTTCCACAGTAATAGGTACTTATCTGTCTCATAGCACTACTTGTGGATTACAACTGTCTCTTGACTGTCTGTCTCCTCTACCCCTTTCCAGACGAAGTTCCTTCAGGGCAGAGTCTGAGACTTAGTCATTATATATCCTATGAACAAATACCACAATCTGGGGCTGCTTTCCTAAAATACCAAACCCTGAAGAAGTTCTCAAATCTATTCACCGTGTCAATGAAAAATCTGAAGCCCTGACAGGTAAAGTAAATCATGGAAGTCACATGATCAGCAACAAGCTGGGTATGAACTCTAGTCTCCAGATTCCAAAGCCCAAAATCTTCACATTCTCCAAATTCTTGTGTCTTGTTCCCACTTAAAGTCCACTAACTCTTGACTTACATACAAAAGTAAATATAGCCTTTCATAAGAATAAAGATACCACTTTTTTTCCTTGATTTCCTTGGTGCATTAGAAAGAGATTTACTGACTTAAAAAAATTAACCATGTTTTTAGTGGTCAGTTTGAGTAAGAACAGCAAAACTGATGCATGCAGGATCAAAGCTGCACTTCCTCAAAATTTCCAACAGAGGGCAGCAACTACTAGGAAAGTGAATCATCCTACAGCAAAAATCAGCTTCAGAACCCAACAGAACACCCAAACAGCAAGCTCAATTCAATTACTGAAATGGAACCTGCTGCTACACTATACTGAGGGTGTATGGTTTACTGACTTAATACTACATGTGTTTTCCTTACAAATCCTATGTATACAGTGTTTACTAACAGTAAGCTTTGCTCTGTGTTTTCATTATATCATTAGTTGTTTTGTGGACTCTCTGAGATACAGAACAAGAAATTTCCGGATCATAAACATTATAAATGACTAAACATAGTGGAGTGCAGAAAGATAAATGCTGCTGCTGGAGCTGTATTTGCGGCTTACACCTCAAATGTCCAAGCTTTTTCATTAGGTTCTCTAATCACCCTACCTGCTTCTCCTCTCAACATTCTCCTTACTTGCTGTCAATTCTCTTTGGCCCTGAACCAAGCCCTTACTCTCCTAGCCTGCTGGCACTCAATACTTCATCTTCCTGTCCTTCCTAATGAGTCTTCCCCTAAAGCCTTTAACCATAAATATAGATACTGAAAGGGGTGCCTCGGTGGCTCAGTCAGTTGAGCATCCGACTTCAGCTCAGGTCACGATCTCATGGTTTATGGGTTTGAGCCCCACATTGGGTTCTGTGCTGCAGCTCAGAGCCTGGAGCCTATTTCAGATTCTGTGTGTCCCTCTCTCTCTCTGCCCCTCCCCTGCTCATGTTCTGTCTCTGTCTCAAAAATAAATAAACTTTAAAACAAAAAAACCCAAAAAACAAAAAACAAATATAGATACTGAAAGAAGCATAGATACTAAATGAAATATTTTATAATATCCAAGTGTGCTCATGAATACAGATTAATAGGAACTACTAGATAAAAGTTCCTAGTATCTCCCCTTCTTAAAACCCTTCTGAATCTACAGGGGTAAAACAAAAACAAAAACAAAAACAAACTTTTACCCCGCGGTGGGCTCTGTGCTGTCAGCTAGGAGCCTGGAGCCTGCTTCAGAATCTGTGATTCCCTCTCTCTCTGACCCTCCCCGGCTCAAGCTCTGTCTCTCAAAAATAAAATAAACATTGGGGCGCCTGGGTGGCTTAGTGGGTTAAGCGTCTCCGACTTTCGCTTAGGTCATGATCTCGCGGTTCATGGGTTCGAGCCCAGAGCCGGGCTCTGTGCTGACTGCCAGCTCAGAGCCTGGAGCCTGTTTCAGAGTCTGTGACTCCCTCTCTCTCTGACCCTCCCCTGCTCACGTTGTCTCTCTCTCTCTCTCTCTCTCCTAGAAATAAATAAAAACATTTTTAAAAAATTAAAATAAAATAAAATAAAGATTAAAAAAATTAAAAAAGAAAAAAAAGAAGCACTTAGATGATTGGTAGATGCTCCCATCCCCCACTCCTCCTGGCCCAGACCACTGGGAGAGTACCCTCCCTCACTCCATTTTGAGTGGTGAAAGAGAGAGAGCGAGCGCACGTGACAGCGAGCACATGTGCCCATGCATGCAAGAGAGGCGAGAGATAAAATCTGAAGCAGGCTCTGCACAGACAGTATCATTAGCTTGGAGCCGGATTCAGGGCTGGATCCCACCAACTGCAAGATCAAGAGTCTGGTGCCCAATGGATGGAGCCACTCAGGTGCCCTTGGAAGTTTTATTCTTACAACAGAGTAAAACAGGGTCTGTGATTGGGAGATGCCAGGCACTGCTGTGGGCAGGAATTCTACACCAAGAAGAAGAGTATATTAATCTATGCATATTACAACTGAGACACCTAGCACCTTCCCCCTTAAAGTTTCTCAGAACCCCAGCAGACTGGCCCTCACCCTTGAGGTGTTAAATTGGTAGACTCTTCTCTGGGAATTGAAAAATGACCTACAACTCCTGACACAGTCTAGGTAGATCACTCTGAAACTCTGTAGTCTAATATGGTAGCTACTACCCCACATGTAATAATTTAGCACTTTTAACGTTGCTAGTATGCCTGAGGGAAGAATTTTAAATTTTACTTACTTTTAAATAAATTTAAATTTAAAAACTCGTATTTCATTGTTATTGTTAAACTAAAGTATGTTTGGAATATTCTGGGCATGTGAATCTACTTTCACCTGTAAAATTTTATAAAGTCTAAATATACCTCAAACACTGGAGTCCAACAACTTAATATTTAAAAGAGAATATAAAACATCTCATTAATAATTTTATATTTATGACATATTGAAATATTTTTATATATTGGATTACATAAACTAGTATTATTACAATTAATTTCACATGTTTCTGTTTGCTTTTTCTTTACGCTTTTTTCTGTAGCTGCCAGAGAATCTGAAGTTACATATGGAACTCACATTATAGCTCTAGTGGACAGAGTTAGTCTACCATCAAGTGTACACTTAACAAACCTGTTCATCTAGAGTTTCCAATCAGTTAGTCCCCCATCCTTAAACATTAGCAGACAACTCAGTTTATCAGAGATTAGAGAAAAGCCAGGAATGAAAGACATACCAAAAAAAAAAAAAAAGCTACCTATCATATACAGACTATGCAAAAAGATTTTCAAAATCACTAGTATCCACAGAAGAGAACATAATGCCATTTTTTTTTAATGTTTTATTTATTTCTAGGAGAGAGACAGCATGAGCAGGGGAGGGTCAGAGAGAGAGGGAGTCACAGACTGAAACAGGCTCCAGGCTCTGAGCTGGCACTCAGCACACAGCCCGATGTGGGGCCCGAACCCACGAACCGCGAGATCATGACCTAAGCGAAAGTCGGACGCTTAACCAACTAAGCCACCCAGGCGCCCCAATATAATGCCATTTTAAAAAGAAACACTCAGAGGTAAAAGAACACGTAGAAGTTGAAGACAGAACAGAAATTCAAGAGAAAGCTCAATAGAATTAGAATATAAAAACTGAGGAATTCTCCCAAACAGTAGAGCAAAAAGACAGAGATGGAAAAATAAGAGAGCAAACATGAAATCAGTTTGGAAGGTCCAATATGCAAATAGGAGAAAACAGGGAAGCAAGTTACCCAAGAAATAATGTAGTATTTCCCAATACCCAAGGATAGGTCTCTGGCACAAAGGACAAAAACAGACCACACAAAGGGGTATTACAGTGAAATTCTAAAACACTAAATACAAACAACATTTTACAAGACTTGATAGAAAGGGAAAAAAAACTGGCCATATACAAGATAAACAGATTTACATTTTTATTTTTTTTTTTAATTTTTTTTTTTAATGTTTTTTTATTTATTTCTAGGAGAGAGAGAGAGAGACAGCGTGAGCAGGGGAGGGCCAGAGAGAGAGGGAGTCACAGACTGAAACAGGCTCCAGGCTCCGAGCTGGCAGTCAGCACAGAGCCCGACGTGGGGCTCGAACTCACGAACCGTGAGATCACGACCTGAGCGAAAGTCGGACGCTTAACCGACTAAGCCACCCAGGCGCCCCTGGATTTACATTTTTAAAATACATGAAAAGCTAGACAACAGGACAAGACCTTTAAAAAAAATGAAGAAAAATAATTTTAAACCTATAATTCTATACCCAATAAAACAATCAAATTTTGAGTTCAGAATAGATATTTTCAGAAACTCAAGCTTTCAAAATTTGTCCCCATGCAACTCAGGAAGTTATTGCAGGATATGCTCCATCAAAATGAGGGAGTAAATCAAGTAGGAGAAGACTTGAAACACATGAAAGAAGGGAAGGAAATCTCTAGGGCAAAGATTGGAGCTGACTCTTCTGTCCGACAGCACAATTAAAAGGGATCTATGGGAACTGAGCCAAACCGTCCAAGACTGTCATCACCATCATCCACTTTTGTTCTGAGCTTTTAAACTGACAACAACTGGTGAGGTGACCCATCCAGATGCTTGGCTTATTGGAACCACACGTTAATAATTTCTTCCCTTCCTTCCTAGCTCTATCTCCTGGACCTCAAGGGCATTCATTTTACCCCACAGAGTTTTTCTACTTTGACTTTTCCAGAAGAGCTAAAGTTAGCCATGGTGAGCTTACAAACAGAAAATACAAAGCACTGTACTCCCCTGACCATATTCTTTTTGGATATCTAGTATTTGACCCTCACTGTAGCCCAGCCAGATGCTCAACTATGGTGAGTTCCATGTTCCCTAGGCTTGGCTCACTGATACCCTCATAAGGAGCTCTTGTAAACTCTTCAGAGAGTCTAGAGTCAGACTATGAGTCCAAGACAGTACTCTGTGTATCTTCTCCTGGGAGCTTCCATCTGACAGTAGCAATACTGTCATTTACACACAGAGAGTAGGTTTTTACTTGTTACTCAAGTTTTATAATCATCTTTCATGTATTCAACTATTGATAGAAGCATTAAGAAAAAGAGAGACAACTGGCCCAAAGTGGAGTCACTTGTACTAAGCCCCACATCAGCAAATCAAGCCTTAATATCTAACCTAATTGCCGTTTCAGCCTCTCCCAGGAATGTCACCTTTAACCAGTTAATCTGGAATTATGTGATCAGCACTAGTGAGGCAATATGCACCATAGGCCCCCTACCTTCCCCCAAATGAAGGTGACCTTGGCTGAAACAATCAACTCTTTGTTAGACACCTCCTTTTTCCACTACCTTCTGCCTATAAAAGCCTTCCATTTTGCACAGCTCCTCAGAGCTCCTGATTTGCCAGATGAGATGCTGGCCATTTCAAGAATGAATGAAGAAAGCTAGTATCATCTTCAAATTTATTCAGTTGAATGTTGTTGATTAACAGCATAAAACATTGTATTTTTAATTTTTTAATGTTTCATTTCTGAGAGAGAGCGAGAGAGACAGACAGACAGACAGCGTGAGCAGGGCAGGGTCAGAGAGAGAGGGAGACACAGAATCTGAAGCAGGCTCCAGGCTCTGAGCTGTCAGCACGAAACTCAACAAAGGGCTTGAAACCACGAACGAACTGTGAGATCATGCCCTGAGCCGAAGTCGGATGGACACTTAACCGACTGAGCCACCCAGGTGCCCGAGCCCCGTGTCAGGCTCTGTGCTGACAGCCAGCTCAGAGCCTGGAGACTGCTTCAGATTCTGTATCTCCCTCTCTGACCCTTCCCTGCTCACACTGTCTCTCTGTCAGAAATAAAAAACATTAAAAAAAAAAATTAAAAAAAAACAACAACGTTTTATTTTAAAAAGAAGTAAGGGGCAGCTGCATGGCTTAGTCAGTGGGGCATCTGACTCCCACTTAAGTCATGATCTCACAGTTCATGAGTTTGAGCCCTGAATAGGGCTCTGTGCTGTCAGCCTAGGGTGTGCTTTGGATTCTGGGTCTTCCTCTCTCTCTGCTCCTAGCACTCTGTCTGTCTTAAAATAAATAAACATGAAAAATATTTTAAAAAAAAAGTAATAAAAAAAGGGGTGTCTGGCTGGCTCAATCATTAAAGCATGTGACTCTTGATCTTGGGGTTGTGAGTTTAAGCCCAAAGTTGAGTCCAGAGATTACTTTAATAAATAAGTAAAATTAAATGGAGTAAAAAAAAAAAATATTGCACAGAAACTTATTCAACAGAATTAGATGAGTAAATAAATTTCTAAAGGTCATTAGGTGGTACCCAAAAAGAACTCAACAAAATTGCATTTAATGAAATGACCTTCACCTCTCTAAAAGATACTTGGTGTTATCAAATCTTAATTAAATCAATACAGTTGCTCAGAGGTGTACCACATCAAAAGCAATAGCATCAAAAATAAATATACTTAAAAAATAAATACATTTGATTGGGTACTGAAATGAAAAGCTGTCCCCTCACTACCCCTTCCAGAGAATAATTCAAGGCTCTGATTCACTCACCACATCCTAATGCAATATGTGGTAAGATAAATCTTTTGGTTATCATCTACAGGAAACAAGAAGCTTCCTAGACACTTTACAGTTTGGTTTCTATGATTAACCAAAAACAAAAAAGTCCAAAGATGCCAATATGCCATATGAGGCCAAACTAATTAAATGACTTAATGAGTATGAAACATACCCTGATCAATTATTATAATAAATGCAAATGAACTATAAAAACTTCTTTTCCATACTGGATTTATTGTTATGGTAGTTATATCTATTAACACTTCAGTTTTTAAAAAGCAGGTGGACAGAACTCAACATTGCAGTCTTTTAGAGTTTCCCTGTTTGTTTGCCTAGCAACAAAACTGGCAATTTTTTAAACTCAAGGATATAAAAAAAAAAAGCATTCAAGAGACTGACCTCTATCCAATTTCCTGAATCTTTAACTTTTCTCACTCATCAGAAAAAGGGCATACAATTCTCAAACAATTCAGGATGGTCTCTTGGCACAAGATGTTCATGTAGCCAAACAAAAAGTAATTAGGTAGTGTCTTAGCAGCAGAGAGGTCAGCAGAGATCTAATGAAAGAATATGATTAAACTTTACTTTGAACAGAGTACATTACATAGCAGTAAGTGTTTCCCATTCCTACCATGGTGCTTCACAAGAACAGTTTATCACGATGTTAATCCCATGAATCATGTGGCTCGCATACAGGTAAATACAAACCTACAATTGCAAGCATGTACCTCAGTATGTTCTACATGCTTTGTTCAGGCTAACTTATTTAATTAAAAAAAACAAACTGTAACTGAAGTATAGATGACATACAGTATTAGTTTTAGATGTACAACACAGTGACTCAACAATTATATACATCATGAAATGCTCACCAAAGTAGTATAGTATTACTATATTCCCTACGCTGTACTTTTTATCCCTACGAGTTATTTTAGAACTGCAAATTTGTAATCTCCTTTACTCATTTTTCCCATTCCTCCACAACTCTCCCTCCACTTTAAAAAAAAAAATTGGGGGAGGGGTGCGCCTGGGTGGCTCAGTCGGCTGAGCATCTGAGTTCAGCTCAGGTCATGATCTCACGGTTCGTGGGTTTGAGCCCTGCGTCAGGCTCTGTGCTGGCAGTTAGCTCAGAGCCTGGAGCCTGTCTTCAGATTCTGTGTCTCCCTTTCTCGCTGACCCTCCCCTGCTCATGCTGTCTCTCTCTCTCTCTCTCTCAGAAATAAAACATTAAAATAAATAAAATTAAAAAAAATTTTTTTAAATTTTGTTCAGGCTAACTAATACCAGACAACTTGGCTAAATGCCTACCACCAGAATACTACAGTTGAATGCCCTTTGGCCCACACAGTGTCAAGACTCTCAGAGGCCCAGGATCGCTCAGAATAATCCCAGGTATTATTTTCTTATAATACCTATTATCACAAAGCAATTCACTACTGCGTCAGTACACTCAATTCATACCTCTCCCTCTTCTGACATCCACCCTTGCTCAGGGGCTAGTTTAGTCTAAGGGAAATGTTTAGAGTGATAAGCTTCTAGGATGTCCCAAGATTCCTAACCTGACATATGCACCCTATATAATGATCATGAGGACTGCATTGTGTCAAGGTTATATTATACAGCACAAATGACTAGTAAGAAAGGGAAATAAGCTGCGCAGCCAGACCCAATCATACGTGCCCTTTAAATGTGAAGTGAGATGTTAGAGACACAAGGATTCAAAGTGTCATTTCTAGCTTGAGCATGAAGGGGGACAAAGGACTACATGCAGCTTCTAGTATCTGAAAACCAACAAAGAAAGAGGGACCTCAGCTCTACAACTCCAAGAAACTCAATTTGGTCAACACCTGAATGAGTTTAGAAGCAGATTTTCTCCCCAGTGATTACAGATGAGAACTGGCCCAGCCGACACACTTTGACTTCAGCCCGCTGATATTATGAGAATGCAGCCACACTATTCATGCTGGACTTCTGACAAAGGGAACTGTGAGCTAATAAGTGGGTTTTACTTTAAACTGCTGAGTTTCTTATGGAGAAGGAAACTAAACTAACGCATTAAACAAACTGACAAAATTTACAATTTATCTAGAACTTTGGCTAACTTGGGAACTATGAGATATAAAATGGAGTGATGACAGATCATTCTGTTAAGGCAATTATGCTGTTATTACTACAGAAAGACTTGCTTTAAAATACATACCTGAAGACTGGACTAGTTGACACTGTGCTCCAACAACACAAGGAAAAAGCTATTTCTCATCCATAAACTATACACTTAACCACAGTCCGTCATTTCACAAAAGGAACTAAAGGACTTACCAAGGCCAGGCTCTTAATATTTTCAATCAGATTGTTTATTTTAACTGTTTCTGAGGACCATACTGTCCACAGATTTTAAGTTGCTTGGGGGCAGGAACCCACGTCTTGTTCATCTGATATGCCCAGTATTTAATAAATGTTTTAAAAATTGGCAGCTGTGGAAACTAATTTGACAATAAACTATTTGGAAAAAAAATAAAAATAAAATAAAAATTGGCAGCACTGGGCACCTGGGTGGCTCAGTCAGTTAAGCATCTGGCTTCAGCTCAAGTCATGATATCATGGTTCATGGGTTCAAGCCCCGCATCTGGCTCTCTGCTGACATCTAGTTCAGGGCCTGGAGACGGTTTCAGATTCTGTGTCTCCCTCTCTCTCTGACCCTCCCCTGGTCACGCTGTCTATATCTCTATCTCAAAAATAAATAAAACATTAAAAAATTAAAAAAAAAAAAGAAAATTAGCAGCACTATGGGCTTAAGAGCATCATCCTAACCACAGTGTATTCATTCATTAATTCCTTTATTCAAACTGGGCAAACTGAGGAAATAGTTCAAGTCAAAGTCTGTGATTGTTATAGACAGCTCAGTAAACTATGAGGCCACACCTTCAAGAGCAACGTTTTTCCCTATAAATGAGAACAGGGACGCTGACTGACACATGATACGTGACACATTTTGAGTTGTCCTTATGGAAAATACCCAATTATGGGATACATGTCACCTAGGGAGTCTTCCACCTCCTTTGAAAAGCAATAAGCCCTAAGACACAGGCTCCCTATAGGTAAAATGGGAAGTGTCACTATAGCCAACAAGAATTTTCTTCTAAATCCTCATCTACCTACCCAGGAAGGATCAGGTAAAGGTATCTGTCATTCAGAATCATACAGAGCATGAGTATGGCTTAATGACATCCAGTTCCTTAGGATAGTTCTTTAAGCAACAGAAGGTTATAAGGTGCATGTGAATTCAATTACCATTGAAAACCCTTCCAGCTTGGCCACAAAATTTGCCACATTTCCACTACAGACAGTAAAGGCAGGGTAAGCTTTTTCTTGTTATCTATCAGTTTCAGTCTTATCCTTAGGACTGTGTCGTCTCATAGGAATGGAATGAAGAATAAGACATAAAATGGATGGAAAGCAATTTGTTTTGCAAAGTTAAATAAGATACGAGGATAGAACAAATCAAACTTTTGAGTTTCCCTTCCCCAATTCTTACTCCTCCTACAGAAGTCTATCAGAACTAGAGAGAAAGAAATAATGGGTATTATCTTCAAATGTAGAGAAGAACTTTCGCTTACATTTTCAAGGAATGGTTCAAGGATGACACTGAATTAAGTATCTCATCTACCATATACATAGAAACACTCTCTAGAGTCTGACATCACTATTAATTGGTGCCAAAAGCTTCAACAGGAGTTGTGTAGAACTGGAGCACCCACTTCAAAAAAGAAAAGAAAGGAAAAAAAGGGTATCTTTGAGAAAAAGAAGACTAATAACAAAGCACAAAAAGGACCAGGAATTGGAAAACATCAACTATAAAGCTAAGTTAGCATTCTTTTTATTTATTTATTTTACACTTATTTTTGAGAGACAGAGTAAGACAGAGCATGAGCAGGGGAGGGGCAGAGAGAGAAGGAGACACAGATCTGAAACAGACTCCAGGCTCTGAGCAAGCATTCAGCACAGAGCCTGATGTAGGGCTTGAACCCACGAACCGTGAGATCATGAACTGAGCTGAAGTCGGATGCTCAACCGACTGAGTCACTCAGGAGCCCCATTAACATTCTTAAGTTAAATAGGTTTAAGGGGAAAAAAACCTCAAGATTATCTGGCAGTCCCCAAAAATGGAGATGGCTCACTCAAATTTCTTTCTCTCTGATCAGTAAGGAAAAACTGCTCAAGGACGAACACTTTAGCAGCTCATCCAGTTAGTTTCATTCTGCTCGGCAGCCCACAGGTAAAACTCAGAATTGAAAGGGTAACTTGTTAGAATTCATACAAGAAACAAAAGGAACACAGTAGGGAGAGACCAAGATCTTGTATTCTTAATTTCAACAGTTCTTTCCATCTACCCGTCTTCCAGAAGCAGTATCTTTTTAGTGATACCACCCAGGGAGTCCTGAAAGATTCCATGCAGTAGCACTTGTCAAGTACAAGTTAGAGATGTCCTATAAAGAGCACTGGATAACTAATCATTCCCAGTCTCAATAATTTAGTTATAAATTTGAAACAATTTACTTATGAATGCAAAGCAACCAACTCAGTATCCCCACAACTGTCTCAATCAGTTGGAGAGAGTCTGCTTTCACCCAACTGTGATTAAAATGAGGGAAAAACTATAACATTAGAATTCAGTCCTCTGACAGGTTGAAAATGCAATCTAATAGTCCTCTTGTTAGTTCAAGAAGGCAAGCCTCTTGGGGAAAAGGAGAAAGCAACATTTTGCCTATTGCTTAGCTCATTTTGAAGCCTGGGACTGGCATAGCCTACATCCTGGATAGCTGATAGCCTGGAGAAAAGAAGTCAAGTCCACTCAGGTTTCACTATTCCAGCTCAGGAGACAGGTGGGAACCAGGCTGGGAACATAGCATTCCTCCTACAAACCCATCCAAACACTGCCAGCCCGTGCACTGTGAAGCACACATGGGTCGGGAAAAGAGCTGCCAATAGAGAAAGTACTAAGATTCTGGAGGTCTTAGTATCCTACCAAGTATAACAAGATGTGGCAGACATGACCACCTCTTTTGCTGTCAGGAAGGAAGTGCACATATAGTCTACCATCTGGTGAGGTATCAGTAAGCAAAACTTCCCTTTCAAACATCGTAAGGTTCTGATAAAACTTTTGAACACACAGGTATCCCCCACTTTTCAAAAATTCACGTTAGGCCACTTCTCTTTTATGAAAGACCTACATTAGTACCTGTTTTCGCTAACCAAAATAAATCCAAAAGAGATTTTCACTTTTACCGAAAAAGGCAAAAAGCAAAAATAGCATTCAGCGTTTGTTTTGCAGCGAGAATTATAAGAGGCAGGGCACCCTGAGCACGACCACACTCAGCATCTCAGCATCAGGCCACCAGCGCTTTGAACAATGTCTATAAACATCCATGTTTCATCTCCATTTGTTTTCTGCATCCGTTAGCAAATGTGACCTGAGGTATCAGAAAAGCCTAAGAGAGGTTATTTTAAGGAATGCTCGAAAAATCTTCCATATAAATTGATGCTAAGTGCTTCTTTCCTTTATGCCGTTTTGGCTTATGAAAGTTTTCATACCAACACTCTACTTTCAAACAGTGGGGGAAACCTGTATAGAAAACAATAATGTTAACCTGTTTTTCCAAAATTTCAACACATTTGTTCAGTTCCAAATACGGATACTTGTTCTTCACTTTCTTTTTTTTAAATTTTTTTAAAGTTTTATTTATTTCTGAGAGAGAGAGAGAGAGAGAGAGACAGCGTGAGCAGGGGAGAGTCAGAAAGAGAGGGAGATATAGAATCCGTAACAGGTTCCAGCTTTGAGCTAGCTGTCAGCACAGAGCCCGACGCACGGCTCGAACCCACAAACCGTGAGATCATGACCCGAGCCAAAGTCAGATGCTTAACCAACTGAGCCACACAGGCGCCCGTTCTTCACTTTCTTATTGGCCCTCTCTCTTTACTGTCTGAGCCTTGATTGTAATTGCTCCTTTAAAAGGGGGGTGTTGTCCATTCATTTGGAAACAGTCAGTGACTCAGGAATGCTGTTTCCCAATCTCCGTAGCAACTGTCTTCTCCTCCCATGTTGTGATGTGAGTAGCAGGACATCTACTCTTCCTCAAGGGTGAGCACATGTGTGACACACCCAAGGCCTGGCTGACAGGAAGTTCCTTCAGCTGATATTACTTCTACATACAGGCACCAAGAAGGAAGCCACCTTATTTTAAATCCTATTCTCAAGTCCTTCATTTCTAAATGATGGTTACACCTTTCTTTCTGTCATCACGTCATTCCTAAATACCCAGAAATAATCATAGCCTACTGATAATAGCTTACCCGATCCAAAAATTACACTACCACTCAAAAAGCCAGACTTGCTCTTATGAAACCACAGTAAATATTTTCTGGGCCTCTACAAATCTAGGATAAGAACTGATTTTGAGAAAACCTTGCAGAGGAGGGGGGCAGGAGAGCATGAGGTGAAATCTCATTACTCCTCTATTACCAGAAATATAAGCAAAAGTTAAAAGAGGGTACTTCTGATACTTGAAGCGATTGTGCTTGTGTGGAACTATGTTCTAACACAAGCACATACAGAATTTCAGGCCAAAGTACTTAGGCTACAAAGAGACTTCCGTGTATCACCTATTTTTCTTTTTGGTTCCATCTACTTAAAAATAACCATAATTTCTGAAAAACAAGGTAGGGGATTGTTTTGCTTTATTTTTATACATATCTGTATTTTCTTAGAAACGTATGTTTCACTTTTATAATAAAAAATACATTTCCATTTCAAATGAAAGTAACACTTTTCAAAGATTGCTCTGAAAGTCTTTATAGAAAATGTTTAGGATACATTGTTTTAAAAGCAAAAAACCTTTGTCAACTATAACTGCAACTTTGTAAAAGCATCTGTGCACAGACACAATAAGTAGAATATTAAAATACTAAGGAAAATAAAAATGAAAAGTAGAAATTTGGGGTTTAGATACTGTTATTTTGAAAATATTTATTTTTTTAAAATAAAACATAAAAACAATCATAGCACAGCACCTAAAAGCAAAGCAATATCATCCAATTCCCATATTCAAAATGCCCACCAGTATTTACTCTCCTCCAGTCGCACTCTGCTTAAAGAAACACTCCAGCAGGGTACAATTAGAAAAGTTAGGGATGATGGGCACCAGGGTGGCTCAGCCGGTTAAGCATAGAACTTCAGCTCAGGTCATGATCTCACAGTTTGTGAGTTCAAGCCCCACATCAGGCTCTCTGCTGTCAGCGGAGAGCCCATTTGGGGTCCTCTGTCCCCCTTCTCTCTGCACCTCCCCACTCACTCTCTCTCAAAAATAAACATTAAAAAAAAAAGAAGAAAAATCAGGGATGGCAAAGCAATGTGAGAAAGAATAATGAATAGTCTAAAAGCTAGCTCACCTAATTACATAACCTTGAGCAAATTAGTACCTCCAGAACTCAGTGGCCTCGTCATGTTAAGATAAGGAAGCTGGGTCAGAACATTTCTAGGGTCTCTTGAGATGCCCTTAAAGGTTGTGCTTAGTTACTACTGCTCTTTTTGAGAGCAGCTCCATGCCTGCTGCTTGCCTGATAGTACATATCCTACAGTGGCTTCTCACCACTTCTTCTTGTGGTTTCAATCACAGGAAACAGACGTCACCCATAGGCCTAGAAGTAAGTAACGAACAAGCCCTGGCGGATGCAAAGAGTTGCCAACAAAGGCCAACTCCCATCTTTCTAAAATACAAGAATCAAGAAATCACTAGAGGCCTTTATGCCTGGAGAGCCCGACAAACATCTTTCACTAAAACTAACAAAACTAAAAATATCTCTGGAGGTCCCATGCAAATATGATGGAATCATTTTAGAACAGTCTCAATTTACTTTGCTTCTATGGCCAAATGAAGAAATTGAGGGAGACCTATGTAGGAGTATAAGAGTGTAAGAAAGAAATAAAGGTCACTACCACTTTTTTGAGGACTTGAAGAGTCATCTTTGTCTTTATTTAATATTCTATGTAAACCTTTCTATAGCCCTGAAAGACTATGACACTAAGAGATTAAAATATAGGGACTTACCACTTATTTGCTTTAAATGTTATGTTAACAATCCCTATAGCACCATGCCAAATACTACTCCCATTCATGATACAAGTTGGCAGCCCTCAAGTATGTAAAATAATGCAGAGATTTTTAATCCTGTAGATATGTTCCTTCATCAAACACAAAACAAAACTTGAAGATACTGTATCTCTAAAGAATACTAATAAACTTTCCTCAACAGAGTTCTTCTGGTCAGGTATAGTTACATTAGGCCCTCTCTCTGTGTCAATTACCTTGGGGAGACAGGACTAAGGTTTCTGAAACTGTCAATCTCCTACAATGGCCCATTGAAACCAAGAACCTTGAAAATCATCCCAAGATTCCCAAGACTAACATTAAAATTAAAATTGCAAAAGGATACTACTAATGTGAGCAAAATACCTAAGGGCTTAAGCACCTCACAAGCAAGATGGGAAGATCCCCCAACATATAGAGGGAGGGATCCTTCCCTCCATGTATTTTAATATGTAATTTAATATTTTATATTATATAGAAGTATATATTTAATATTTTAATAACATACATTTTTTCACTTACAAAAGACTAAAGAACACTTCAAATCAGCATGGAATCAAAACCCATACTGGACTAGGAAACTTTTTTTTGTTTATTTTTGAGAGAGCACACACACATGAGTGGGGGAGGGGTAGAGAGAGGAAACAGAATCCTAAGTCAAGAATCAGACACTTAACATACTGAGCCACCCAGGCGTCCCTGCACTAGGGAACTTTTAAGAAGAAATAATAGGGTCCAAAGACAAGTTCTGGTTGTTCCCACAAAGGCATTTCCCACCTGAGTCCATGATTTGGCTATATAGCTTTGAGATCCAGCTGAAATCATGTTTTAAATCTAGATTTAGCTCCAAAAGTCTGAAAAAATGGGTGTGTTAGAGTTGATAAGGATTGTAAATCAAACTTAACTAAATTCCATCTACCTTAGGTAGCAGAAATGATTTGCTGGAACCTTAACACTTATCTATTCATGTTCTTGGATATGCTGATTTACTGTCACCATAACACATTCATGGCCCAAAACTGCATTTTCAGTCCTGCCTCCTGCAGGTTTCTACAGAAGGAGAACCTAAAAGCCCTTAAAAGGAATAAAATAAACTGTATGAAGTGACTTTGCCTTTCTTTTTAAAAAAATGTTTTTTAGTGTTTTTATTTATTTCTGAGAGACAGGGAGAGAGAGCGTTGTGAGCAGGGGAGGGTCAGCGAGAGGGAGACACAGAATCTGAAGCAGGCTCCAGGCTGTGTGTGTCAGCACAGAGCCCGACGCGGGGTTCGAACCCACGAACCGTGAGATCATGACTTGAGCTGAAGTTGGACACCCAGTGAGCCATCCAGGCGCCCGTGATTTTACCTTTCTTAAATGATTTATGCCCCATATAAATCCTCTTGACTGTTATAACTGGGCCATTTTTCTTTACCACAGACACATACTCATGTCTTTGAGCCTCTGTTCATACTGCTCCCCACACCATGAAAGGCCCTCCCTTCTTCTCTACCAACCCTTTTATTTCCTTCCAAGGTCTGTCATATCCCCCCATCTTTTATAAAGTTAGCAAACACTATCAGCAATTCTATTCTAGATCATTTACAGAATTTGGGACATAAATAGAGACATCTGAAATCTTTCAGGCTAACTCTCTAAATTACAAGAAAAGACTAAGAAAAGTGGAATAACTTGCCCAGAGTTCACAGGGTTAACTGGAGCAAAGTCAGACTAAACAGGAATATTTGGAAAGAATACTTCAGTGGGAGTGGGAGATAAGGGATCTAGTTCTAGGTCTAGCTATAATGTGGAGAGATCACTTTTCTAGGTCCATGCTTCTTAATGCATAAGATAAAGGATTTGAAGGAAATAATTTTCAGCATCCTTTTAACCTCCAGCATTCTAAGATTCTGAAATCCTCATCTTCTACTCTTAGTCCAGTCATCTTTCCGCTCAATTCCTTCACTTCTCTGAAATCCTACAGCTTTTTTTTTATTTTAATGTTTATTTATTTATTTTGAGAGGGAGAGAGCAAGAGAGAGAAGGGAAGATGGGGGGAGAGGGGGAGAGAGAGAGAGGATGAATGAATGAATCCCAAGCAGGGTCCACACTGCCAGCACAGAGCCCCATATGAGGCTCAAACCAAAGAACTGTGAGATCATGACCCAAGTCAAAACCAAGAGTCAGTTGATTAACCAAATAAGCCACCTAGGCACCCCTGAAATCCTAAAGCTTTTAAATTCTCATGTTCATAGCCTCTGAGCTTTTCCTACCCATTCACCTATTAACATGACTGAGATTACAATCTTTTAAAAAGCAAGGACTGAACCTGCTAGGGCAACCACATGACTTGTTGATCTTTAGCCTTTTGGATCCAGAGTAGATCCATGTGGATTCAAAGAAACAAGAGAAACTCTATTCTCTACTCTTTGCCACCAGTCATTCAGAAAATCCTAGTTCCGGGTACCTGGATCTTGGTGGCAAGGTCTTAATTATTAACCACAGATAAATAATTGCCAGGTCTAAAGAACAAACATTTCTGAGCAGGCCCCAGACTCAGAAAAGACCCTGGAGATACTAACCATTTAAAATTTTTACAGTCAAGTTTCAGGGGCACAAAGAGAGGATTTTAAGAATACCATATGCCAATTCTAAAATATAGAAAAAATAACTATTGGAGGTAGGCTAGCAACAGCTTCCTCCTTTCCATTTGTCACCACTACTTGCTGCTTTTATCAATTTAAACAACTCAAAAAACTGATGGCTGATGCTGATAGAGCTATTTCATTTACACAGAAGCTGGTCTTTAAAAATAACAACTGACAAGTTGTTAGTACCTCATGAGCAAGAGGAAAGATTGGTTCTGATAACACTGAAACTGCTACTTCTTCATGTCTAAGAAAGGTTTAATTATAATTTTTGCAATGATTTCAAAGTTTAAATTACTAAATGCAAAAAGCAGTTAGCCATTTAGTCACTGCACTTTGTCCATCTAGACCCAATACTTCTTTCCCACCAAATCAACTGGAGGAGGGCCCAGTTTTAATAGATTAGTCATCAAATGACTAAAGAGATGCCACCAAAATTTTCTATGAAATTCCTAGCAGTTAATACTCTTTTATACTACAGGTGCAAAAACTGGACACTTGTAAAATGTCAGTACAAAGTGGTAAATAGGATTTTTTTTTTTTAAATAAGCTAGACCTCAGTTTGAATCCTAGTTCTACGAGCTAAAGCAGGTTTCTTTTTTTTTTTTAATTTTTTAAAATGTTTTTTATTTATTTCCGAGAGAGAGAGACAGTGTGAGCAGGGGAGGGTCAGAGAGAGAGGGAGACACAGAATCCGAAACAGGCTCCAGGCTCTGAGCTGGCAGTCAGCACAGAGCCTGATGTGGGGCTCGAACCCACGAACCGTGAGATCATGACCTGAGCCAAAGTCGGACGCTCAAGTGACTGAGTCACCCAGGCGCCCCTAAAGCAGGTTTCTTAATCTGAGTCTCAGTTTAATGATCTATAAAATTAGAACAACAGTATCTACTCTATAAGATTGAGTTAGAGATTAATGAGATAATGAATCAGAAGCTCTTTAGCACAGTGCTAGCGCTGTATACGTATGCAACAAACAAATGTTATTACTACTGCTACTGTTGTTGTTACTATTACTCCTTGTCCTTCCAGTCTGGAATGAATTAATCTTCCTATCTATCACGTGGCTGGCTCAGTTTGAAGAGCATGTGACTCTTGATCCTGGGGTCGGGAGTTTGAGCCCCACGTTGGGTGTAAAGATTACTTAAATAAATGATAAAACCTTAAAAAAAGAGGCTAAACATTCATGAATATTTTTAGATAGGAAGAATGGCACTATACAACCTGTAGCACAACACGTAAAGGACAACAAAAGCTTTCTACCACCACATATTAAGATGAAAATGACTACCAGATAAATGGAATTTCAAAGGTCCCCAATTCTGAGTACCATAAAGGTTCTGTCTGTGCTTACAAGTGAAAATTTAAGCCCCCAAAGAGCCTGAGTAGGCTATAATTCACATATGCACAATGGAAAAGAAAACTTAAGAGCTGCATCTATAAAATTTTTAAAAGAAAACATAAGATCTTAGGAGCTGTGATTTTAGCACAGATTTTTGAAATATGACATAAAAAGCAAAAAGTTAAAAAAACTGGACTTCAAAATTAAATACTTTTGTTCTTCATACTACAGTGTTAAAAAAAAATGAAAAGGCAAATCATAGGAGAAAGACTGTATCTGCGAAAAACTTACTAACAAATGACTTGCATTTAGACCAAAAGAAAAAACTCTCAGGGCCAGCTGGGTGGCTCAGTCAGTTGTGCATCCGACTTTGGCTCAGGTCATGATCTCAGGGTTTGTGGGTTCGAGCTGACATCCGGCACTCTACTATACGCAGGGATCCCAATTCCAATCCTCTATCTCTCTGTACCTCCCCACTTGTACTATCTCTCTAAAATAAACATTAAAAAAATTTTAATAGGTAAAAAATAAATAAATAAACCTTTAATGGGCAAAAAAATTTGAACAGACACTTCAGTGAAGATACACAAATAGCAAATAAGTATTTGAAAAGATGCTCAACATCATTACACAAATGTAAATTAAAGCCACACTGAAACATCATCACATACCTGTTAGAATGGCTAAAACTTAAGACTGATCATACTAAATGTTATCAAGGAACCAGAACTCCTATACTGCTTGTGGGGACGTAAAATGGCACAGTCACTTTGGAAAACAGTTTGGTACCTTTTTAAAAAGTTAAACATAGGGGTGCCAGGGTGGGTCAGCTAGTTAAGCATTCAAACACCTCAGGTCATGATCTCACGGTTCCTGAGGTGGGCCCCCCCCATTGGGCTCTCTGCTGTTAGCATGGAGCCAGGTCTGGATCCTCTGTTCCTACCTCCCCTCAAAAACAAAAACAAAAACAAAAACAAACAAACAAAAAATATATATATATATGGCAGATTTTTCTGAGATGTAAGCCCAATACCAACATATACCCTTTGCTTTTCTGTGACCTGCAGGATCAAAGCCAGTTTATAAATTATCCTCTGTTGGATCCTCAAAGCATGTTAAATCTTAAAAGAAAATGCAAATTCTATGCTTTCACACAACAGTAATTCTAAAATGGGATAAATCACAGCATCAAAAATCCAGAAAAATAATCCAGAACACCATCAATTCTACCTCTACATGTTACCTTAAAAAGTCAAAGTCCCTACCACCTAAGGACCACTTCACCACCAAGGATGGAATTTCCCATCTTCCATATAAGAATCCTTCCACATAAGAATGCCATGTGTTTCTCTTAATTCAGTTCCATTATACTTATTCTCCTTTGTGTCCCCTTATCTGTTCCATCCCCCTTCTTAGAGGAAAGAAATTTAAGCAAATATTTATAAGACAAAATGAACAACGATTGTCAGAGAGCCAAGCAACACAGTCAGTTTCTTCAGTCTTTTCCCTCTCAGTCACACAGCTTCTAGTGTATACATTCCCCGTATACAATCTTTCTACTACTCTAGCTATTCCATGATCCTGAAATTTACTAAAGGAAATGTAGCATCCAAAATTTCTGCTTCTCTGCATTCATTTATCCAACATCCACCCCATAGCCCCCTGATGTCTCCAAACTTCAAATGTAAGAAGAGACTGTTACACTGAGTGGGTGTTTGGGCTTGATGACATTTCAAGTCCCTTCCAACACTAAAAATTTAAGGCAACCATTCATAGCAAGCTTTAGTAATGAATGGAAGAACCTCAGAGCTGAAACAATGATACACCCAGTTATCCTGTAATCGGTGGTAAAAATTCAATGAAACAGCTGGTCTTAATACTTCTCTTTTCCTTCAGTAATTGTTTTACTTTATTAAAAAGGGTTCCTTGGTTCTCATAAAATGTTTGAAGAAAGAAAAAGAGAAAAGAGAGAAAAAGGAAAAAGAGAGGTATAAAATAAGGTAAAATATGTTCCCAGTGTTTAAACGTTCTTTCTTTTTCAATTTTAGCTTTGAAGCTTAAGAAATTTTAGTATCGGGTGCCTTGGGTGGCTCAGTTGGTCGCCTAACCGACTTCGGCTCAGGTCATGATCTTGTGGTTCATGGGTTTGAGCCCCGTGTCAGCCTCTGTGCTGACAACTCGGGAGCCTGGAGCCTGCTTCATGGATTCTGTGTCTCCCTTTCTCTGGCCCTCCCTCACTCATTTTCTCTCTGTCTCTCAAAAATAAATAAAACATTAAAAAACCAGTGAAGAAATTTTAATATCAACAGATTTTACCACTCCTAATTAAAAGCCTGGATGCCCATGGGACTGGGCCCTGTCCCTACAGAAGCAGATAGGGAATAAAAACAAAGAGGGAGGGGAGGATAGTAGCTGGGCAGGGGAGAGGAAGCTTGGCTTTGTCTGCTTAACCCTAACTAGGCGCAAAACCCAATGCTGCTTTGCTCATTAGCAAGAGGTAAATTCCTAAGGCCTTCAAACAAAAGTGAGAAGAGGAAGCTCAATAAAGAAAAGCACTGAAGCAATATAATACATAGCTTGTTTCAAATAGAAATGTTTTTTGTAGTCATGAATGATTTCAACTGAGACATAAGATGGGAAAAACACACTATTTGAACATACAAACCTTTTCTCCATAATTCTACTACTTCTCATTGATAAACATGATTTTAACTTGTTCTTCTAAATCTTAATGTGGTTTAACTTTATCTTGTAAATCTCCATTACATTTCACTGAAAATATAATACTCTCCAAGAATAACTTGGCAATCTATTTATAACACAGAAAGCCCCATGGGATAGCAAAAGGTTATTCTATCATACAGGAAATAAAATTAGTCTATTCTGACGCATATGCCCATCAACAAACTTAAATCATTTCTCACTACTATTTTCTTAAGTTTTATAATAAATATAATTTTCATGTCATAAAATTTTCAGCTCTTTTTATAAAAGTATTCCAACATTTACCAACTCTCCCAAGGCAGAGATTTTAAGTCTGAGGCCGTCCATCAGTCTGACCTCTTGTGAGGGAGGATTTCCTTTGGAAAAAGTAAATGTAACATGATCAAGTGGATTCTAGGACTACCTCTTTAAAAACAAGGTAGGAAAAAGGGCAGCAATTTTTAAGGTATCATTCTGTCATCTCAAACATTTCAAAAACATTCCTGTAGGCTCCCCTCTCTCTTTCCAAACTAAGTAATCCTGGTGTTTGTCATCTTAAAAAAAAAAAGTCACATGACTTGTATAAAGCTCTAGGTAAACTCCCTGTTTTCAGCAACCTTTTGATCAGTCTTAAGAGGAGAGAAGCAGCTATCTGCACGATCAACTCCACTTCTTGCACATTCTCTACCTTCCTTACTATCTAAGATTCTGCCTGGCATCCTTTCCCTGTGATTGCTCTCCTTTAGGACAGACAGGGGTCTACAACCAAACATTTATACTTTCACTATCACTCTACTTTTTACAAGGCATGAAACTGTTGCTTGGTGAAAATTCAATACACTGACATCCAATATTAAATAAGATTTTAAAAATTATGTATTTTCTCTTCTCTCTAAACCCAAAGTAAAACTCATATTTTACAAACTTATGCCTTTGGCGGAATCAGGAAGCAATATTCCTTCTTAGAACGCAACAACTTCTTGACTGTGTAAGATATGGAGTTTAGAAAATGCAGGAATACTCTGCAGGCTCCAACACCCTGGTTGTAATTGCTACCTTTACACAGATTTCAGCCAGCAGTTTATTTGACACCCACATTCATCACTGTTGAAAAATCAGAAAACGTTCTGTTCATTTTGTATTTTTATTTTCCTTCACCCTAAGGACCTCTGGAAGGAACTGCCACAATGCTGGAGAATGGCCATATACTTATGGCCCAGGAGGAGAAAGACTCCTGAGAAATCAAGGGGGAATACCAGGCAGCCCGGCTTCAGCCACAAATATCAGCATCTCTATCAACCAAATGTTTTTAAAAGGTGATTCCCAACCACTTTTTAAACTTTGACTCCATGTGCTTTCCATCCAAGATGCCTCAGGGTTAGGTAAGAATCTATCTTTGCTAATATGTGAGCTCTGCCTTCCATTCAGTTGATCTGTACATACCTTAAGCCTGGAAAGGTATGTAGCAGCTAAAGAGATGAGAAACTCCTCAAATGCAAACAAATAACTTCCAGGCACTCTAAGTCCACACCAGGGCAGTTTTCAAAACGACATTCTTAATGGAATTCCCGAGGACACACACTCTAGCAAAGGTGGAGCAGGCAAAACAGCTCTTCTAGCTTGTAGTTCAAAAACCTAAGCCATGGGTAACAAAAGCACACCGGCACTCTTTCCCCCCCCCTCCATCCACCCACACATACACACAGACACAAAGACAAGGGGATTGCAATGCCTCTCCTGGTGTCTCACTGCCACAGAGTTCTCATAAAAAGAACAAGGAGAGAATATTCTGATGCCTTGAGGTAGCTTACAGTCGGCAAGAAAGGGGTTAAGTAGCACTATTTTTCTGGAAACTTTCCAATCCCCTAGCTCTGAATGCAATTCTCACAACCTGTGCTATACTTTTTTTTTTTTTTTTAATTCAGCAGCTTAAGAGTTAACACCAACACCTCAGAAAGAAAAAGAGAACTTGGTTTGGCTCCACCCTCTATAAAGCAAATACCAAAAACTCGGAGCCAAGTCAACCCAGCATACACAAGACTCCATGGACATTCCAAAACACAGGTGAAAAACGTTAAGTTTCCTCAGGTATCTCCACTTCACTTCACCTGCGAAACACTTAAGTATTAGATTAAAAAAAAAAAAAGCACAAATAAAATTCTATTTAAGGACCTGAAAAACATTTACAAGCCAGAGAGTTCACTATATATCAGCAGGAATAGCTGGAATTTGGGTGAGGAAGGTCAAATAGCACCCATGGAAACAGAAGCAAAATGACAGTAACAGATATATATATAATTTAAAAAAAGGATTACTGGCCCTAGAACTTAATTCTTAGAAGGAAAACGCTCTAACTAGAGGGTCAGTTCCTACCCTAAACAAACATAAGGAAATGTTTCTTTAATCATCACAGGCGGAGGGTCCTCACTACCATTAATTCGACATTTCTGGAAAAAAAGATGTTCACCAGATTTAACAAAAGCAAAACGCAGTTACTGACAGCCCATAAGTCACTGGAAAGGACAGTCCAGAAGCACCTGCTTTGCTAGAAATAGGTAGGAAGAGATGAGTCACTATTTTAATTCTGCTTAGTACTCTCCACATCTCAATCCTCTAGATCCCAAAGCAACATTTTCTTCCTGTTTCCGTCATTTTATAAGTTTTCTTCCCAAATTTGTGGAGTTGGGTCAGAATACTAAAGGTTGGGGATAAGAGAAAAGAGAAAGAGCAGAGAGTCAGAATCCATTTGGTTAGGAGGAAGAGATATCATGGTGGGGGCATAATTACCTGGAAGAAAAGACTAGATAATAAATAAGTACAGTTACAACTAGCAAACGATTTTTAAGATCCAAGACTATTTCCCTCTCTTGGATAGTGCCTCATATCTTTCAAAGCTTTTACAGTAAAAGGCAAACAAATAGCTCCCTGGAGACAGGAGTAAAAAAGATTTAGTGTGGGCAAAGGTAATGAAATATGATAGTGTTACATGAATATCAATATTCCTTCTAACTCGGATTGGGAGTCACTGGCACCTGAGGACAACTATACTCTTGTACAGGTAGGAAAAGGGATGTCACTAGCCTGTCACACAGGAGGAGGCAGAAGAGTTGAGATGGTTTTCATGGGAAACATATAAAAAGCAATTCAATTACTCAGAAACTTCTTGGACTTGCAGCCTAACTTCCTCCTAAGATTTTATCACCATCCTAAGTCAAGAAGGACATCATCATGAGAGAAGTTCTAACCCCCTTAAAAGTGATTAAGCAACAGGGCAAAGAGGCAGGCTCTCCGGACGGAGGAATACTGGGAAGTAAATTAACGGCACGTCCAATGACCATAGGACCTGGGCAGGAACCCATTCCTGCAATCACAAGGACAAACGTCCAAGGGGGAGGGAAGGTAGAGCCCAAGTCAGGTAACATTCCAGAGGGGAAGGATTATCAGGTGACACCGGGCTGAGGGCCCAGAGCCGGGGCCAGGAGGGAGGAAAGTTAGCAGGTGAAAGGGATCAATCTTGAGAAGGAAGTGACCTTTAAGAGAAGCAAATAAGAGGATACCAAAAAAAAAAGGGGGGGGAGGGTAATAAAAAATGGACCCAGTAAAACACAGAGGACAAGATAGGAAGGCGTGTGCGGGTAACAGAGAAAGAAGAAAGGAAGTGGGGCTGAGAGGGAAGAGATGGGGCTAAGACTCGCGGGGCTATGGGGGCGGAGGGCAGAGCGTGCGGGCTGAGGGGGTGAAGGAAGCCCCGAGGCTGCCGGGGCAAGAGCCGGGTGGGACTCCGGGGATTCCCGAGGTCCCGGAGGAGTAGGATGTCCGGCTGTGGAGCCCACTACCCAGCAAACGGAGGAAGGGAGGCGCGGGGGCGGCTCCCGAGAGACCCGCGTGCACCGCTGGGGCCAGCTGCGGGGGTCGCCGGGGACCGGAGGGCGGTTACCGGGCTAGGCTGAAGGAACCGGGTGGGAGGGACACTCACAAATTTCTTGGATTTGCCGCCGTCGCCGCCCGCCGCAGGCAGTTCATCCGGGCTCCGGCCCTTCTTCTTGTCCCGGGTCCCGCGGCCAGGACCTTGGCTCCCGCCGAGCGGCTCCATGTCCAGATTCNGCCGGGTAGCTCCCGACCCGCCGCCGCCGCCCAGCAGCTTGCTCCTCAGCCCGCCGCCGCGCCCCACCTCATTAGTATGCCGGGTTGCGCGCGCCTCATGAATATACAACGGCGACGCTTCGCTCCCGCCCGCCTGCCCCACTTCCGCCCGGACCCGCAGCTCCTACCAATGAGGGAAGGGAGGGGGTGGAGGGAAGGCGCGGAAGCAAGCTACCTGCCTGGCGGACCTAACCATTCGGACCCACGTGGGGGGGGATAGTGGTGAGTGGGCGGTGCAACTCTGCGGCCTCAACAAGGAATGGCGCCACCTGGCGGTCGGAGTGGCGCAGGCCTACCCGCTCCCACGCAGTGCCCACGTGGCTGTAAAACCTACACTCTCTCACACCCTAGACCAAGATATTATCTGAACCAAAAAATCAAGTAAGAGAGTGTCATCTTGGCCGAAAACCCAGTGTGGGTCTTTCAAGGATAATACAGTTTTTATGTGTGCAGTATCAGTGGAGCCCATGAAAAAATTTAAAAGTGACCGCATTTATTCAAAGCTATGTGCCTGGAACAGAGCATGGCCCAGAGCAAGTGCTAGACCTGAACACAACTAGCCCTGGGGTTAGATTACCTAGTTATGAATCGCAGGTCTGCTATTTCCTAGTGGTGTTTTTTATTCTGAGAAACTAGTTATTGCCAACAGGTGACTAGTCAGTGATAATAGTTACTATTTACCATGCATTTGCTCTAAACCAGACACTATGCAAAACTCTCCATGTTTTTCCTAACTGAATCCTGGCATTGCCATGTGACAAACTCCACTTGTCTCATCATTTTACAGATATGGAGCCTGTCTTCAGATTCTGGGTCTCCCTCTCTGACCCTCCCCTCCTCATGCTGTCTCTCTCTCTCAAAAATAAAAATAAAACATTTTACAGAGAGAAAATTTGGGACTTTTGAGAGTTAAAGTGACTTGCCCAAGGACATATAAATGATAAAAAAAAAAAAAACCAAAAAATTAAACCCAGATTAGTCTGGGAAATCCTATGTTTGACCAGGATACCCTATTGACAAAAACCAATCCTGAGTGAAAAGAGCAGGTGTTCTCCAAGAGTATGTTCTTTGCTCACCCAGCTTGATTTCTCCCTCAGTGATCTCATCCATTCTCCTAGCTACATCTGTTCCTCCTGTGAAAAGTATGTGGCCCCCAGTAGGCCCTCAAAGTATGGACTAAATTATCTTACCCACAGCTGACAAAAGATTTCAAATATATGCTCCTGGAGGGAACTCTGAGACCCCAGTGTTCAGCCTAGGGCTTGGGATATTATTTTCTAAGCCAAAGCACTGACAGGATCAAAGCATGGAAGGAATGATCCATCTATCACTCTTCTTTCTCATACCACTGTCTACATCTGCTGTACTATTTACCTAACTTCTTACTGGATTGTGAACGCCAGGGAAGGGTCCACATTTGTGACTACTATGGTATCTAGCATCATGCTCACCAAGACAGTTAATATAAGCAACCACTATGTCAGGTACCATGCTAAGCACTTGAGGCTTTATCTCACTGTATCTTCACCAAATAGCATTACCATCCCAAACACCCAGGTTCAAAAAGCTGGAGTCATCTTCTCCTCCCTCTCTTAAACTAGTAATTGGTCAGGTTTGTCTAACTCTTAACAAGAATGCTCTATCAACTCCCTATATATGAGTAACATAATCCACGTAGAATGCATACACAGGACCTACGATGAGTGTTGAATAAATGTTAACTTTGATTTTTATGATATACATTATGACCCCCATATCTTCTCCCTTCACACATAGGCAGCTAGCTAGAATTAAAAATATTCCCAGGAAGCAAAAGGTACAAAAAATACCAACTTGGTTTATTGGATAAAAACAGTGGTAAAATGGACATAAAGCCAAAAGTTAGAAAGGGACATTTTCACATCCTCCCCGGATTCGAAACCATATTTCCCATCATCTGGGGTTAAGGTTGTTAGAGAGCCAGAGCCCTCTAAAATCCCTGACTCTTCACCTGCACTGAAAACAAGGCTTGTTGTAGGAGAAACCAGGAAAGGAGGAAGTCAGAGGTAACTTCACTCCTGTCTAACACCTTCATCCCTAAAAGTCTCTGGGTTGGAGGGAAACAGGGAAGGAGTAAGGGGGCCAAAGTGGCTGGGACTGGCCTCTAGGGCCCATTGCCCAAGATGTCCTAGGGGAAGCTATCCTTGTCCCCAATCCAATCCCTAATCAGTACCATTGTCAGGCCTTGGGAAACAGCGTAAAGGGGATAGTTGGTTCAAAAACCAGGTGTGGTCTCTAAACCCTCCTCCAGCACTGGTAAAAGCTCTGAAGGTGACCATCCAGGGCTGTGGGCGCCACACCTTTTTCCTCCTGCCCAAACAAGAGGTAAAAAGGAATTCCTTGGGATATAACAAGCCCAGCTGCTCTTAAATCTCCACGTCACTTTCCTTGTCATTGTCATGGTCTCCATCATAGAACTCATTGGGTGCCTCTGGCCTGCAAAGCAAGGGAGAGAGGTCAGAGTTCTATTCCCCAAGTTCTCATCTTCCCCGACACTGGCACCCTCTCTGGAGCCACGTCTTAGGCCCCTTTTGTCAAGGAACCACTCCTCTCCCGTTGGCAGAGACTGGTAGTGATCCATTCCACCCATCCATGTAGTCAATAAACATTTAATGAGAGACTACTCTGTGCCAGCCACCATCATAAGCCACAGCAATACAGCAGATGAGAAGTTCGATACAATTTCTGCCTATCCTTAAAAAACTTATAAACAAGAGCGACAACAACTAAAAAGTAAGCAAATAAAGATGATAATTTCCCATGGTGGAAAGTGCTCTGAAAAGAAGGAAATAAAGGGATCTGACAGAGAATGAATGGGAAAAAAAGGGTAAAGTTCAGGCAGAATTATTAGAGACAGCTGAAAAGTAAGGCTTCAAGTCTGAGAAGGAGATGGCCAGGCAAAGATCTGAGGAAGCTCATTTCAAGCTGCCAGAAAACCAAGTACAGTGTTATCAGGTGGAAGGTGATTGCTGTATTCCAGTATGAGCACGAAGGCTAGGACAGCTGGGAGCAGCGTGCAGGGAGGAGAGCAGTTACAGATGAGACCACGGACACAGGCAAACACCAGCACGCAGGGCTTTCTAAAGCCATGATCAAAGAATGGGGTTTTGTTCTAAAAGCAATGGAAAGGAGAGGTGTAAGCACGAGAGTGAGGAAAGGGATGGGAAAGCAACACAGGGCCCAGTTAAGTACTCAATACTGGTTTCTTTCTTTTTGGAAAACTACTCTCTGGGAGAACATGAATAACTGAAAACTGAATTACCTTGTCCACAGCTGATAAGCAAGCGAGAAGGGAGAAAGTTGTCAAAGAGAAGCCGGAGAACAAAGTCAAGAAAGGCCCTCTCTTCCTGGTAAGCAATGTCTCAGCTACCTCTGAGTACATAAGGGTTAAAGATGTGGGGTCAGAGACTCAGGTTTGACTCTCAGTCGTGATATTTAATTAGATATAGGACCTTTGGCAAATTACTTAACCTCTCTGAGCCTCAGATTCCTCCTCTGGTAATTTGAGCGTAACAGCCACCTCTTAGGGTTGTCTGATGACAGTAGAACGATGACAATGGTGATACATATGTTTTAATACAAAGCACTTAGTATTGAGTTTGATGTTTAGCAAACCCACAAAAAGTAGTCATCCTATTACAATTCTGCAAGTGCTATGCAAGCTGAAACTATAGGCATCAAAGAACAGGAACTCGCTGAGGGGTCTCACAGTGAGGTAGGGCTTAGGGCAGGAAGAGGCCTGAGGCTTCTGCTGGCTGTTGAGAGGGGGTAGTATTATATAGAGACTAGGCCCAGATAAGAGCCTTTAGAACCAGAGATGAAAAAGCCAAACTTTGCCAAAAGGAGTAACTTCAAAGCAAGTTTTTAAGAAAATCAATTCTACAAGTCAAGCTTCAGAGACCTGGAGAAACTGACAAGGAGGTGATACATTAAAAAGGAATCCTTAGGCCAGAGGTTCAGATACTTCCTCAATCAGGAGTGGGGATAAGGTGATGTTCATGGAGGAGGAGGGAAGCCGTCCTGAAGGTCCAACAGTAAAGCCCAGGTCTAAAGGAGAGATCTGGAAGCTGACCTCTAAGACAGAGAAGCAGATTATGGAAGGGACTGAGAAGGGTCAATCAGACTCAGGGCCAGCTCAAACCTCTCACACTACGTAGGAGGTGTGAGTATCCAGCTGTGGTTATCCCTCAGTCACGTAAGGATATCTGTTCTCCATTAAGTGCATCCGTTTCTGCATTTCTGGGTTCTGCTGTCTTTTCCCTCCATTTTTCAGAAAAGCCTATTCTGGGATTTAGATTAAAAAAAAAAAAAGCTCTATCCTAATCTCTTTTTTCCCCTAACACATCTGTAAATATTTTAGTATATATCTCAGAAAGACTTAAAAAAACATAATTATCACACCTGAAAAAATGAACAGAGGAAAGAAATCAAAGGGTCTTAGAGAGTATGTAAGCAATCCTGTAGAGCTTTGAACTTGGAAGAAGCATGTAAAATGCTGGGAAGATTATAAACCATTACAGATTTTTTGGAAGGCAATTTGGCAGCAAATATAAAGTTTAGTGCACAAAGCCCACTCAAATAAGCAGGCAAAGATGTATACGTGTATGAGAGGGTGCATCACCATATTCTTTGTGATGGTAAAAATAAATGGGAAATAATATAAATGCCATCAATGGTACTTGGTTAGATTATGCTACATCAACACAATGGAGTATTATACAGTCAAAAAATAATGAAGCAGATGTATAAATAATCACATGGAAAGATAGACTCTTCTGTTAAAAAAAAAGAACAAGTTGTAAATTGTATAGTAACCTATATAGAAGAATCCAACTTGCATTTAATAACAAAAGATGCCACAAATTCTGAGAAGGAGTGTGTATGTGTGTTTGGGTTCATATTTGCATGTTGAGTAGTATACTTATAATCTACTGGAAAAGGTCTAACTGAAAAGATATAAATCAAACTATTAACAGTGGTCACTTTGTGGAACTGGTCTGGGATTGTGTGAATGCAACGTATTTTGGTGTTGCTTAAAATTCTGGCAATAAATTACTTATTTGTGGCATACCCACATACACAAAAGAGAGTGTGGAATTGCAACAGACCAAAAAGTAAGCATACTAATGGAGCTAAGCCAGAAACGATTAAGCTAATGCCTTCTAATTTACTTTTTCACTCTTAACTTCCCCAACACGCCCGTTGGAAGCCCCTGCTGTCAAGTCACTGCCCCAGACCTGCTATAGTTCTCCTCAGGACCCCTCTCTTCTGCATCAGCCTCGTCAGTCCTGTCATAGGTCAGGAGGTCTGCAGGCACATCGTGAATCTGGACACTAGGTGCATGGTTCAGCATCTTCAGGTTTTCAAAGATTGTCTGGCGGATCTGGTCCAGATACTGGTTGGGGATTTGGAATAAAGAGTGATTGATTCCCAGAGCACCCACTCTTCTCGCTGCCTTTCACCCCTACTCCTAGTTATAATCCCTTTCTGAACACTAGTTCAAGTCCCCACCTGATAACCATCCCTCCTCCTGACCCCAACTGCCTTTCCTGGAACTCGAGCTGCCTACCAGCTGGTAAGAGTTACAGTGACAACTAAGAACTTTCGTCTCTTCTCTCATTTCTCTGATTTCATCCTGGACCTCTCCTGGGCGGCCCCCACCCTTGTGTTCAGCCTCTCTCTCCACGTTGCTGACCTGGCGTGAATTCTGATTCTCGATGCGGGTGCTGACATCCGGATGGAGCGTGAAGTCTGGGGCAAAGTACTCGAAGTATTCTAAGCAGGGAAAGGGAGATGAGGAGAAAAGGCATGGCTCAGACAGAGACAAGCAGGTCCTGAGATCTCCCAACCTATATCCTTCCCATCAAAACCCCCTGCAAATTAGCTGTCCCATCTTTTCCCTGCTCAGGAGTTCAGTATGCAGAGCTCCTCGAGTGTCAAATTGCCTATCTGTAATAATAAGAAAAAAAAAATTCCCATCTGCCTTCAAACCAGGCCGTTCAGGGGTCTTCTGAGAATGGCTTCCTGCTATGGGGTATCATGGGGTGGTCCTTACCGCTATAGGGAAGCTCCTCACTAATGGCCTCTTCTACCAGCAGCGATGTTTCATATGTCCTGAAACCAAATAGCAGACTGGGCTCAGCTGAGCAAGTGGGCTGCAGGGCCACCTGGCCACCTCTCAGGGAGCCCCAAACTCACAGTGGACAAGGGGGAGGAAGAAAATCAGGAAGTATGCTTACCAGCAACGGGCAACATTTCGGACAGTATAGCCACCACCACCTAGCACCAGAAGAGGGATATTGAAGCTCTTGACATATTCGACACATTCCCTGTTAAAAGGAACCAGAGGAATGGCTGGAAGAAGTTCTCAAAAAGTCAAAATGTACATCTCTAGCTATCGTGTGGAAGGAGTACAAGGGAACTAGAAAATGTTACTTATCTTCTTTTAATTTTTTTAACATTTATTCATTTTTGAGAGCCAGAGAGAGACAGAGAGTGAGTGGGGAGGGACAGAGATACAGGGAGACACAGAATCCAAATCCGGCTCCAGGCTCTGAGCTGTCAGCACAGAGCCTCATGTGGGGCTTGAACTCACAAACCATGAGATCATGACCCGAGCCGAAGTAGGACACTTAATTAACTGACTAAGCCACCCAAGTGCCCCCGAGAAAGTTCCATATCTTGATCTAGGTAGTGAAATTCATTGACTTATACTCTTGAGGTATGTGTACTTTATTATATACATGTTTTATCTCAATGAAAATTTAAAAAACAAAGTGCACTCCCACCTCCATCCTGCTCAACACCCACCCTGGCACCCCATCTGTTAATCAACTATTCTCATCAATGCCCCAGCAACTGCTGTCAGTTCTAGCCTCCAAAATAGAACTCCAATCACATATGGCTCATTGGGCACCTTCTCCGCCTAAATTCAAGCACCGCATTTGCTGCCTGGACAACAGCTTCCTAGCTGGTCTTTCCACCTCTGCTCCTGTCCCTGACCCCCACCCCAATCCTTTCTCCATTCAGCAATCAGAGCAGTCGCTTTCAAACCTGACTTGGATCATGTCACTTCCCTGTTTAAAGATCTTCCAGCAGTTTCCCATCGTATCTGAAATACAATCCAGACTCCTTACCAGGAGGTAAGGGCTCTGTACAACCTTGTCACTGCTGACTTCTCAGGCCTCAAGTCAAACCGCCTCCAGCTTGCTCTCTGTGTTCTTGCCTCACTGCTGTGACTTCATCTCCCCCGCTACACCAGTTCTTCCCTGTCTCATGCCTCTGCATGGGCCCTTCTCACTGCTTGGGAGTGACTCTCCCTATTCTTCCTATGGCCCATTTGCCACCTACCCTCACTTCATGTACTGAGGCCCAAAGACACTTGAAAACCTGGGGGCGGGGAAGGAAAACAAATCTCACCCATGCCCTCGAATGCTGAGGTTGAAGCAGCCCAGGCGATCACAGCCCAGAGAGTCAGCTCCACACTGCAAAAAGCAAAACCCCAGGCAGCTGCAGTGAGATAACCGATCAGAATGTCCCAGATGTCCTTCACTTCCCTTCCCTGACCAATGCCAGGGCTCCCCTCCTCCCTGCTCTCTTCCCCGAAGCCCAGGTAGAGCCCTCTTGAGGAGGCATGGACAGTATTACCTGGAGCACAATGCATGTGGGTTGGTAGAAGTCCACCACCTGGTTGATAACCGGCTGGAAAAGGTGCTTGTAACCTGGGAGAGGGCCAAAGATGGGCACCTGGCACCCCAAGGGGATGGGGAGACAGGGAACAAAAGGAAAAAGGGGGTTGAGAGAGCATGTAGCCCAGGAAAAGGGGCAGCCCTAAGAACCAAATCATTGGTTCTGAACTTCTGAATGGGGTCCCAGACCCCTTTGAGTGACTGATGAAAGCTAATGACCCTTTTCCCAGAAAAATGCACCTACACATAACATGTTGCATACAATTTCCGGGGGGGTTCATGGTCCCTCTGAAGGCCATTCATCCTTAAGGACACCTGGCCCAATAGCAGACAATACCAGGCAGAAGAGGTTAATTCAAGGAGAGAAAGAAGAGGTCTAGTGTGCAGGGAAAAGACTTCAATACTTACTCTGGTCATCAATGCCATCCCGCAAGGGCACATTAAGACAGTAGTAGCGGCCACTCTCTGCTCCAACTTCATACATGTCACCTATAGGGAAGCGGAGAGTAGGAGATGGGAGCCACCCACAGAGGGCACTCACAACCCAGCTGCTTCAACCCCAGCCTGTACCCTGAGGGTCTCTCACTACATCTATGTCCCTCTACCACATTCTCCCTAGAGCCACTTCGCCTCTTGTGGCTTGCATTCATTCAACAAATAATATATATATATTTTTTTAAAGTGTTTTTTTTTTTAATGTTTTATTTATTTCTAGGAGAGAGAGAGAGAGACAGCGTGAGAAGGGGAGGGTCAGAGAGAGAGGGAGTCACAGACTCTGAAACAGGCTCCAGGCTCTGAGCTGGCAGTCAGCACAGAGCCCGACGCGGGGCTCGAACCCACGAACCGCGAGATCATGACCTAAGCGAAAGTCGGACGCTTAACTGACTAAGCCACCCAGGCGCCCCTCAACAAATGATATTTGAGGGCCTACTATGAGCCAACCTGTGTACTAGGTGCTGGGGATCTAGCAGTAAAGAGAACTAATGAAATGAATGAAACCCCACCAAGCTTATATTCTTGGCAGGTGGGCATGATGAGGAGGGAGACAGTGAACAAAACAAAACATCGCAACAAATACAAATAGCAGTGAGTGCTCTGAGAGAGGCAAGCATGGGGATGTGACAGAGTAGCGGGGAAGGAGGGGTTACTTTTAACTGTGGTGGTCAGGAGAGACTTCTCCGAGGAGAGGGCACCTGAGCCAAGACCTGAAGGTTGAGCAGGAGGCCATCATGGTAGAGAGCTGAGGGAGCAAAGAGGACGGTCATCCCTATTCCCGTACCTGTGCCAGGAAAGAAGTAGTTTCCGTATTTGTGGAAGGAGACTGTCATGACCCGGTCAGTGAGGTAGAAGGCTTCCTGAACTCCATCACCGTGGTGGATGTCAATATCAATGTAGAGCACCCGAGGGTGGTACCTGGAATGAGGGCCAAGCCAGGGTCTGAGGTAGAGTGGAACCCCAGCAAGAAAACCGCCCGACGCACTCCTCCCAAAACAAGGTCTGGAATTATGAAGAGTCTGCTTCAGCCCAAGTCACCTGAAACCTAATGCCACCAGTTCCCTAAGGGCAACCCTGGGGCTCCAGCCTGGAGGCAGGGACAGGAGAGGGATGTGCAGAGAAGACTGAAATGTGAGCAGGCAGCAGGGAGTTTGCACCATCACACAGAGAAGGAAGTCTGAGTAAAGCATTACGAACTGTGGAGAAGCCAGTATGGGGGTGGAGGCCAGGGTCAGGGCCAGGGCAGTCTGAGAGACCTCCTCAGCCACAGGTCTCACAAGTCCCTCCAGCTCCTCCCAGGCTACTTACTTGAGCAGCTCCAGGATGCCAATCACAATGTCATTGACATAGCAGAAGCCAGAGGCCTATAGTGAGACAGTGGTCTTACAAAGAAAGGAACGATTCCTCTACCCAGCTGCCCCCTACTGTCATCCTGACCACCTACCCTAGGGCAGTCATTGTCTCCCCCATCATCTCTTCACTCACCTCAAATTTCTTGGCATGGTGCAGACCACCAGCCCAGTTAATGGCAATATCACAGATCTGAAAGACAAACACACCCAACTCACAGTCCTCCTTGCCCATCCCCAAAGCTGGAAGCTCAGGTTCAGGTTGAGGTTGAGCGTAAGGACCCACAGGAAAGGGAGAACAGGACTCAGGGCCATGGTCACCTTGTTGTTCAGCTGGGTTGCTCCTTGTAAAGATGCGCCTGTGTAACGGGAACAGAACTCAAAGAGCCCGGGAAACACTGGGCTGCAGGGAAGAGAAGCAAGTCACAGCCCTTTACCTCCATCCAGACCCTTCCTACACCTCTCCCCTGATTCCAAACCCCTCCAACCTCCATTCTTTAATAAACTTCTCCCCACCCCCCATGCACCCAAGTTATGTGCAAATTTATTCAACAAATATTTTGGACCAAGCCGTGTACCAAGCCCTGTGCAAGCCATTGGATGGGAAGTAAAAACACATTTAACTCTGTCAGGGAGTTTGTATCCTGGTTGGGGAGAAAAGTAGGCAGCTTCTAGGTACTTAAGCAACACACCAAAAAGGAAATAAATTGAGAGAGAATATAAACTTTGCTATTCTTTTTTTTTTTTTTTAATTTATTTCTAGGAGAGAGAGAGAGACAGCATGAGCAGGGGAGGGTCAGAGAGAGAGGGAGTCACAGACTGAAGCAGGCTCCAGGCTCTGAGCTGGCAGTCAGCACAGAGCCGGACGCAGGGCTCGAACCCACGACCTGCGAGATCATGACCTAAGCGAAAGTCGGACGCTTAACTGACTAAGCCACCTGGGCGCCCCTAAACTTTGCTATTCTTAAAAGATCCTTTTAAGCGTATCATATTTTAACACAATATTCAATAATATTCTTTGGAATTACACATTTTTAAGAAAAAGCTGTATTTATTCCCATAGGCCTGAAAAAGTAATAAGGATAATCCACAGAAAGCCTTTAACAAAGTGTGTGGTACCTAGTACTCGGTAAGTCGATAAATGTTAGTTATAATGATTACCATCTTTTTTTTTTTTCATAAAAAGGAGAAGCTTAAAATCAGATACAAAAGATTATATACTATATGGCTCCATTTATATAACACTCTAAAAAAGGCAAAATATAGGGACAGACCACAGATCAGTAGTTGCCTGCAGCTAAGCTGGAAAGAAGAGATTGATTGTAAAAGAATACAGGAGCCCTTTGTGGAATAATGGAAATAATCTATACCTTGATACATATTGTTAAAACTCTCGAAACTACAAACCTAAAAAGGGTGAATTTTAGGGTGCATGGGTGGCTCAGTTAAGTGTCCAACTCTTGATTTCTGCTCAGGTCATGATCTCACAATTTGGGTGACCAAGCCCCACATCAGGCTCCGTGCTGACAGCACAGAGCCTGCCGGGGATTCTTTCTCTCTGCCATTCCCCTGCTCGCTCTCTCTCAAAATAAATAAACCAACTTTTTAAAAAAAAGTGAATTTTACTGTATGCAAATTTACCTTCATAAAGTTGACTTATGAAAAAGGAAAGGCTTAAAAGAGCCCTAGTTTTGGGGGCACCTGGGTGGTTCAATTGGTTAAGCGTCCAACCTTAGCTCAGGTCATGATCTCGCAGTTTGTAACTTTGGGCTCTGCATCAGGCTCTGTGCTGACAGCTTGCTCAGAGCATGGAGCCTGCTTTGGATTCTGTGTCTCCCTTTCTCTCTGCCCTCCCCTCTGAAAAATAAACAAACATTTTTTAAAAATTAAAAAAAAGATTAGGTAGTTTTAGTTCTCAAAAACGAATTGTTCATCTGATACATTTGACTACGAAAATAAGAAGTGTATGGAGTTTTATAATTTCACAAAGGTTCTGGGAAGAATTCACAACTGATACCTAGAAAACTGAGCAAATGAAAAAACAATGTCATCATCGACCCCTGGAAAAACAATAAGGTGTACAAATAGAAAGATTAAACTGCTATACTATTTCACTCTCTGGTAAATGAATTTTTCAAAGTTATAACGATGTAAACATAGAATACTTATTTAATAAAAATAGTGATATAACTATATTGTGAAGCTGGGAGGAGAGGGGAAGCCAGGGTGATGGTATGAGGAGACTAAATTCTCATTTCCCATACTAAGAGTTTAAGAGAAAACACCTGAAGTTGAAAAGTGAAGAAATAGCAATATAAGCATATTATGACAGGCAGTGTAATATGGTAGCGTGATTTAAGAGACCAGATTCTGGAGCCAGATTACCTAGGTTCAAACTTTGGCTCTTTAACACTTAGTAATGATCATGAGATTGGGCAAGCCGTTTAAAGTTTCTGTGCCTGAGACGCCTGGATGGCTCCAACAGTTAAGTACCTGACTCTTGATTTTTTTTCTTTTAATTTTTTTAATAAAGTTTATTTATTTATTTTTGAGAGACAGAGACAGACAGAGCACCAGCGGGGGAGGAGCAGAGAGAGAGGGAGACACAGAATCCGAAGCAGGCTCCAGGCTCTGAGCTGTCAGCACAGAGCCTGATGTGGCACTCGAACTCACAAACTGCAAGATCATGACCTGAGCTGAAGTCGGAAGCTCAACTGATTGAGCCACCCAGGTGCCCCTCTGATTCTTGATTTGATTTCAGCTCAGGTCATGATTTCACTCTCTTTCTCCTTCTATCTCTGCCCCTCCCCTACTTATGTAACGTTCTGCTTTCTTTCCTCTCTAAATTAATTAATTAATTAAATTTAAAAAATAAAGTTTCTGTGCTTCAGTGTCCTAACCTGTAAAAAGGAGACAATAGCAGGCCCTGGTTCACAGAGATTGATGAGATTAAATGAGCTGAAGCCTGTGAAGCATTTAAAGTACCTGACAGGGGTACCTGGGTGGCTCAGTTGGTTAAGCATCCAACTTCGGCTCAGGTCATGATCTCAACCGTTTGAGTTTGAGCCCCATGTCGGGCTCTGTGCTGACAGCTGAGAGCCTGGAGCCTGCTTTGGATTCTGTTTCTCCCTCTCTCTCTCTGGCCTCCCCCACTTGTGCTCTGTCTCTCAAAAAATAAATAAATGTAAAAAAAAAAAAAGTACCTGATACAAAGTAGGCATTATTTAAGTATTATAGATTATTAGGAACAATAGCAGATTAGAATCAGTTCTTTTAAATTCAAAGGTAAATATCAGAAGAAATAGCTAAGGACCTGAAAGTGGCTGCCACTGGGGAGAGGGATCTGTGGATGTGAGGGATAGATTTGGGACTGCTTTTTTCTCCCCACATTAAAAGCCTTGCAGGGGCACCTCGGTGGCTCAGTCGGTTAAGCGTCTGACTTCGGCTCAGGTCATGATCTCACAGTTCTTCCGTTCAAGGCCCGCGTTCGGTTCTGTGCCGACAGCTCAGAGCCTGGAGCCTGTTTCAGATTCTGTGTCTCCCTCTCTCTCTGCCTCTCCCCCACTGTGCTCTGTCTCTGTCTCTGTCTCTCTCTGTCTCAAAAATAAATAAACCATAAAAAAAAGCCTTGCAGTATAATTAGGCTTTTTATAGTAGATCACTTTGAAAACAATCAGAAATTAATTAAAAGGGAAAATCCCTGATTCTTATCTGAAATACACACATAAACGGGACTGTAGCTTAAGTTTAAGAGAACAACCACCGCAGTGCAAAGGGCCCAGTGGTAGTATTCCCTAACTACACAGAGAGTGGTTACAGCCCTAGCTGTGGCCTGAGGGTGACTGCATTCTGTCGGACACGAATAAAGTGAGCTCGGAGACAACAGCAGCAGCAAAGACAAAAAACCAAGGAAGCTCCCAGGACAGCATAGATCAAACACCAAATGACCAGGGCAGCATGTACAGGACAGAACTTTGCACCTGGTGTGGTTAAGAAAGGCTTCGTGGTATGAGGCTTCATAGCTGTATGAAGACCAGGAAGGCCTTGGAGAGGTTGAAAGAGGAACAATTCCAGGAAGGAATTCGATGGAAGCAGGGGCGTAAGGATAAGCCTGGGAAGGTGCTAAATGCCAGCATAAGGAGTTGGTTTCTATCTTCCAGCTCAGAGTGTTTCTGTTGGCACGACCTTTTGGGGAACACTTAAGTATTTAAAACCTGGGCTCTGGATCTGAATCCTGCCATTTCCACTGACCAGTTTTGTGCCTTAGGCTAGTTATGTAAATCTCAAATTGTGGTCTCCTTATGCCTAACTTAAGGGAAAAGACTATAACATCTCACTGTTAATGTGAGAATTAAGTGGATGTACCGGCAAACGTGAGAATAGCAGAGTAAGCATTCAATAAATAGTGGCTATTGTAGGACACTACAAATTAACAGCCTGGTTTCCGCAAGAAATAAATTCAAAGTACAGAGGAAAACACTACAGTTTAAAAGTCTTAAGAGATGTGTTAACCAAATACAATCAACTGCAAAAAAAGAAAAGTTTAGGAGACAGTTGGAAAAATCAGAATACTGACTGCATATATAATGATATTAAGGAATTACTGTTAAGGAGTGATAATGATAATGTGTATTGGCAGGTTTTGTTTTCTTTTGTTTTTAATTTTTAGAGAGAGAGAGACAGCATGAAAGAGAGCACGCATGAGCATGGGAGAGAGGCAGAGAGAGAATCTGAAGCAGCCTCCATGCTCAGTGCAGAGCCCGACATGGGACTTGATACCAAGACCTTGGGATCATGACTTGAGCTAATAATAAGAGTTGGATGCTCAACCGAATGAGCCTCCCAGGCACTCAAGTGTGTATGGTTCTTTTTTAAGAGTATCATTTGGAGATACACAATAAAGTATTTACAGTTTCAAAAATGTTAGATCTGGTTTAAAATGATCTGGGAGGTAGGTGAAGTAAGATTGGCCATTTGTTTATAAGTGTTGCAGGTGGTGATGGATATACAGGAATTTACAGTACTAGTCTTTCAGAAATGTTTGAAATTTTCCTAATAAAAAGTTTAAAAATAAATTGAGTAAATGGGAGCTATTATAATCACTACATTTTCATGAATATATACAAGAATGTAAGCAGGGATCATGGCTTATCTTTGTTATCCACTGCCTTCCCCAAAGGAGCTAACTCTGAATCTTCTTTGTATGAAAAGCTCAATGTAAACCTCTCTCTGTGAAAATCACTCTCTTGCTTTTAAAACACTTTGATAATTTCCCTCTACTCTAGGGGTAAGAGCCTCAATTCATAATATTTACTATTCAGAGGCCTTGAGCATCTCTTTAGCCTTGATTCAGATCACTCTTTTCTTCATTAACTGTGGTTGATCTTTTTTCTGTTTCTCAAATGACATACCAACCTTGTACAGACCCTCAACACATTATCCCTATACCCACTGACATTCCTGCCCTCCCCTCTGTCCTCCCAGCCACCTTTCACCTAATTACTTCCTACTCTTTCTTCAGATCTCAGCTTAATCTCCATTACTTCCTCTAGGAAGCCTCCACTGACCATCTCATACCCAAAATGGTTAATTCTCCCAAGTATACACTCTCACAGTTGGCCACATACCTCTCCTTCACAGGACTTAGCACAACTATAATATCAAAATTTTGTTGGTGTGTCTTATTGCACTGTCACTACTTAGCACAGGGCCTGGCCTAAAGCAAACAACCAATAAATATTTGTTGAAAAAACAAACGAGTAAATGATGCTTCACTGACAAATACGACCCCCTTCATAATTCCCACTGCTGCCAGGAGACCTCATTCAAGCAT
This sequence comes from Crocuta crocuta, assembly GCF_008692635.1. Taxonomy (NCBI): domain Eukaryota; kingdom Metazoa; phylum Chordata; class Mammalia; order Carnivora; family Hyaenidae; genus Crocuta; species Crocuta crocuta. The sequence continues at coordinate 13,589,527 of NW_027530640.1, forward strand.
TCTCCTCAAAATGGCTGGCATTAAAAATCCCAGGCCTCCCCTCACCAGTCGTCGCCCACGTTGAAGGCATTAAGGCTCTTGGTGAAGCCTTGCATATTGGTGGGGCTGACTCTCTGCAAGAAGTCGATGTAGTCCTCAGAGTGAAAGCGGCACATATCATGCTGGGAAGCCTGGTATGGCTTGAAGACCTCGGGATGGAAAACATGAGGTGAACCGAGGCAAGGTCAGTCTCATTCATTGGGATTAGACTCCCCACACTGACCCCAGACTCGCAGACTGTCCAAAACAACACACGGCAGTGGTCCCCTCACCCCTTCAATCCTTGTTATTATAAGAAGCAAACATCAGCAAAGATGAGAGGCTCTGATTAGCCAGCTGGGGAACTAAGATCAAGCCTCCTAAAGACCAGCTGACTTGCCTTCTTCCCACTTTCAGCCCAATCTTTCCCACCTTATCAACCCTGAGCCCTGATCTACCTGCGCTGTTCTTTCGAGCGCCTATTTTTTATTCTTTCCATACTCATCTCCTCCCCTTGGCTCTGATTCCGCCCTCTCTCCTCAGAGTTCTTAATTTTGGAGTTAAGTAATTTGGGATTTGTGACAACCTTCTAATTAAAAATCAAGGTGCCAAGGTATTAAGCCAGAGATTAGTTAGCTTTTGAGGGATTCATGCAGTTCTTTAGAAACTGGGCAAGAACAAAAAGGTTCTCTCCCCAGAAAATGCACACAGGTATATACCAGCAAACAACTTCAAAGGATTCATAGAATCGTGCACTAACATCACCTTAGTCTTTTCTATAACCTTTTGACAGCACAAACAGAGAGGAACACTCATTGGTACTGTTGTCTAATTCCCCTTGTGACCCAAGAGGGCTAAACCTAACTGTTACAATCGCCTATCACAACTATAAATTCCAAGCTGGAGATTATCTGTCCCAAGTGCGTATCTGGGAGACAAGAGGATTGGGTAGCAATTAAATAGAACTGTATGCAGGCATTCTAAGTTGATAAGGAAATACCCAGGACATCTGCTCTCTTCCACACATATATACATATTTGCACACAGGCCTGCAGAGTCCTCTCTGGAGCTCTAGCTCCTTGGAGGCGCAGAGAGGTGGGGGAGAAGGGGTGGGAACGCTTTACATCCAGATATAGTGATCCAGCCCCTCTCTCTTTCTTAAAGCCACAGGACTGCCTACACCCCAAGATGGTGGGGAGGAAAACATCTGCCTTTAAACCGGCCCCACTCCACCCTCACCATAGGGCAGAGGTTGGTTCACCTGAGGTCAAAGGTTAGCGACCTAAAGTGATAAAGTAACTCCCATGAAGTCGGTGGATCCACCCACCAACACTGCTTACCGCGGGTGCTCCTAACTCCGGCAATCCAGCCTCCTCCCCACCCCAAAGGCAGGTCGCACACTGTGCTTTCAGTGCAGCCCACAGATCCTAGAGCCGCCCAGCTCGACTCCACCCTCAAAACACAGCAGCGATGCTAGGACTCACGATCATTTTCTTATAGAGACCGTAGTGCAGGACCAGACTATGGGTCAATGCCAAGCGATGGGGCTTCATAGGGTGCCCTGCCCCTGCGGGTGGGAGAAGAGAGTTCGTCAGTTCCCGTCGCTGGAGTTGTAGCCCCCTCCTCGTGACTTCCGCGTCCCGAAATCCCTCGCGTACAACCTTGTTCCCTCACCGTAGTGGAAGTTGCCCACGTCAGGGTCGTAGAAATAGGCCACGGTCTTGGCCATGGTGCCGGCGGGACCAGGCCCCGCGCTACTGCCGCCCGCCTGGCCGCCTGCCCCACCCCCGCTCGTACGTGCTGCGCAAGCACGCAGCCTGCCTCTGCGGAACCGGGAAACCCACGACCCGCCTCCTGGCCACGCCCCCTGCGGAGTTCCGCCCCTCGCTTGGTTCGCCCTTCTAGGTTCTGGAGCGTGAGCGCCTGGGCTTTGCGGAGGACGCGTAGCATAGGTCCTAGGATGCTAGGGTCATTTCCTTCCCGGCGGGGGCCAAATCCTCGGGAAGCTGAGACATCTAGTCCAGCCACCTGCCCCAAACGGGGCTCAGGCCGTGGTCACCAGCCTAGGAGACTCCGGAGAACCAGCCACTCCGTCCCTCTCGGGTGCAGAAAGCCAGCTTTTCCCGGCCCACTGGGAAGATTCCCGGCTATCCACTCGGCTGAGGCATCTGAGGGCAGGAGCCGCGCCAGGAGTGCCGGATAGACTTGTGGAGAGCACTCTCGTCTGACTGCCTGTCCTCCCCACCCGGACCCAGACTCGGCGCCGCACACTCCCCCCGAGGAGGGGGAGGGGGCGGCGCAGTCACGCGCGCACCACATTTGCGCTCACAAGCGCGCGAGGCTCTCGCTCTCCGCCCCGCACACCTGCGCTCCGCCCCCTAGTCCTGGGCTAGCGACTGGCGAAAGCATTTGGGAACCTAGGGCGGCTGCGGCGGCGCCCCCACCCCCACCCCATCTCCTTCCCCTTCCCACAGTCGGAGTTGTCCGAAGCCTGTCGCCGCTCCCAACCAGCCCGCATCCCTCTTCATCCTTCCCTCCCCCCGCCTGCCGCGGCACCGGTATCTGCAGCCGCAGCCCGGAGCCGGTGAGGCGGCGAAGGGGGGAGGGGGAGGAAGCAAGGGATGAGCACCGGGAGGGCGTCGGGGGCCCCGAGCCGGACTAGGACGCCCCTGGAACAGGAACCCGATCTGGAGCCGGAGCCAGAACCAAACCACCGGTACCGAGTGGGCCAGGTGGTCTGGATGGGAGGAACCCAAAGGGGTGGCGTTGTGCGGGAATACAGGCAGGGGAGGGGGTTGCAGAGGCCTGGCTCAGGCCGGCGCGGAGGAGGTGCGGACGCTGACTCAAGCGCGATTCTTGAGCCGACCGCCGGAGAATTCCGTCCCATCTCTCTCTGCAGTGTCCTTGGAAGGGACGGAAGCGCAGGACAAGCTGGAAAGGGGAACGCTCTGGGCGTCTGGGAAGCAGGATCAGGGTCGTGGAAGAGGGCTTGCGCAGCCGCCTTCTGGCACCCCTGCCCCGGACCAGCACCCGTGACACGGACAGCTCCTTGGTTGGGTAGGGGGGTGGGGCCGGACCTCCGAGGCTTGTTGGTTTTGGGTCCTGAGGACCGATTTCCTATCCCTCCCCCCGTCCCTAGCTACAGCCCCCTAACCCCAGAAGGCGCCCTGGCCCGCGCTCGCCCCCCAGGGCCTCATGTCGGAACCACAGCCTATCCTGGAGCCGCCCCAACATGGGCTGTACATGCTCTTCCTGCTTGTGCTGGTCTTCTTCCTCATGGGCCTTGTAGGCTTCATGATCTGCCACGTGCTCAAGAAGAAGGGCTACCGCTGCCGCACGTCGAGGGGCTCGGAGCCTGATGATGCCCAGCTCCAGCCCCGTGAGTGAAGAACCCAGAACCTGGCTCAGTCACCTTTCTCCCATACCCTTCACCTCACACCTCCTTTTGCCTTCCTGGCCAAGAGACCCAGGCCAAACTCTTACCATGCGTTCAGGGAGGCTTAATGATGCTTTCTTGAGTCTGCAAGTGGGAAGACACCATCCTGAAAGCAAGGCTAGAAAAGGCAGGATGGGTGGGAAGGGCCCATTGTTGGTTGTCTTGGGCTCCCACTTATTTTCCCATCTTTACTGCCCTGACTCCTGAAATCCTAACATGCAGCATGATGGCAAACAGACAAAGGGATAGGTCTTGAGCAATAAGCCACAGAAGCCACCAGGTAATGTCCACCCAAAGCTGACTCATTTCCTGCTTCCTTGCCAACCTCTCATCCTTCAGCTGAGGACGATGACATGAATGAGGACACAGTAGAGAGGATTGTTCGCTGCATCATCCAAAATGAAGGTGGGTGTAGGCTGGCCCTTTGCTCTCCCAGCCCCACACCCCTCCCCAGTCCTCACTCAACTTTCTCTTGCCCTGACCTCCACCTCCACTGACTCCCTCTTTCTTCTCCTCCCAGCCAATGCTGAGGCCTTGAAGGAGATGCTGGGGGACAGTGAAGGAGAAGGGACAGTGCAGCTGTCCAGGTGAGCTGGAAACAAGGGCCAGCATGACTTAGCTTGCTTTGGAGAGTACCCTCTCCTCCAGCACAATCCTTTCCCAATATCTTCGCATGTTTGGGCAGGGGGAACGCATAGCTGACTAACCTATAGGAAGGAAGAAGTTTTGTAGGAATCTGAGTTCCTTCAAATTATACTTCCCATCTGGATATCATCAAGCCTAACATTCATCCCTTGTGCTACTCTTTTGGGTTAAACATTGCCCGCTTTATAGCAAACGACCCTGGGAAGGAGAACACATGATCACTAACATCTCAATATTGCATTTATTAGATAAATACAAGAGTGTTGGGGCCTGGGGAAAGTGAGGCATCTGATGTTTTAAGAAGCACAAAGGACAGGAGCAAATGGAACAGGAAAGGAAATGGTAATGTCACTCCTGCTCCCCTCTTTCCTATTGTCCAGCATGGATGCTACCTCCAGCCTGCAGGACGGAGCCCCTTCCCATCATCACACAGTGCATCTGGGGTCTGCTGCCCCTTGTATCCACTGTAGCCGCAACAAGAGGCCCCCACTTGTCCGTCAGGGACGCTCCAAGGAAGGAAAGAGCCGCCCCCGGCCTGGGGAGACCACTGTGTTCTCTGTGGGCAGGTGGGATAGAAAGCCCCAGGGAAAGGGGGTTTGAGGTGGGAGCCCCCGTGATCAGGCACCTGATTCCAAAGATGGTCCCCAGCTCTGTTCTCCTAGACTGTGAACTACAGCAGTAGTCAGGCTATGCAATATGCCCCACCATCTGGGGAGGTCTCCCCTGCCCTTGGCTAGAAGGAAGTAGCTATGAAACCCAGGATGCCCCTAGCTGAAGGGAAGCCAAGCAGCCTCTGAGTTGTGGTCCTAAGCCCCAGTGTTCTCTCCCTTCCCAGGTTCCGGGTGACACACATAGAGAAGCGCTATGGACTACATGAGCATCGTGATGGCTCTCCCACGGACAGGAGCTGGGGGTCTGGTGGAGGGCAGGACATAGGGGGTAGTCAGGGGTCTGGGGGAGGGCAGCCCAGGGCAGGGACACCTGCCGTTGAGAGCCTGCCCCCTGAGAGGCCACAGCCCCTGGCCCATGCCAGTCCCTCAGTGCAGAATGGAGGACTCAGAGACAGTAGCTTAGTCCCTTGTACACTTGAGGGCAACCCTAGAGCCTCTGCAGAGCCAATGCTAGGGGCTGGAGGGAAGGGCCCAAGCCCAGGACTGGCCAGTCGAGAGGCAGTTGGACAGCCAAGCAAACTGGACACCACAGATCACCAGGTATGAAGACATGGGCAGGGCTATGGTGGGCTTAGCTCTTATTGCCTTCTACCCTGGGTTGTGGGGGGAGGTGTCACTGATATGACCCACATCCTGTTCTCCCATTATTGACCATTTCTCTCTCATAGGTGTCCCCACCAAGAGGCACAGGGGGTGTGTGAGGTGAGTCTGCCTGGGCCCAAAGTCATATAATCTCATCCTCCCACCCTCTACTTAAATTACCTAAGCCCATTGGCTCTCTGCACTCCCAGGGTTGGCCTTTGCTACACATTCTTTGGTTTAGTGGTGGGGAGTGGGCATGTGCCCCAGGAGATAGGGAAGGTCCTGTAGCCCCTGGGTAAAAGCTGAGACACAGCTTGAATAGGAAACAACACTGTTACCCTTCCTCTCCTTCAAGCCTCCTTCTTCATTGTGCTGATGGAATACCAGCTGGCAGGGCCAGGGGTGGGTGGGCATGAAGGCCCTCCTCTTCACTGGACAGCACTGCCCCCAGCTGAGGAACCAGCTCTACTTCCACCTGGAGTTGCATGGTCTCAGGCTGGGGGACCCCCGTCCCTCAGTCTCTTTCACTTCCCCTGCCTGCCAACAGGCCGCCTGACCCCTTCCCCATCACCTAGCTCCATGTGCTAGAGCGTGGCAGCTGGGAGCAGGCCCCTGCCCTTGGTGGGCCCCTAAAGCAATAGCACCATAGGCCCCCTGCCCTCTTGGCACAAGAGGCCCAGGCCCTGGCTTGGGCTTAGTGCCCTTTATTCACTGTCAATAAATCTGCTCAGACCATTACAGCTGTTTTGCATACTGGCTCCAGCTCCTTTTGACAGGCTTGCTCCTGTCCTAGCCCTCAACCCCAGTGGCCATGGCATCTGGAGTGGGGTGGGTCACAGAGCCAGGGTGGAGACACAGATGGGCTGGAGCAACTCAAGACTTTGGAGAATGGTTTCCAGCCCCAGGGATTTCAGGATATTTTACCCCCCAAGAGATGGGGTGGTGGCAGAAGAAAAAGGCGGAGTTCCAGCCCTAGAGATAGCAGGAGGACAGTAAGGGGTGGGGGGGAGTGAGTTCCAGCCCTAGAAAGGGGGAGAAGGAAAGTTTCTACTCCCCGAGGTGAGAGTAGAAATGGGGAAGACTCCGGCTTTTGGCTTTGTCACTTCAGATCATTGAGAGGGTGGTCTCTGACATCATGGAAATAGGGACAGCAGCATCACTGGGGGACAGCAATCCCCTGGCTTCAGGTGAGAGGATCTGGGTGGCCAGGATCCGGGGCTTTAGCTGGTGGGGGAGGCGGTGGACGCATCTGTAGGGAACACACAGTCAGTGCTCCAGAAGCCTCCCTTGGGGATATCCCTGTCCATTCCCTCAACCCCCTAGACAAAACAGGACAAATTGGAATGACACGTCTCCTCCAAGGGAGGGGCCCTTACCGGCCTGAGTCGAGGTGCCATCATGTCCAGGGGTCCAGGGCATTCCAGGTCTTGGTCTACAAACAAGAACCACAAGTCAGTCTTCAGGTTTTGTTTTGTTCACTGCTGCATCTCCAGCACTTACAACAATGGCACTAAGTGTTCGTTGTATTAATGAATAGTCACTAATCTGAGCCATAAAATCCATCAGTCCATCTATTCTCAACACTTATTTGTCACCTGCTGTATCATCAGCCCTGTGCAAGGTACCAGAGAGGGGGAAATGGGATTCACAGCACTCCCACTCCCAATGGCTGTGTCAGGGACCTAAAAGTGAAAAACCAACAAACAAAATGAATGACTGAGTGCTAAATCCTTCCAAGTGAACTACAGGTATAGGAGGTGCAGAAAATGCTCACAGGGACCTCTAGAATCAGGGACAGAGGCTCCATGAAGAAAACAGAAGCACCAGAAGGTTTCAGAAAAGATAAAACACTGGGGGAATCTGGCTAATTTGTCAAATATTCATCATGAGAAAACAGCTACTACGTGCATGCGTGCTAATGCTAGGCCCATCTTTCTAACGCTGACAACAATTCAGTGAGGTAGGGACCTTTCTCCTCACTCTGTAAATAGGCCCAGGCAGGTTACATATCTCTCCTGAAACTACACACTGGGAAGTCACAGGCAAAGTCTGAACAATGCACCTGCCTCCAAAACCCAAGTTCTTCTCCCCGTCATGCTTCTGTGAGCCTCAGGGAGGAGGTTCCTGACGGCAGGCAGAGAAGTCGAATGTAACCTTGCTCCTTCTTCCCGTCTCTTCTGCGCCCAGAGCCCCCAATGCCCTCTACTCACCCACAGGCAGCACAGGTATAGGGGCTCCATCCAAGGCACAGGTGGGCACAGGAGGTGAGAAGTTGGGAGGAGAAGGGGATGGCAGCATCTGGGAAGGAGAGGCACACAGAGTTATTCCTGGTATATAGGACAGTTTCATCAACTTTTCCTCTTGTCTTGTCTTCAATGCCTGTCCCATCACTCCTCAACATCACTCCTCGATTTGGACAGTGGCCAAATGCTTATATCCAGGTAGGGGCTGTAGCTAATATACATTTCAATAGCCAATATCTACTGACCCTTAACTATCCCAGACATTCTGCTGGCACTTCGTATACACTAATTAATTCATTCCTCACTGCCATCCCATCGAGTAGGGATTTTTATGTTTTCTGTGTTAGAGGTGAGACTCAGATTAAGCTATCTATCCAAAAGAATGGAGCCAGTTAGTGGTCAAGTCCTGACTAGAACTGGCTCCCCTGACTACCACGCCAAGGCTCTTCCTTGTCACCATAGGTACCATATATTAAAGAACCTCCTATGGGTCACTTGTGCTAGGAGCTTCACCTCCATTATCTCTAATCATGACAGGAGGGCTGCTGATGTACGTATTATTACTCTGTTTTACATGTGAAGACAAAAGCACAGAGGTTATATTGCTTCCCAAGGTAATACAATAGGAATCCGAACTCAGATGTACCTAGCACTAAAGTAGGACCACCAAATTCTTATGAAGACAGCCTGGGTTTCCCTCTTCTCTGCCCAGCCAAACTCCTTGGGGAGGCCCAAGCCACTATAGGAAGTAAACCTGGAGAAGGGAGGGGGCATTAAGATGAATATGGGGCCTCATTGGAGTGGGAGGGTCAACCCAGAGGTGCCTGGTGATCCAGAAAGAAGGAAGCCTCACCTGTTCAGGATCTGAGAGTTCAGGGGGCCCTGGGGGACCAAGCAGCTCCTCCACTAGCAGGGAGGGGAAGACTCCAACATGGCCCCCAAATTCTCCCCTCCAGAAGCCATCATCCACTCCATCCTGGGCCCTGGGCAGCAGGCGGATAAGCGCCCCCTCGGGGAAGCTCAGCTCCTCTGCACTCTGTCCTGTGTAGCTGTATAGGGCACGGGCCAGGAAAGCTGCAGAAGCCCAGGAGAGATGTTGAGGGGAGTTGATGGGCAGTAGTGCCCCAGGACCATGACATCCCAGGGCCCAACCACTTGAGATCCCCTGACCCCTAATTTCCCATTCTCACCTGTGGGCTCTGCCCCCGAGGGGTTGTCGCTGTCATGGCCACTCTCAGGGAAGGAGAGGTCCGGGAAGTTGAGATACCGCTCAGGGACAAAGCCTACCTCGCCGTGCTGGTTTCGAGCCTGTTTGCCCAGCAATGTGAACAGATAACAGACTTGCCTCAGTAGTCCGTGGCCCTAGCCCTCCTCCTTAAGCTTCTAGCCTTGTCTGGCTGGATCCTTGCAAGCCACAGAGACACCCTTCCCACTGCACTCCCCCACTCAAACACTACCAGGATCAGAATCTAAGGTCCATACCCACCTTGACCCATTCGTCAGCATCTCCCTCTTCTATGACCTCCAGCCACTCGCCCTCTGTGATGGTCAGCTCATCATCACGCCCTGCCTGGGCCCCAGAAGGAAGAATTCAGAACTTGGCTGTCTCCCATCCCCACCTGTCTCTCACCACCCCCCTACCCACCTGATACCTGATAGCCAAACACCACATGTGCAGGGCAGGGAAGGGGCCTAGTGGCCAAGGCTGTGGGGGCAGGTTCCTCAAAGAGCTCCCCTGTCTCCTCACATTCCTCAAAGTCCGAGAGCTCAGCATCCTCAGCCTGGAGGGGGCAGACAACAGACATCACTGGGGGCCCCACACTCAAGTGTTTTATCTCCCATTTCATCTCTCACTACTCCATTCTTTCCTTAAGGAACACTGGCAGATCATTCCCCAAGGTGCCACATCCATCTATCAACCCCCATGTATCAAAAGCAAAATCACCACAGAGCAGGGTAACACCAAAAACAACTACAGAATTTTAGTCCTGAGTGCTTACTCTGTGCCCGGTACAACACCAAACATCTTTTGTATATCGCCTCATTTAATCTTCATAATAACCCAGTGATATTTTGTATAACTGAAAACCTCAGCTTGCTTATGAGGAAACTGAGGCTCAGATGGTTTAAGTCACGTTCTAAGGTCACACAGCTAGTAAATAGAGTGGCTGGTGCTCAAACCACTTATAATCTATACTTAGAACTTAGTTCACAACCACTGTCCTATATAAATAAAACCTTGGGTTATGATAAACTTGTTTTCTCAGTGTTCTGCACAACGAGCAAATATTTCTAATAATGAACTTGATAAATGAGCGATGTCTTGCGATATAAGTCTTATGTGACGCCTAGTGTCACAGGATCACAACTGAGCCAATGGTTCTTGAAATTCACTTTGCTATACAAGTGCTTTGGATTACAAGCATGTTTCCGGAACAAATTATGCTCCCAAACCAAGGTTTTACTGTACTCATGATAAAAGTTCACTGACACTCTATGCTACAAACTACACAAAAAATTATACTTTTGTCACTCAAGCTGCACAAAATCCTCTTTGACTTAAGCACTCTTGTGATCCCCATTTAACAGGGTCTTCCCTCCACTGGGGAGTTCTACCCTTTAACTTCCTGGGGGTGTATGGGTACACAGCAAAGGGTGCTCACGGTGGGAGAGAGGTCTCTCTGGGACAGCCGGGCCTCACTGAGCCGTCGCTCCTGCTCCACCTCATCCTGGGCCTGGGTCATGGCTGGTTTCAGCCAGCGCTGCACATCTAGGCCAGCTCCTTGCAGCAGGGCCAGCCGAGCAGCCCCCTTCACCTGGCTCACCTGGCATGGGGAAGAGAGATCAATCACGGCTATGGGTGGGCCTGCCTTTGGGAGGTAGGCGGAGCCTTCCCGACTTTGTCCACCTTCGGCCTCCTGCCTCCCACTCCCCACCATCCAGAGAGGGCGGAGGAGGAGGTTGTTATGTGTGGAGGTGGGATCTCTGTGGTCCTAGCCACAGGGCTACTTCTCACCTGGGCCCGCCGGATGCTCTCCCTCACTTCCTGTAGCCGCTGTTCTATGCCTGCAGCCTCCCGCTCTGGAGCCTGCTGTCGTCTCTGCTCCAGCCGCTGCAGCACCTGGTTGGGAAAGCAGAGGATGGGGTGGGTAGAAATACTACGGGAGACAACTTACTATGGACATGGCACTTTGCTACTTGCTTCACATGCATTACGTCATTTAGTCTTCCCTATGAGGTGGCTATGATTATTAATCACACTGTAATGATAAGGAAACTGAGGTCCAGAGAGGTTAAGTCACTCCCTTATTCAGGGTTATATAACTAGGAAACAACAGAGCAGGATTTGAACCCAGGTGGGTCTAGCTCCAAAAGCAGTGCTCTTAACTACTGTGCCACACTATTGGCTTAAGATACCTTTCCTTCTCCTCCTGCCTGCAGCCCTATGACATCCCATTGATTCCAGGGTCCCCATCTCTCGGCTCTTCCTGCCCACCCATGACACCTGCACCCCCCAACTCACCCGATGCCCATGGTTCTGGATCTTGTAGTCTCGGGCAGCTCGGCTTGTCCAGCGCTGAACCTCTTTCTCCAGGCTACTGTCCCCAGCCATGCCTCCTGTGTCTCCTTCCAGCTCCAAGGCACACACCTGCATGAACAATGAACACAGGTGCTGTGAGGAGGACATGATGTTGCTCCTTCACTACAGTCTCCTCCTTTTTCTTCTCTCTGTCCTGATCTCCAAGGACAAAGAGGTGAGGGCACACACACTTATGTCTATGGACATAGGTGTGCATTCCTGTTGACACAAAGACAAAGAGTGTCCCCAAAATGGGATCTGGGCTGAGGGATAGAGATGGAATGAGGAGGATAGTGCAGTGAAGGACCAGAAAGGTGGGATAAAATATGTTTATTTGTATCCTGGTGGGAGGGAGGTGAACTAGAGTTCTGAAGCCACTTAACAGTCACTAAGTTATTACCGGGACAAGGATGATGAGGGAGGAGGACTAAACCACTGTCCTTTTTACATGTGGTTTGGTTCCAATGAACAGAGAGGTCTCACCTGATCAGTCCCAGCAGGCTGAAACTCCTGAGGCGGTGTGGGGGAAAATACTCCAGGCTCCTGAAGAAAGAGCTTCAGATCCTGCTCCCAGCTTACCTGGGGGTTGTAAAAGGTCACTGTAGGCACTCACTGGTAACCTCTCCAAGTCTGTCCCCAGCCCCCTCTTAGAAGAAGGTGAGAACAAAAGGAGCAGACATTCAGTGCGTGGTCTGTACTGAAAGATCAGGGGAAAGAGGATCTCTAGGGATGTCTTACAGGGCACAGCCCTCACCTGGGAGGTCGCCTGCGCTCCCCGGTGGGCATGCTCCAGGGCCAACTCTGCAGCTTCCAGCTCGGTGCGGCTTAGCAAGGTCAGGGGATCCCTCAGGTGTTCCAACAGCTCGCTGACAAGGGCCTAGAGAGAACCCCAAGATAATGACATTACCCTTCCCCCAGCATCTACTGCAAAGTAGGCTCTCTGCCCAGGTTTAGATCGGTGCTGGGCATGAGGAATTGGAAAGAGGGAAGGAATGAGACATTATTACTGCTTCTAATAATAGACCCTCACGTATGCACAGACCTTAACAGTTTAAAAAGCATTTTCAGATCCATTTTCTCCCCTGAGCCCCATGACTCTACAAAGTAGGCAGAGCAGAAGTTATCGCTGATGAGGGATTCAGAGGGGTTAGTGATCTGCACAATGTCATACAGTCAGCTAGAACCAGAACCAGAACCGAAGGATGTCTCTTCTAACCCACTCAAAGCAGTCTAGGTCCCTAGCACCACCCAGCCTGGTGGTGGTAGGAAGCAAGGACAGGCCCTCCCACACACCCCTCACCCCTCCACTGAAAGGCAGGGTATCTGGGCTTGGACTGGCCTTGAGCAGGGCTGGCAATTCCTCCTGGTAGTAGTGGTCAAGGTGGGCATTGGTGGCCACCAAGTTAAGCAGGTACTCATTGCGAGCTGCTCTCAGCTGCTGGGAGTACTGGGCTGACTGGGCAGATAGCTAGGAAGAGAAAATACATGTCAACAGGGAGTCCTAGACCCTTGGGGTCCTTCTAAGGCCAATCCAATCCAGAATGGATTCTCACGTTATTGAGTGCTTACTATGCACCTGGTGCTATACTGAAACTTTTGTACACTCACAACTCCTGCTCAAAATGCTCTGGTGGCATCTAGGTTCATTTAAAATAAAATCCCAACTGCTCCTTACTGTGGCTTCCCAGGTTCCACATGAGCTGGTCCCTGCAGCCTCTCTGACCTTTTTTCACAGTACTTGTTCCCTTGCTCACAGTGCTCCAGCCACTCTGGTCTTCTTTCAGTTCCTCCATCTATTGCCCACAAAGCTATTCCCATCTCAGAGCCCCTGCACTCACCATTTCCTCTCCCTGGAATGTTCTTCTCCTAGATCTTTGCATGACTGACTCCTTCTTGACAGTCAGGCCATGGCTTTCTCTCTAAATCACACCGTTACCCTTTATCATAGCACCTTGTTTTGTTTTCACTTAATCTGATTGTTTATTTGCTATCTGTCTGCCCTTCACCAGATTCTGAAGGTAGGAACTTTATAAAGTCCTCAGTAAATGTCCTTTACTGTGGTAAAGGAATAAAAAAGAAACATACTATTTTCATGTTACAGATGAAGAAAATGAGACTCAGAGAGATCAGGTTAACCAAGGTCAAGCACTGAAGATGTAAGGAAGCCTGGATTTGCCCCAGTCTCTCAGATTTATGCCCGTGGTTTGCGGACCATGAGACTACTCTGCCCACCTCTTTCCTGCCCCCACTCATATCCACATCTCCCAAACCTTGGTGCTGAGTTTCTGGAGGCTGGTTCGAGTGTGGAAGAGCCCATGGTCACTTCGGTTCAGTCTGTGCAGGCAAGGGAGAGAAGTCAAGTTTAGGCTCGGCTGTCATGCCTTGGATCCCCCCCTCCTGCCAGTCTTCCAAACTCCCCATGACCCCACCTCGCCTGGACATCAGCTGCCTTCTCCTGTGCCAAGGCCCACACACGTTCCCGCTGCCCATACAGCTTCCGACTTCGGCTCAGCTCCCGGACAGACTGCAGCACCTCACTTTGTGCCCTCTGGAGGTTCTCTGCTCCCTAGGGGCATGGACACACAGAGTCCTGGCCCTGACCACCTCCAGCCACAAGCCAGCCCTTCCTTCATCCCATCCACACAGACATACCTTCCTAAGCACCTGCTCCTTGGCACTCCGCCCTGTGCCCCCTGCCAGGTCACGGTATCGGTCAGATGCCTGGAGCCGGGCTTGGCCCCCAGCCACGGTGGCATCCAGCAGGCAGCGCCAGGCACCAAACACCATCCTGCCTCTCCCCAGAGAAGGTCTGTATTGAGGAGGAAACCACTGCAAAGCTTCATGAGACCCCCCCCCCCTCCAACCCCAACACCATAGAAGACAGAGTGCTTTCCCATCCCCCTTGTCTGGGAGCCTATCAATCGAACAGCCCATTAGCTCAGCCACAAGGATCACTCATGCCCTCTGCCTGCACCCACAGTGTCCTTGCTGGGTCAGCTCCTCTCCGGCTGCTGTGTCAGCTCTACCTGCAGCTCACGTGCCCTACCCCCTCACTGGCTCTTTATTCCCATAGATTCCTGAGATTGAGCTCCTCATCTCTTCTAGGTTCCCTGACCTCCCCACTCCATGGGACCCACCTGCTGTCCATCTCCCCACTCCGGTGACCTTCCCTCTTCAGGAATGGCCCAGCCAGTTTCTGAAGTGCCTGGTGGGAAAGTCATCACAGACCCAGTTACCTCTCAAAGACTCTCACCAACTGGGAAAATATGGGATCAGAGTATAATATATATTATGTGGCACTCACTTTGCTAAGTGCTTTACGTGCATTAACCTATTCCATCGGTACAACAACCCTACATGAAAGTACATTTATTATTTCCATTGTACAGAGAAAGATATCAAGGCCAGGAAAGGCTAAATACGTTGTCCAAGGTCACACAGCCAACAAGTAGAACAACAAAGATCTGACACACATCTTTTTAATTCTAGGCCTTTGCTCTTGACCAGAACAGGAGTATGTGTGGAGAGACAATGCTGGTGGTTTAAAGGAGGCTAGAACAAAAGGGAAAGACTGGAGAAAGGAGTTCCATACCTGCCCATACTCGCGTTCAATGGTTGCCCTCTGCTTGCTGTAGGACCTGTGGAGATTAGCGGGGCCGAGTGGTGGTGACAGTTTAGTCCTGTTCTCCCACCCTCAATCCTCTCCTCAGCCTGGGCAGGAGGAAGAGGGGAGCCAGGCCTAGAGTGTGAGTACACCAGGAGGAAATGAGACTGAAGAGTCCTTGAGATCACCTCAGGCAGCTGCAACCCAGAACAACCTCACCTCGTTGCTCAGAGCCTCAGCAGGATCCTCCCCACCCCTGGAGAACCATCATTGGGCTTGGAGGTGAGGACTGATGGGGGCCTGGACACATTGTCCTCCAGCCTTCCAACAGGTCTGGAAGAGGGAGGGGAGATTCTGCTCTAAGCTTGACTGTGTGGTGGAGGGAGTGGTGTGGAGTCAAGGGGTTTCAGGAAGGGTCTGTGCGGGCTTCTGTGTCTTGGGTTGAGAGGAAGAAGTCCTATCTGGTATCTGGAGAGGCAGGCCGAGAGTGAGGGCCGGTAATGGGCAGGGCGGAGAACTCTTCACCCCCTGCGCCTCCCCTCCCGGGTCCAGAGCCGAAGGACTTAGGTTAGAAGAGAGGCGGGGCGCGCAACGGCGAAGGTGGGGGGTACGTGGAGGGGATCAGAGGGTACCTGATGTCCTCCAGCAAATCTGCTTCCCTCTGCTGCCGGGTCTGAAGGATGCTCAGCTGCTCCAGAAAGCGAAGCTTTACCTCCTGGGCCGGCTTCACCTGTGAAGATAAGATGAGAGTGAAGACCCCCGGCGAAAACACTCCGCGCAGGGAGCGGCGAGGGGGCGGGACCGGGGAGGAGCTGGGCTGGTTCCTGGGTTACTTCTGGTTAGGCCCTGAACCCTTACAACTCCTTGTCCCCTACTGTGGGTCCGGAGCCCCCTTGACTCCCACCATTCCGCCAGCCCACCAGGAGTCCCCGTTCCCAGGCCAAGCTCACTTTTCGGGGCGGCGGCTGCATCTCTGCTCCGGCCAAGGCAAGCGACTCGACTCCGGAACTCGAGGAAGCCCCGCTCACGCCAAAGCCCCGCCCCGGACCTGGCCCAGCTCCGCCCCCGTCCCGCCCACGCCTGGTCCGACTTCGCACAGGGCTACGAAGCGCGAAGGTGCCGAGGAGAAACCAGATCAACTTCTGTTACTACTGCGAATACTCCGGAAAGGGTCGGAGCTGCCGAGTGGACGCCGCGTCTTCTGCGCGGTAGGGTAACCCTAAGTTTCTGAGTCAAGACGCCTGGGTTCTATTTCTAGTAGAGCCACTGACTCAGCCTTTAATTATTTCTAATCATTCATTTACATATGTAGATCTCCGGTCCTGGCGCGAAGGATGACGGATGGCAAGGAGGAACTCAGTCTGTGACCAGGGAAACTGAGTCACTGGATGCCTGAGCAAAGATGCTTCTGACAAAGGAAACAGGACTGGTCTCAGACCTTTCCCAGATTCCCACAGAACTGGAAAAGCCAGCGTGAGTGGCGGTGAGAAAATTGCCTGGAGCCAGGAAGAAACCAGTCCCAGAGGGAAACAGGTATGTCTCGGGGTGATGGAAGCTAAATGGTACTCGTGAGTGGATATAAGCAGGGAGATGGGTGTGGGACCTTGTGGCCCAGAAGGCCCCTGTCACCGTTAGGGTCTACCTTTCAGGTTCTGCACCGCAATCCTGTGGCCCCAAACTCCAGATTCATATTTCCAGCAACCCACTGACACCAGCACTTGTATATCGAATAAATACCTCAAACTTTTAAAACTGCTCCTTCTACCTGATCCTTCCCAAGTTATCTTCCCCAGATAAAATACCAAAGGACACCTCTCTCCATCCAGTTAGGAAAGTCTGAAACCCAGAGTCAGTGTGCCCTTTTCTCATACCCCTACATTCCATCTGTTAGCAAGTCCCATAGGTTCTATTTCTAAAATATCTCTTATTGATCATCTTCCTTCAATTTCCAAAACCATCAACCTAGTTCAAACCCCATTATCGGTTTTCTGTCTAATATCTGGTCTTTTGCTCTCCCCCCCCCCCAACTCCTGCCATGACCCATTGTTCACAAAATAGCCAGTGATTTATCTTTAAAAAAGAAAAACTAAGATCTCATCACTCTCTTCCTTAAAACTTCTCAGTTGCTTTAGAATAAAATCCAAACAGCTTAGCATGGACTGCAAGGGTTGTTCATTATTGGGCCCCTGCCGATCTTTCCCCCTTCGGCCCATACACTTCTCTGGCTGCCCACTCACCATGCTTCAGCGACTCTAGCCTCCTTCCTGTTTCTCCAGCAGTCCAAGTCTCTTCCCATTACAAAGCCTTCATGCCAGCTGATTTCCCTCTCCTTCTGGAGTGCTCCTTCTCCCAGCACTCCACATGTCTGGCTTCTTTTTTATTTATTAAAATTTTTTTAAGTTTATGTATTTATTTATTTACTCTCTAAATATTAGAGAGAGCGAGCAAGTGAATGAGCAGGGGAGGCGCAGAGTAAGAGGGAGAGAAAAGAATCCCAAACAGACTCCACACATTCAGAGCAGAGCCCAATGTGGGGCTTGAACTCACAAACCGTAAAATTATGACCTGAGCCAAAATCAAAAGTCGGACGCTTAACCAACTGAGCCACCCAGGCACTTCTTTATTTTTTTAAGTTTCTTTTTTTAATTTAAGCAATCTCTGCACCCCACATGGGGTTCAAACTCATGACCCTGAGATCAAGAGTTGCATGCTCTTTTGACTGAGCCAGCCAGACGCCACCAAATCAAGTCTATTAGTTTCTTGGTTTTGTTTCTGTTGTTGTTGTTGTTTTAAGTACCCTCTATTCCCAACATGGGCTTGAACTCACAACCCTGAGATTAAGAGTCTGAAGTGCTCTACTGACTGAGCCAGCCAGGCACCCTGTCTGCCTTCTTTAAGTTTCAATTCATCACAGAGGCCTTCCCCATTCTCCCAGCCTAAAGGCCACCTCCACAAGCACATCACATTAGGTCTAATTTCTTCACATCACTGATTTAGTTTGTGTATTTAATGTTTTCTGTTCCCCCTCTATACTGGAAACTCCTTAAAAGGAGGACCCATCTGTTTGGTTCATACTGAACACCTAATATCCAGCTAGGTGCTCAATACATATTTGTTGAATGAATGAATGAATGAATGAATGAATGAATGAACAATGAATGAAACAACAGTAGCCTTTGGTTCCAAGGTTTATTAACAGTGACAAATCTTTTTTGGCTCCTCTTCACCCCAACTCCCAACCCCAGTCTCCCAACTCTAGGTCTTCAGTGTAGTTCCCAAATGTAGGAGGTGGGGTAGAATAGACTTAGAGATGATTCAGCTCTCTGGCTTACAAATCCTTTTTCTCTTTAATGCAATAAACCCATTGTTTTCAAACCCAAAATCTCTCACAGGACTCCTACATATCAAATATAAAGGAGGAGTTATCCTTGATGAGGGAAAATATGTGGGGCTTACACCTCTAAGAAACAGTTTGATGTTCACTGCTCTCCTTATTTCAGTGACGTCATGGTACATATAATGAGTGGAGGTTCAGCGAGGGCCATGTTCTGACCCTCTCTGGGCAGGAGAGTCCAGAGCCCCGAGTCCTGTGGTCTTTCCGCAGCACCACACTGGATTCTAGAGTCTTTTCATCCAGAGCAGAGGAAGCTCCCAGCAGTGTCTGCCATGGTGAGAACTTAGGTCTTCTGGTTACTTATCCCTTCAGACTGCTGGTCTTAGGGTCATGTGAGGGGTTGGCTGGAGGGTGAACTAGAAGTGCAGGAAGGTTGGGTGGGGAAGTTAGGTGTCTGTGTCAGAAGGCCATTGGGGCTCGGGGACTGGGGGCTGGAGGGCTGGGAGGGGCTGCCCAGACCTATGGTGGTTTCTCCCTTCCTCAGGATGAGGCTGTTAAGCTCCTGGAGCAGCTGCTCCTCCAGGGACCCACGTGCCTGGAGGCTGCTCTTTGAAGGGGGGCCTGGAGGGGGCTCAGGTGGCCTTTCCTCTGGCCCCGGGGCACCTGCCTTGAGGAAAAGGGGTTGATCAAAGGACCTCTGGCTGGTGAGGGGGGTCTCTGGGTTGGTTGTCTGATCTCTCATGGTGGAGAAGGAGGTAGAGGTGTCTTTGGTCAGTTCAGGGAAGTCTCCCACTTCCTCATACACTGGCTCCTCATAGACAGGCTCTTCTAGTTCCTCTTGCTCCTCCACAGACCCCTGGGTTGACTTCATTGGCTAGATGGGAATGGGTTGGCATGAAGCAGGCACAGAGTTAGAGTTACTAGATTATTAATCACTAACATTTATCGAGCTCTTCTTCTGGGCCAGATGCTGCAAAATACTTTGCATATATGATACCAAAATGACTCTGTACAATGGGTTACACTGCAGGTGAGTGAACTGAGGCACAGAGGGATTAAGTAAATTGCCCAAGATCACACAGTGAATAAATGGAAGAACTAGGGCTACAGTCCAGGTCTGTCTAACTTCAAAATGGGTTCACTTAACCACTTTCGTTCTCTTTTTCAGATCCTGGACCACTTCCCTTTTCCTTATCACATCCTACCATCCCTTATTTTTCTGATTCCTTCTGGCCCCTCACAATATACTGCCCCTCTCCCTCTCTGTCTCTCTGTTTCTCTGTCTCTGTCTCTGTCTCTGTCTCTCTCTCACACACACACACACACACACACACACACACACTCACACAGATGGCCTACATCTGCACAAATACAGAGGGTACACCAGTTCAGGCAGCACAGAGGAACACAGGGCTGACAGGCACACAGCTGAGATGGCACAGTACTCACAAAGAACATGGACAGGGTCCTCCGGTTGTGAAGTCGCCGCTGGGCACAGGTGGGATGGGGAGGGGAGGGAGAGACACAGAGACACAGTGAGGCCTGGCAACAGGAGGCAGGGGTGGGGACACAGAGAAGGCAGAGGGGAGCACCAGGATGACAGGCACACCACTCCCCTCCTGCAGTGTGGCGAGGACACAGGCAGGGATCAGGAGAGCACTGGAGCAGGCTGGGGGGACCTCACCAAGGTCTGATTGGCAGAGAGGAGGGTGGCCCCGCTGTCATCCCCTCTGATGGGCAGCAAAGGCATGGTGCCAAACTTCTGACGGGCAAGGTCAGAGGAGGAATGGCGTCGTAAGACCACTGGCTGCTGGTCATCGTGCTGGTGGGAGATTGAGGAATTGGCACAGTGGGCATGGGAGGTACTGAAGGCTAGAGCTGGGACCTCAGACCTAGCTCTCAGTTTTCTCCTTCCCCTCACCTGGGCTTTTAGGATGCTGGTGGTCCAGTCCCACATCTCATCCTCATCAGTGCAGGACAGGTAGCTGGGGGTGATCAGAGGAGAATGAGCTGGAGAGGAGGGATTGGAGCTCTAGGGATGGAGGATAGAAAAAATAGGGAGGGGGAAGACAGGGTGCAGGGCTGGGCCAGAGAAGTCAGGCTGGAGGTACTCACAGGTGCATCTTCTCCAGTATCAGTGTGAAGCCCCACCTAGGAGGCAAAGGAAAACAGAGATGAAGTGATTAGAAAGGCCAAAGAAATGATGGCAGCAAGGCCCTAGAAACATGGGCTGGGGAACGGCACTCACGGTGTTGGAGGTTTTAACTTCTTTCGGATTCCCAGGTAGACTTTGGAACCTTCCAGAGGCCACTCTCGTTCTGGTTTAGAGCTCTGAGAACAAGAAGGCAGTTAGGTCAAGAGGTGAGAGAAGGATCACAGTCAGTTGGGTCGAGAAGTCATGGAGCATCGGGGTTATGTGATCAACAGGGTCACAGAGGTCAAAGGACCAGGACAGCAATGAGATTGATGAGCACATGGAGTGTGGAGTGAGAGGCTTAATGCAGTCACAGCTCCTCCTAAGGGCGGCCAGCCTCCCTCACCTTCTTTTCCTTGAGCAGCAGCAAGCAGCGACCACGCAGCAGAAAGAACCTCTCCTGGAAGCGGTTTCCCAGTAAGCGGGGAGGCTCCTCCCTACATCGCAGCAGACCCACCCTTGGGCTCTCACGCCGGATACCTGGGCACAAACGGCAATGCTGGGTGGAGGGTCCTGGGGGAAAGGCCTGGGGATGGAGGTGCTGGATTGAAGAAGGAGGGTCACCTGTGAAGAGGCAGCCGGCCTGGGCCAGGGAGACTTTTCTCAAGAGCAAGGAGGCCGAGCAGGGCTCTGGGAGCTGGCACCATTGAAGAGCCTGCTCTAGGACCCTTTCCTTGGGGTGCAGGGGCCGCTCTAAGGAAGGGATAGAGTGGGAGTGAATATCAACCAGAATATCCATCCACAGCCTGGAGCCCCCACTCCTTTCCCACCAGTCACATTCACTTGTCCAATCGGGCACCCAGCCACAGGTATTTATTTTAGCACCAGTTCTGGGCCAGGCACTGTGTTGGCCCTGGGGATATAGTGGTGAGCATGAAACACAAACCCCACAGTAAAGTGAGGGAGCAGACATTAAACAGGTAAGTAAATCAAATAACTGCAGACAATTAGTGCTTTGAAAGAAACAAGAAGCTGAGAGAGAGAGAGCAGGAGAGCAGCCCCTGTGACAGGGTGATGACCAGACAAGGTCTTTCAAAAAATTTTTAACATTTATTTATTTTTTTTTTTGAGAGACAGAGACAGAGCGCAAGTGGGATAGGGGCCAAGAGGGAGACACAGAATCTGAGGCAGGCTCCAGGCTCCCAGCTGTCATCACGGAGCGTGATGAGGGGCTCGAACTCACCAACCATGAGATCATGACCTGACCCTACAACATCAGGCACTTAACCAACTGAGCCACCCAGGCGCCCCCAGGCAAGGGCTTTCAGAAGGGGGCATTTGAAGATGAGACTGAGGTGTGAAGGAATAGGAGGAACAAGCCATTCTAAGTTCAAGGGAAGAAAATTGCAGGCATGACAAAATGCAGGAAAGATATGTTTGAAGGCAAGAAAGATGTGTTTGAAGAACAGCTAGCATGGCTGAAGCCCAGAGAATGAGTTATATGAGATGAGGTCTAAGAAATAAGCAAGGGCCAGACACTCAGGGTCTGTGGGCCATAATAAGGAATTTGAATTTTATTTTAAGCCCAGTGGAAAGCCGTTGGAAGGTAATGGCATGATGTGATTTATGCTTGCAATGCATGTTGACTGCTGGAAAATGGGTCATTGGGAGGCAAGAAGGGAACACTAGCCAGTTCTTCCCTTTCTGGGGCTATATATTTTAGTGGTTAACATTGGGGAAAGAAAGATAGCAGTGACTTCACCTTGGGTGGTAGTAATGGTGGAGATAGAGAAAAGTGACAGATTGTAATAGAATCAGCAGGTTGGGCTAGGTGTGAAGTTGAAGAAAAGGGAAGTCTCCAAGGTTTCTGGCCTTGATAACTGAGTTAGGAGAAACTGCAAAATGGCCTGGGCTTTTTGTTAGGTGAAGGGTCTGGAAACTGAGTTGAGTCTTGCATGTTTTAAATTAGAGACGCATATGAGACGTACAAGTGGAGGTGTGCAGTAGACAGTTGGACATGTGAGTCTGGAGCTCGGAGGAGAGATCTGGGCCAGAAATAAAAATTTGGGTTTCAGCTTTATAATGGCACTTAAAGCTATTGGAATGGATGAGGCATCCAAGGAAAAATGTAGGTAGAGAAAGGAAAGGGATCCAGGTTGAATGCTGGGTTCCTCCAACATTTGGAATCTGGGCAAAGGAGGAAGAAAAGCCTTCTTTGATGCAGAAGGCAAACCTACAGTTTGTGGGGTCCACAAAAGTCAAGAGAGAAGAGAGTATTGAGAAAGAGGGAGTGGTCAACAGTGTAGAATGTCCCTTCACATGTACGAAGACAGTGTCCACTATATTTGGACAAAAGAAGGCACCGGTGACTTTGATCTCACCCCATCACATGTGCATCTACACACACATGGTCATGCTCACCAAGTTCCCCGTGCTCACGAATCTCAAATGTCATCCACAAGTCCATCCCAGCCTCTGTCCCCCTCATCTCCAATACCTGGTTAGTCAGCTCCTCAGCAGTGAGTGTCGGAGACACCTGGAGTCAGGGCCAGAGCAGAGGATCCATGCTGGTCAGTCTACTGACCCTGCCCCCCTCCAGTCCTCCCCTCTCCCCACGTGTCCCCTCAGGACTGACCTTCAGGGTGACACAGTTGTCTGGAAGCTGCTGTTCTATATAAACCTCCATGATGAGGTCTCCAGCCTGGGACAGCTGGGAGGAGGGGTCAAGTAGGAGGACACAAGCGAATGCAAAAAATCAAGGTCAGAGGGCTCCTTATGTGGCTTCATAAGCACATCTCCCACAAAAGTCTCCTCCTCCTTCCCCTCATCCCCAGTGTGGCTCAGGCCCGTATAAGGGAGAACTCTGGGACTGGCAGAGCCACATCTTCAGGCTGCATGGGTACTTCCCAAGGCAGTGCCAACATATGTTTGAAAAGACAAGTTTAGAGTCAGACTCTCTGGCTTACAACTCAGGCACTCGTTACAGTATGACTTTGAATAAGTGACCCCCAAGGCCTCTGTTTGTTTCTTTTTTCTTTTTTTATTATAACTATTTTTTTAATGTTTATTAATTTTGAGAGAGCGAGAGATCAGGGGAGGGGCAGAAAGAAAAAGAATCCCAAGCAGGCTCTGTGCCCTCAGTGCAGAGCCCGATGCAGGGCTGAAACCCACAATGAGAGCATGACCTGAGCTGAAACTGAGTCAGATGCTTAGCAAATGAGCCACCCAGGTGCCCCACTCTGTTTCTTTATTTGAAAAAAGGGGACTGTCTGCCTCATGGAGTTGTGTAATGTTAAAGTAAGGTCATTCATAGGGCTTAGAATATAATAAGTCCTCAGCTGTTTGTTATCCTATTTACTATTATTCTCAGCACGTTGTCTAACTTAGCTAACTCTTCCTTGGATCTCTTACATGCATAACTGAAGTACTCGCCACCACTTTGTAATGAAGAATCCTCATGGTGGACTAAGTGGAGCAAATCCTAAACCAAATCCCTATCCCCAAAGCGCTCCCCTCCTTGGGTTTCCCCTTTCTCGAGAGCTGAGGGCCAATGTCCAGCAGCAGAAGGCCACCTTCCTGTCTCAATAAATCCTCCTGGCTCACTCAAGAGTCTAAGGTCAGGATGAGTTACCTGTACATCCTTCCAGGTGGTGATAAGACTGACTTCCAAGTCAATCTGAGCTACCTGGTCAGAGTCAATCTGTAGAAGAGCCAAAAAGAAGTGTTTGTATTGTGGAGGTGGGGGCTGGTGCTAGAAAATGAGGGAAGAAGGGGGAGATGTGCAAGACCAGAGGGTCTATATGAGAGCCTTAGAGGCTAAAAGCGCTAAGAACCAATGGGGCATGGACATTTGGAGTGAGGTTATGGGATAGAGGGACCTTGGGCTCTGAGAGGTGATTCCTGATGCAGAGGGCCTTCAGAGGTCTGGGCTGGGGGCTTGCTGGGAAGAAAAGGATCCAGAATCCAGGAAGAGGGACTATAGTCAGGGGTTGAGAGAGCTTACATTAAAGACAGAGATGTAGCCATCGATGAGTTCCTGCAGCACCCGCACCTCATGTTCCCCCCGCCCATCTGTCTGGAACACACTGGGTGCAAACAGCAGGGCCAAGTTCCGCGTGCACATCTGGTTTATAGCAGCACACTTTTGCACCCTGCAAAAGGGTGTGACATGGGTCACAAGTGATGCAGCTTGTCTGTTGGTCATTGCATCCATTCATTCAGCAAACACTTTTGAGTTCCTACTGTATGCCAGGCCCTGGGCTAAGGATTTGGGATAAAGCTGTAAGACACCATACTGGCTACAAGGAACTCCCAGTCTAGGGGAGAGACAGATAAGGCATGGGTGATTATAAATATTGTAGGGGTCAGGAAAAAATTTTTTAAAGGGACAGGCAGTAAATATTCTAGGCTTGTAGGCCATACATTGTTGCAATTTATCAGTTCTGTTGTAGTATGAGAGGAGCTATAGATAATATATAAGTGAATGGGTGTGGCTTTACACTTCATGTAGAAAACCTCATTTAGAAATACAGGCAATGGGCTGCATTTGGCCCATGGACCATAGTGGGCCCCTCCTTGTGATATAGAGTAATCAGTACAATACAGCAGCCAGTGTTCACCTTAGAATCATTTAAAGACCCGTCTCCCCAAAAGACTCAACAAGATAAATCTGCCACTTATTCTTCTTTGTGTCTCCTACACCTAACCTTTTGTCTGACATAGAATAATAAAACAAAATATTGATTGCTCACCATTTCTGAATGCTTACTACATACATGCCAGGTGCTGCAGTTAGGATTTTGGATGGATTATTTCCTTTAACTCTCATGACCCTAGGAGGTGGATACTATTCGTTACACCATCTTCCTTTTACAAATGAGGAAACTGTATGGCTCTACATCTCCGGCTTCCTTTTACAAATGGGGAAACTGAGGCTCAGAGAGTGCAAGTAACTTACCCAAAGTGACACACTAGAATGGTGGAGCCAGAGTAAAACTTAGGTCTGCCTGACCCCAGAGTCCACACTCTGAACCTTTGTGCTCTGATGCTTTCACTTAGCAGTTGTTTACAGGATGAAGGAATGAATGTCGGGGGCAGGTAGACAGAGCTGCTAAAGGGTCAGTGAGGAGCCTGCAGGGGTTCTGGCCATACTGACCGATAGAGATGGCCGATGAGGGTTGCCAGCGTTCGGCGGTTAACCTGTGGTAGGCAGCCAATCACTTCTTTGTACTTCTCCAGGCGCTGATTCTTCTGGGGTAGCTCTGGGATGGAATAGGGGAGGGGTGGAGATGATCAGGGAAGGGAGCGCCGAGAGATTTTTGGAGGAACAAACCTAGGATGGGTGTACCTCTGACCCCTTCCCACCTTGACCTAAGCTGAGCTCCTGAATGATCCTGGGGGGATTCTGGGGGGGAGAAAGTACTGGGGAGGAGGGCAAAACAGCCTCAGGGATTCAAGGGGGTGGTGGGGTGGAGTTTCTGGTTGTCCCTTGGCTGTCTGTGTGGAGTTCTTAGGGACTTTGGCAGTACCAGCAGCCTCCCTCCAGCGAGGCAACAACCGTGCAGAAGTCACAGGGTCATCGAGCTCTCGAAAGAAGCGTTTGAGCGTATCGGTGACATCCTCCACGAAGTGCTCCCCTGGCCGGAGCTTCACTGACCGGGCATCCCGCCGGAACTCAGCCAGGAGCCGAAGGCTACGCGCGCGGGCACCCCCTTTCCGGTATATGCCCTCCAGCTGGAGCCCTGAGAACAGCCAGCATCTCTGCTCACCACTGCCCAAAGACCCACCCACCCACCTGGTATTCAGTATCTGTCACCCGCCCCTGCCCCCCCATGCTCTAGGGCTACTGGGGTAAATGAGCCAAAGAGGAGGAAGTCTGCCTTCACGATCTTGACTCTTAAGAAGGTCCTTCCCCAGGGCGCCTGGGTGGCTCAGTCGGTTAAGCGTCCAGCTTCGGCTCAGATCTGCTTCGGCTCAGATCATGATCTCACGGTTCATGGGTTCAAGCCCCATATCGGGCTCTGTGCTGATAAGCTAGCTCAGAACCTGGAGCCTGCTTCCAATTTTGTGTCTCCCTCTCTCTCTGACCCTCCCCTGCTCACGCTGCCTCTCTCTCTCTCTCTCTCAGAAATAAATAAAACATTAAAAAAAAAAAAAAGAAGGTGCTTCCCTAACCATGAGATTACACATAGCCCCCACAACTCTCTATCTCCTTGCTATTTTGGTTTTGAAATAGCACTTGTAAATCATATTACAGTCGATCCTCACTATTCAGATTCCATATTGTGAATTCATCTACTTGATAAAGTTTATTTGAAACCCCTGAACCAATACTTGTGGCACTTTTCCAGTCATTTGTGAGCATGCGCAGAGCAGAGAAGAATTTGAGTTGCCTGTTGGTCACATTCCCAGCTAAGCTCTCATATGGTAAACAAGTATAGTCTTCATGGTATATATAGAACCACATTTTTTGCATTCTTGTGCCTTTTTTGGGGGGTAGTTTCACTATTTGAAATGGCTCCCAAGTGAAGTGCTGGATTGCTGTCTAGTATCCCTAAGTGCAAGAAGGCTGTGATGTGCCTTATGGAGAAAATATGTGTGTCAGACAAGCTTTCCTCATGCATGAGTTACAGTGCTGCTGGCTGTGAGTTCAAAGTTAACAGATCACAAATATATATTAAAGCAAGTGTCTTTAAACAGAAACACACTTAAAACAAAGTTACATATTGGTGGATCATTTGATGAGAATGTGACCACTGCTTCCCAGGAATCCAACCCTGAATTTCCACTGGGGCAACAATTTAGTATTCATTCATTCAGTGTTTGCAATAACTTCATAGAACAAAACTACCATGAATAATGAGAACTGACTGTATTTTTCTTACTCATTACCCATCTCTCCCACTAGTCTATGAGCATCATAGAACCTTCCCTTTTCACTGCTATATGTCCAGTATCTGGCACATGGGAGCAGCTCAGTAAACATCTGCTATATGAAGAGCAGCAGTGCAGAAACTGTGGAGGAGTGGGTATGACCACCCATGCTCTTTCTCCAGGGCTTTCACTGGACCACTGACTTAATCCCTCCTTTGAACACCAGGAGAATAGGATGGGATCTAGTGAGCAGGGAAGTCAGCGTATGAGGCTACTACCAAGGTGTGGAGAATGTCATTAGCCACTGACTATCCACTGTCCATGTTGTAAGGACAACTATTTCTAGTTAATGGATGTGCCTTCCCCCGCCCCCACCTTTATTGCCTTCCTTAGTTTTCCATGATGTTTCCTTCTCAAGAGTCCTGCCTTCTAGGGATGCCTGGGGGCTCAAGTACTGATCTAATGGTTCATGGGTTTGAGCCCCACATCAAGCTCTGTGCTGACAGCTCAGAGCCTGGAGCCTGCTTCAGATTCTGTGTCTCTCTCTATCTCTGCCCCTCCCTGCTCATGCTCTGTCTTCAAAAATAAACATAAAAATTTTTTTTTTTTTAAAAAAGAGTCCTGCCTTCTAAAAGGGGTTCATCAAGGAGCTAGATTCTACTTGGTCCCTTCTTGG
This sequence comes from Crocuta crocuta, assembly GCF_008692635.1. Classification (NCBI taxonomy): domain Eukaryota; kingdom Metazoa; phylum Chordata; class Mammalia; order Carnivora; family Hyaenidae; genus Crocuta; species Crocuta crocuta. The sequence continues at coordinate 13,617,323 of NW_027530640.1, forward strand.
GCTGGAGAATAAAGCAGAGGCCAAAAAGTCACAGAGAATTCTGGGAGCCACTTGCACAGCTGAGCCTTTATGCCTGGAAAAACTCCCACACAGAATAATTCTGCTCAGACCTTCAAGGATTTTGCTGCACAGCTTGGCTCTTGCCTTACAGCTGCCCCCTCTTTGTTCTTTATAGCTCTACATCTCCAGTCACATTTCAGTGCTGCTCTGCTCTCCCTCCACACCCACGGCCCACTAACAGCTACCTTGGAACACTTACTACCTGCCAGATGCTGTGCTAAATACTTTATATATGTTCTCTTACTATCACAACTATCCTAGAAAACGAGGACTGTTGGTTGCCCCATTCCACCAATGGAGGAACTGAGTCTCAGAAAGGTAAAGAAACTTGCCAAGGGTCATACAGTGGGCTGTTGTTAGGCTGCAATCTTTGGAGGCAAAGCTCCTATAGGCAGGTCACAACCCCTGGCTGTTCCTCTGTCCCCCATCCCCTACTGCCTCAGTATTGGCCAGTACCCACTCACCATGCTGGGTGACAAAACTGATGCAGGCATCCACGATGATGGGGATGTCACCCCGGCTCATCTGCTGCTCTTGCAGCCCTGTGCCGCCCCCGCCAGCGGCCCCTTCGATGGCTGCGGTCCATGCTGAGAAATCCAGCCGGCCCTCCCCCTGCAGATACAGGGTCCTGAGACCCGAGAGGCCTGAGTTAGAGCCAGCTCCAGAGGGTCTTTTAAACTAAGAGGCCCAGGATCTCAAGGCCCAGATTTCCAAGAGCCACCAGCAGGGGGCAGCAACATTCAACCCAGACAGAGCCCCTGAACAAGGCAATGGAATTTGAGGAAGTGGGTATCGGTCCACCAGACCAGGGTGGAGGGCGGGGCCAGGCTCTAGAAAGAGGGGCCCAGGGTCAGGGATAAGGGCAACACTTACCTTCCTGTTTCCACCAGGACCAAATGCTCCTTCTTATCTGGGGTGTCAGCTGCTGAAACCACACCTGGGAGGAGAATCATCAGACATTATCATGATTGTCTTCTTCATAGTGACTAATATTTACTAAGTATTTAAGGTATGTAGGTGCCAGGCTAGGAACCCTACAAACAATGCTGTATTAAATCCTGTAAGTTACATACTATTATCCCCATTTTACAGGTGACACATTATGCTCAGAGAGGTTAAGTTGCTTATCTCATTACTTGTTATAAAATGGCAAATTGAGCTGGAAGTTAGGTCTCTTGTCTCCAAAGACCTCTGATATTATCCCATACTGTCCTCTTTGAGGAAGTAAGAGTACCCAGTCCCCTCTCCCTGTCTCTAACCAGCAAATGACTCTAAATAAAATTAATATTTTTAGCATATAACATTTAACACCTGCAAGATAAGTCCTACCAGGTTCTGTGATAAATGTTTTACATGTATGGCCTTTTTTGAAACTACATCTCTTTCACCGTACCCATTGTGAAGATGAGGAAACTAAGGCACAGAAAGGTTAAGCAACTTGTCCAAGATCACATAGATAGAAAGTGATGGAGGTGGAGGTCTGTGTCTGGGCAGTCTGACTCCAGAGCTTGTACCCGAATACACTATATTCTGCTATTTCCATAGGGATCCCCAAGTAGATGAAGGTCCACTATCCCCCACCCCACGGCCACCTTTCATCCCTTTCCCCACCCTTGCTCACTGATTTCCTGTAGCCGCCGCAAATGCACCATGTCCTCAGGGGCTGGAGGGCCAGGGCCCGGTGCTGGACACAGGAAGAGGTGGTCACCACGAAGAAGCCCGAACCCTGACAGCCAGAGGCCAGAGGCCAGAGCTGAATGGGTGGGAGAGCGCAGCCACAGGCGGCCCAGCCGCAGCAGCCCAGGGCCCAGCAGCTGGTGACAGCTCAGCGGGGAGAACCACTGTGAGTCAAGAGGAAGAGGGGAACAAGGAGGATGGGGAAAGAGACAAGAGATGATAAGAAAATTAGAGTGAGAAGGATAGGGAGAGACACGAAGAGAAAGCAGAAGAAAGAGAGGAATGAAAAGCGATGGGAAGAGAACAAAAGAAAGACCCAGGAACACAGGAGATGGATGGAGAAAGACAGGAAAGAAATTCAGTTCAATTTAATTTGCTCCAGCCAACACAGAGAAGATCTTCTGTGTGGCAGCCTTATGCCCTTAATGGGATACAGGGTAAGAAAAAATGGGGATCCCAAATGCTATCATTGAAGAGTCATGATGCCCTAGGAAATCCCACCACCTGGCGCAGGAATCGTGGAGAAGTGAGTGTTGGATATGGTCTGCAGAGTAGTGCTTCTCCAGCTACCTGTGGTGAAGGAACAAGGAGTTCTTCTTTTCTTTTTTTTGTTCAAAACTCCAATCTGTTACTAACAGTACTTTTGTAAAAAACAGTAAAAATGAACTACTATAAAAATAAAGTGAAAAACAAGATACAAAATATAAGCCCTCCCTTAATATAGTTTATAAAAAAATTCTACACATAAAATCACTCTGTCACATTCCGACAGATGTTTGAGCATTTCCCAAAGAGGAGTGTCACATGCTGCAGGGCTGACCTGGTGAGGCCAGAAGGAGGCCCTTGGACTTTGGTAATGGGAAGTTGCCAACCACCCTGCAGGGTAGAAGCTCAGAAGTCTGGCAAAGGAGGGCAACCTCGAGGGGTTAAGGAGGAAGTACATGCCTGCCAGGGCACACGACTATCTGAGGGGTTGTCCGGAGGGCACTAGGGTGATAAGCTGAAGGTGGAGCAGGGCTGAGGGAAAAAGACGGTTAAGGATGGGAGCGATTAGAGTGATTGGCATCATCTTGACCATTACTATTTCAACACCCACAGATGGAGGGCCTGCTGTGTGCCAAGCAGCGCCGGTCTCACATGTCACTTAATCCTCAACCCTGAGGGGTGCATCTTTTACACCCACTCTATCCGTATGGGAAAGCTCACAAGGCTGAGAGTTGGAGGACTAAATCCCAGGATGTCTGACTTTAGGGCCTGAACTTTAAAAAAAATATATTTATTAATTTTTGAAAGAGCACAAGTCAGGGAGGGGCAGAGAGAGGGAAACAGAGGATCCAAAGGGGGCTCTGCACTGACAGCAGTGAGATCACTGTGAGGCTCCAACTCATTAATGGGGAGATCATGACCTGAGCCAAAGTCGATGCTCAACTGACTGAGCCGCCCAGGCAGCCCTTGGGGCCTGAACTTTTAATTCCAGGGAGAGGATGCAGGACAGAGAGACTAGCTTGCCTGGGAATGGAGTTGCTGGGCCTCATGAAGGCAGCCTCGCCTGTGTACTGGAAGAACTTGGGGAAGGAAAAGTGGGAGTTAGAGGCAGCCTTTCCTTGGGAAGAAGGCCTGCACAGTGAGGTTCAAGCCACAAGCTTTGTAGACAGAGGCCTGTTCTTGATCCTGTGCCTCCTAGCTGTGTGACCTTGACCAAGTGACTTCATAACCTGTGTAACTCTGTTTCCCTGTATGTGAAATACTGATAATCCTTTCCTCTGAGGGTTGTTGTGAAAGTTAAATGAGCTATTGAGTGGGCAATGCCTAACACTGGTCCTAGCACAGTTGTTAATGCTGTTGGATGTGGTGGGGGTGGCTGTAGGAATAGGAAAGGGCAGGATGGGGACAGCTGGGGACAGGGAAACCATGGGCTGTCAGGGAGGGCTCTTGGCTGGCTCACTTTGCCCACAGCACTGGTCCAGGCCTCCAGGCTGTCAGCTCCATCTGTGCCAAAATGCTGGATCCTCCCCCCGGTGAGGATGAGCTCAAAGGAAAAGGGGAACCTAGAAAGAAAGTGAGGTTAAGGAGGAGAATGGGGACCAAGAGCGGGCTGGGAGGCTCAGGATCAGAAACGGCAAAGGGGGAGTGCAGGGAACATGGGGTGTGGTTACCTGTCGAGGTCACCTGGGTCAGTGGGTGGGGGACTCACACCCAGACATACAACATCTTGGGGCTGGATGAGGCTGAGGGGTTCAGGGCTGCTTTCTGACACAAACATTTCCAGGGCTGCTCTCAGCACGCACCACAGTCGGGGGGGAGCTGAAGGGGACGCTGACGGTCAGCAGGCAGAAGGTGTCTGTCCCTACTGTCATAATTCCCATTGCCAGATATTTATTCTTTCTATGCCAAACCCTCTGCCTGTGTATGATCTTATGTAATCTTCACAACACTATGAGGTGGGTATCATCTTCAGTCCTCTTTCAAGATGGGGAAACTGAGGCCCAGAGTTTGAGTAGTTTGCCCAAGCCACATTAGTAGGAAGTCGCAGAGCTGGGATTTGGCCCAGGCAGTCTGACTTCACAGCACAGGCTCTCAGCTATCACCCAGTGCTGCCACCAGGCATGGTCCCTCTCTTAACTCCCAGCACCTAGCCCACTCCAGGGTGTGGCCCTATTTGCCCTTCCTACCCCTCTGTGGCACACTCTTGCTCATCCCGGTTTCTGCCCCATCTCCTCCCATCCTTGGCTCCCCTCTCACCATCCCGGCCTTTGCGAGTAGGTGGGGGTCCAGATTTGTTGCTGATGGGACCACAGTACAGGAAGCTGCTGTAAGTGGCAGGTACCACCACCTCATTGTACACACCAGGGGAAGGGTCTGCAAAGGGAAGGAGAAGTGGTCAGTTCAGTGCAGTGCAATGGGATGGCCTGAGCCATCAGGGAAAGGATCAGACTGAGGAAGGCAGTGGGACCCAACTCTACTGGCAGCATGGCCAAGTCGAACCCAGTGGGGCTGGACTCCTTACTGCCCAGATTAGAAAAGATGGTGGCAGGAAGCAAGACTCCAGCCCTTGCCCACTGCCTCTCCCCACCAGCCATCCATTTACCCAGTCAGCCCAGGATGGAAAACTCTAAGCAGGGGCCATCCTAGAAGTATCAGCCCCTCTGGCCTGACCCCTGGAGAAAAACCTCTTTAGATGATAGTTTCTATGATCAGACTTCCCCCAGGGGAATGAGATCTCCCCTATGGGTTGACCCTGTTAGGGGTTCACCAGCACTAACACCTCAAACACCCAGATCTATCCTGGGCAGTGGCCGCCATTGCTCATTTTGTGACATCAGGATATGTGCCTCAGAGGATCTAGAAGGTTGGGAAACTACCCAGACTGGGCCATTTGATGGGATGAGGAAAAGGGTACACGGGACTCCCTGGAACAATCAAGGCACAGGTCAGGGTTGAGAATTCTTAGGGGATGGATGAGAAAGGAGGTCCTTCTGGGGATTACCTGGGAGCGGGAGACCAGAGAAGCTGCCATCAGGTGCTGAGGGGGACCAGGGCTCTTCGCCCTCAGAGGACTCAACACAGAGGAGCTGGGTCATGTTCTTCAGCAGGTTGGGTCCTGCCACAGCTGCACACAGTGCCTACAGAAGGGGAAGGGCCTCTGTCAGCCCCAAGATCCAACCTGACAGTGTGGGGACAGTCCTCCAGTCATCAAAAATGGCCCCAACCTCACGCCAGGTCTAGGCATTTCAACTCAGAGAATGCTCTCCTCCGTCAGTCACAACCTGTCCCTCCTACCTGGAGAAGCTGTCCATGATCTGGATACTGAGGGTGGGGCTTCCGGAAGAGACCCAGTCGGTACTTCCGGGAGATGAACTCTCCCCGGGGGCCAGGGCTTGCATCTGGATGCAGCCCCTCACCTGGGGGCAATGTCCCTGCCCAGAAGCGGTTGGCGCGATCGTTTCCCAGGACAATGAACAACTGTAGGATGACAAGGGGCAGAGGCAAGTGACAGGAAATCAAGAGTTCTCGGACATTTCAATCCTGCCCCTAAGCTGGGCTCACAGCCTCTTTTCGATGCTTTTCTTCCATCTTTCCCACTTTCTCCCTCTTGAGACTCCTCACCTGCACTATCTCATTACTCCACACACTTGTGTCCAGCTTCAGGCTCTGTACTTTGGAGATCCCAGAACCCAGGGCTCGGTGCTGACCTATTGTTAGGGTGTGAAGAGCATGTGGTATAGATACCCAGAGCCAGCCCCAGTCCCTCCTCCCTCTCCCTGATTCAGCTTAAGACCCCAGCCCTCACCTGCACACTGCTTGCAGATGACCACCCCCAGGTTGACAGCAGCCCAGTCTGGGCGGGAGGCGCCACAGTCCGCACAGTGCCGGTTTGCCCGATTGGACCAGATTTTCTCAGCCACCTCGTAGTCAGACAGGGTCTCGGTTACTGCTTCCTGCAGAGCGGCCGCCCAGCTCTGCCGAGCACCCCCAGACTCGGCTGTGAAGCTGAGGGGTGGACAGCCAGTCTGTGGGCATGGATACCCCTTCCTACCTGTCCTATCCCACTGGCCATTCCTGCAGGAACCACCGCAGGCCACATCTGGGCCAGCCCAGACCCTCCTGAGACCTTGACCCTGATCACTAGAATTCCATCAGTGCACACCCACTGACGTCCTACTGAAGAGGCCTCCAGCCCTCTGCCCACCCTGGGCCTCCTTCAAAAGTCTCACCCCCAGGGGCACCTGAGTGGCTCAGTCAGTTAAGTGTCTGACTAGGCTCAGGTCATGATCTCCCTGTTTGTGGGTTCAAGAGTGCAGAGCCTGCTTGGGATTCTCTCTCCCTCTCCCTCTCTCTCTACCCCTCACCCACTTGCTCTCTCTCTCTCCCTCCCTCTCTCTCTCTGTCTCTTTCAAGATAAATAAATAAACTTTTAAAAAAATGTCTCTCCTCCATCCCTGCCTCCTGCCAGTCTGGGCCCCACCTGAAGCAGCGATGGGGCGTGAGCAGATCAAAGCTCCGACTCTTGGTCTCCCTTACGCTGCATCCTTGCAGTTCAATGAAGCAGATCCCGATGCCCGAAGAAAAGGCCTGGTGAGATTGTGGGGGTTGGAGCAGGTTCAGTGAGGTGCCAGAATGGGCTAGGCCAGGCTCCTTGGCCTCGGTCAGGTCCTTCTCACCTGCTCACTCTTGTACAGGGCCAGCTCTCCAGGGCTCAAAGCAGCAAAAACCTTGGCCTTGTGTCCGCGAAGCTCCAGCATGCCTGTGCGGAGGGGTCGGGGCGGCTGAGGGGGCCGGGGGTGGCCCAGGAGGCGCTGCTCCCTCAGGCAGGATTGCAGTGTGGAGCACCATGTGTCCCGCTGGGCTGGTGGGGGACAGAGAAGCAGGTTAGCCAGCAGCTGTGTGCTCACATGGCCTCCCTGCCCCCACCCTGACACAGTAGGGCCCTGATTCTCACCCTCACTCTCTGTGCGAAACACAAACACCCTCTGGCCAGTGATGACCTGGAACTTGTTGTCCTTGCTGCTGCGGGTCATCTCAATGGCAGTCAGAGGGATCACACCCTTGGGGAAGGGATCCTGGAGAGACAGCCCAGTGACCCAAAGGGACAGCAAGTCAGCCTTGTGTGCTGAACCGGGGGCCAGCACCAACTTTTAACGAAATCAGCATTCATTCATTCCACACGCAGTGGGGTACAGCTGCTAACCTAGCTACTTTAGATGCTGACATCAGTCATGTGGTGACCCCCCCACCATGGGCTTCCCATCTTCCAGTCCTGAGGCTTTCTCAGCCCTCCCCCTCCCTTTCTCTTTCCCTAGGCCCAACATAGCATCTTCCAGACCCCCACCTTATCATTGCCAAAGTACATCAGACTCCTGCCATTGAACTGCACAAAGCGCCTCTGGAAAACGTAGTTTCTGGGAAGGCAGGGGCCAAGATGAGTGAGTGGTGGAGGCTGTATCCTGAGGGCTCCTAGGGTCTGGGAGTACCTGGGACCTGACCCCCCCATACCACCACCTACCCTTCCTCTTCTTCCTCCCTACCCTCCCTTTCCCTCCCCAGTAGCCCCACCCCTGAGGGGAGAGCTTGTCTAGCCATCCACTGAGCAGGGGTGTGGGGCGGTCTGCTGTGGAAGAGAAGCTGGCATAGGGTGAAATGAGGTCATCATTCATCTCCATGTCCAGAGTGGGCAGTGAGAGGGTGGAATCCCCGGGCAGCTCAAGGCTGGCATAGCCAGCATCCTCCCGTGCTTCCAGATCCTGCCTGCTGAGCCTTACATGGGGCAAGAGAGAACACATATTAGACCCAGTTCCCTAGACACCCCCACCCACAGCACTTCACAGAATGGTTGGATCACTTTTCAGACAGGGAAATAGGGAGGTTGGGAACCCAAAAGATTAGCATAGAGCCTCTTCCCTGAGCATGCTTGGATTTTTTATTGGAAAAATTTCAGTCCCTCCCCTTTGCCATTAGTATTACTTGGTAGAAGAGTTAGGGAAAGGCTGTGTAGCTGGCTTTCTGCCACAGTTGCCAATATCTAATCAATAAGTCTTTCTTGGTTCTTTCTCCAAAAAGTGCTTGACTTTCTCTCCCTGTACCAATTCCCATCAGTTCTCACCAGGGTGATGTGAGTTGCCTAACTGGTCACCTGCTTCCACTGATGCCCTCCATTGGACATCATTTTCCACCACTACCAGAACACTCCTTTAAAATGCAAATGACTGTCTCTGTTACTCCCCCACTCATGCTCTGTCTCTCTCAAAAATAAATAAACATTAAAAAATTTTTAAAAAGGGCGGGGAGGCGCTTGGGTGGCTCAGTTGTTTAAGTGTCCGACTCAACTCAGATCATGATCTCAGTTTGTGAGTTCAAACCCCGTGTCAGGCTCTGTGCTGACAGCTCAGAACCTGGAGCCTGCTTCAGATTCTGTGTCTCCCTCTCTCTCTGCCCCTTCTCCACTTGTGCATTTTCTGTCTCTCAAAATAAATAAATAAACGGGGAAAAAACCCTCAATTCCCCAGGCTATAGCGCAGCTAAGGTTGAGAACCATCACTGTACCCTATTTGTTTCTTACTTCAGTAAGAAATTGAAGCAATCAGGTAAGAACCCCCACAAACTCCCAGTGCCTCATCTACCCAATTTCACACATACTTTACATTCCTTCTGCTGCTGTCATAAACATCCCTGTCTGAAAACAGTCCCTCCTCTGTGCACCATCCTCTCACCGACACAAGGATGTTGTTCCAGACTTTCTCCCCTTCCCCTCCCTGACAGCAGCTAATTCTCCCTCTCTACCAGATCCCTGCAATCCATCTATAAACATATGTAACACTCCCTCCTACAAAAATCATTTGTTGACTCTACTTCCACTATCAACAACCACTCAACTCTCTGCTCTTTTTTGCAGAAAAATGCCTCAAAAATGTCATCTGTACATTCCAACTCTTTCTGTTATCTCTTGAGACCATTCTGGTCTGGCTTTCACCTCTACCCCATGTCAATGTCCCCAGTGACCTCCACATTGCCAATTCCAGAGGCCATTTCTCAGTCTTTGTCTTTCTTGACCTCCGAGCGCCATTTGAACTGCTGACCTCCCCCATCTCCTTTCTTCACTTTGCTCCTATGATATTACACTCTTCTGGTTTTCCTTCTCTTTACTACTCATTTCTTTTTAGTCTGTTTTGCTGGTTCTTCCTTTTCTCCCAAACCTCTTGATATAGGGGATATGCCCGGACTCTGATCATGGTCCTCTGCTCTGTCGACACTCACTTATAGCTACATATACCCACTAGATGCTACAAACTCACAAATTTAGATCTCCAGCTCAGACCTCTCCCCTGAACTCCAGGCTTGTATATTCACTGGCCTATGTGTTATCTCTTCTTGGGCTTATAATGTATACCTCAAATTCAGCACATCCAAAACAGAACTCCAGATCTCCCCACCACCCCCTGCTTTGTGTACAGTTTCCCCATGTCAGATGAGAGCAACCCCAGGAACTTTCAATTGCTCAAACAGCACTGTCCACAGAAGTCGGCATGAGAACCACAAATGTAATTTTCGATTTCCTAGTAGCCACGTTAAAAAGTAAAAAGAAACAAGGGAAACTAATGTAATATATTTTATTTAATCCAACCTACCCAACATATTAACCTTTTATTATGTCATCTGTATAAAAATTAAGATATTTTATGTCTACTTCTGTCATATTCATCCAGTACTGATTTTTTTTCATACTAAGTCTTTCAAATCGGGTACGTTAAAGCACATCTTACTCCAGACTAGCCACATTTCATGTGTCCAGTAGGCACATGTGGCTAGTGGCTACCACACGGGGCCATGCAGCTCAGACTGAAATCCTTGAGGTCAGTCCTGACTGCTCTTTTCTCTCACACCCCAATTTACTAGGACAGTTTGCCTTCAAAATATAACCCAAATCCAACCACTTCTTACCGTCTCCACTACCACCACCTAGTCTGAGATGTCTCATCTAGATTACTGCAGTAACCTCGTAACTGGTCTCTCTGCTTCTGCTTTTGCTTCTACAGCCATTCCCAACGTAGCAACCAGAGGGATTCTTAAAATGTATTCAAAACCCTGCCGGTGGCTTCCCATTTCCCTTAGAGTCAAAGCGAAAGTCCCCACAGGGTCCTACCTGATGGAGCTCCTTTTCCCTCTCTGACATCATCTCCTCCCACACTTCCTGCCCTGGCCACTCTACTCCAGCCCCACTGGCCTTGTCACCAGTCCTGGGTCTACCTGGAAGCCTCTATTCTAGCCACTTCCTCCTGCCTGGGACACTTATCCCAGAGAGTGTCATGATCAACTCTCTCACCTCCTTCATTTTGCTCAAGTGTCATCTGAAAACACTCTGACAACTCTTAATGAAAAATTACACCCCTCTTCCCCTCACTCCATCCCAGCCTTCTTACCCTGCTCTATTTTTTCCCATGGCACTTAACACCTTTTAACATATGATGTAACTTATTTATTATACCTATTTTTATTTGACTATCTCCCTACAGGGGCAGTGATTTCTGATCTATCTCAAGTATCTACAACCTCAGGGATGCAGTAGGTGCTCCATAAAGATTTGTTAAATGAAAGTGTGAAAAGTACTTCTCCGTATTTTAAATTATATATCCATCTGTTTGTCAACTTGTTTTTTTTTGTTGTTGTTGTTGTTGTCAACTTGTTTTATTTCCTGTCTGCCCCACTGAGTCACAAGAGGTTTGAGGGGGGTTACTAGGTCTGCCATAGTCCTCCTGTATCTTGAGTACCTGGCGGACACACAGTGGACACTCAATACACACTTGATGAATAACTGGATACATGGCCACCCCCAAACTGTTCCTCAAGCTTCCCTCTTCCTGCCATCACCACCCTACTGACTACTCACCTGTTTTCAGCCCTGTCCTGACAGACAGCTCTGCCTTCTCTTCTGTCAGGTGGCCCTGGGACCCCCACAGGCTGGACACCGTAGTACAGGCAACCAGGGTCCATGATGTGTACTGGCAGGAAAGGTAATGGGGGAGACAAGGAAGAAGAGGTCAGGTGGGAGGGTCTCAGGTCCCGAAGGGACCTGTCTCTCTCTCCCCCACAACCCACGATAACCCACCTACCTGTGCCTGTTGTGGGCCTGAGGGCAGGGGTAGGGGCAGCTGCCTGGGAGCCATCTGGGGCCCTGAGGGAAAAGGTCTAGTGATCATTAAGGGAGAGAGGAGAGAGGAAAAACCCTCATGTCCTGTTCCTTCCTGCCCCCACCCAGCAATGGATCCCAAGGGAGCCAACCCCACTCACATGTCCTGAGTTGTCTGTGCCCCGCCTCTTAAGTCCAGGCCAAAGTAGATGGCATTTGGCATCATTTCCACAGTATTCAAGGCTGAAGTCTGCTCAGAGGAGGAGGTGGGGAGAGGAGGGGACCTCGGGCTGGACTCCAGGCTCCTGGACACTTCTGGTCTCCAGACGGCTGGACTCACTCCAGGTCTTTGGGTGGTGGTAGGACCACTGAGCCCACCAAATACGGTCCTGGGCTTAGGCACAGGCTTGGGGGGCTGGGCTTGGGGGGCTAGGCTAGGGGATGGCTCCATGGCACTGTCCAACTGGGAATCCAGGGAGCCCTCTGCAGCACCTGCCTGCAGCAGGCGCAGAATGCGTTTCCGGTGACCTGTGGCACTGACGCCCAACTGCCTCAGCTCCTCGTGGCCCAGGCCCCGGGCTGCACCCGCTGTAGCCAGGCCATGCCTTCGGAACGTGTCTGCATACTGCTCCAGGTGCACCGTGGCCAGCCACACAGCGATGTCCAGGTCCTGAGGGGCAGCCATGGGGGCTCAGGCCATTGCTGGGGGGAGCGGCAGGGTGAAGGGAGGGCTCAGGCTGAGATTCCCCCTCCCTGTCCCAAAGTCTGAGGCCTGGACAGGGGGTAGGTACCAGACTTGTCTTCCTCCAAAGAAAAATGACCAGTGGCCAGCAATCTGGAGGAAGAGCTGTCCCAGAACATCAGAAAGGGTTTTCTTATTATAGAGGGATCCCTTCATTTGCAGATGAGGACGCTGAGGCCCAGAGAAGGAAAGAGGCTTGCCCTAGGCTCACAACAAATTGGTGGAAGTGTTGGCCCCCAAGCTCCTGACCTCCCTAGGCCTGGATCAAAGGTCTGCCTCTGCTTGATTGCACACTCAACCAAGTCAGCATGGGACAAGATGACAGAAGCCTGCTGGGGCAAGATGGAGTGTGATGGTGGGGAAGAGAGGCCACATGATGTGGCCTAAGGTGGATACAGGGGCAGCTGTGGCACAGAAGGAGAGAAGAGGTACAGATCCCACTCCCCCTGGTTTTCAGAGCTGAGGTACAGGCTCGGCCATCCTAATCCTGGTCATTCCCAGTTCCTCCTCCCCTTCCACCTATTGTCTCTGCTCAGACTTCCTTCCTGTCCCTCTAGCCCTGGCCGCCCCCACATCCTGTCTGCCTTGGTCAGGCTGCCCAGAGAGCCCTAACCAGTCTCAGCAACTAGGGTCCTGGCGGTGGGAAGAGGCCACTTGGGGAATGGGGATAGGGTGAGAATTGGGGCGGAAAGAGGAGGGCCCAGAGGCCAGGGGTACTCCAGGGTCTTCACCTTCCACCAACCTGAAGCATGTTCACACAGGAGCATGCATACGTGAGCCCTCTCCCTGTAGCGACTCAGGTCCCTGTAGCGACTCAGGAGTGGGAAATGACATCCTCCTACCTCCGCTTTCTCCAAATCTTCCTCTGCTGAGCTTTCCCTTTCCCTGCCCATGCCCTTGGGCTCAAGTCTCTGAGGCTCTGTCCCATTCTGCCATCCTGACCCTGACCCTGGTCTATTCTCTGGACCTGTCTCAGATTTTGTCTCCCTGGAGATTTCTCTCTGCCTGTCCCTTTCTCTACCCCACTCCATCTGCCACTACCTCTATCTAAATCCATCTTTGTTCCTTTCCGTCTTTTGCTCTCTGTCATTAAGCCCCTCCTTGCCTCAGTCTCCAATTTCAACTAGACCTTTAGTTGTATGTGACTCCAGATTTCTGTCTCTCTGGCTCTGCCTGTAAGGCTCTCTCCCACTTTCTCCCTGTGGGGTCCCGACCAGGACTCCCTCTCGCCCCAGCATCAGTTCTATCCTTTCTGCCTCTCCGCAGCTGGGCCCCGGCCCCAAGCTAGTTAGGGCCTGACTCAGAGCCCAGTTTCCCAGTGACTCAGATCCAGCCCGAGGGCACGGGACTGGGAACCCGGAGGTGCGCGGGGCTGGAGTGCCGGGGGCGGGAGGGGAGGAGGGGGGGCGGGCCGGGCAGGGCGGGGCCGCGCGG